>NW_020664582.1:13146966-13197618 GCF_002925995.2 Terrapene triunguis
GCAGAAAAAGTGGTGCTTCTACAATAAATTCTATACAAAATAAGAGTCACACTCTGGTAAGGCAATCACGTTTACTCTGAGGATCAGCAAGGCAGAATGCTTTACAGACAGCATACAGATGCTAAAACAGGCTTTCCTATTTCCTTTCCAAGTTCTGGGGGAAACGGTTGGGTTTTATCTGTGTGTTTTCCTGCAGCCAGTAGGGTGTCGCATGCAGCCTTCTGGGATACCTGACCAATGTCTGTTTAACACCACAAGCTATATATTATATGCTGTATAGTTTGTGTACAGAACAAAAATAAATACAACGTGACCTCCCAACTTGCAGACTTCCCAAAATGTCACTGTTTCATTCATGGTGAATGAATCGAAGTACAGAGTTCCTGTTGTGATAACTGGGCCTACAAATGTACTCTAATTTGCACTTAACTGTAAAAAGTATGTGAAGGTTCATAAGATGTCACAATAACCTATAACAACAAATATTGATGGGAAAAGGAGACAGAGACTGTCAACAAAACGACCTACTGAGATGGTTCAAGGACTATGTCAAAATCATGCTTGGCAAAAACAGAAGATGTGGAACCAGAAATTAATGAAGCAAAATTGGAGTGTCAGATATTAGGCCCAATTGGTGGACAAAATAATGAGGGGATGAGCTATTCTACCCATCGCTCTCTTTTTGGGTTCATAAAGGAGGACACTTTGGGGGAGAAATAGAAAGAACAGATGGAAACTACTGATGAGAGCTTCATCATCATGGCTGTCACCCCCACTGTCTACTGGGACCTCGGACCATCTTTGTCCTCATCCTGAGCGACACCCTGACCAGTTCGGCCAAAGAGAGGTATCAAGATGACATCACCACCCCTACCAGCTTCAACAGAATCCCCAACACCACCTGAGATGAAACGGGATCAGACTTTAATAACAGCTGCAGCTCATCTCAACTAACATCTTCTCTTTTCCCCAAAAGGACAGATATCACCATCTTTGATACCATCTAAGAGATTGTCAGACAGGGGGGGTTTCCTTCTAAAACTCTCTCCAGTTAACAGGAAAGGAAACAAGAGATGTTGTTAAAATGAAAGTCTTAATCAATACTTAACCTTCCAAATGCTTTAACTCTTTTAGTTCTTTTCTGTATTTTTAATAAAGAGTTGAAAGGATTTTTAATGGTGTTTGCGCCATGGTAATAAACAGGCTGAGGTTTCTGTATACCAAACCCCAGGCCTTGTTTAACACCATTTAATGATGGACAGTGACTGGCTTACATTAACACCTTTGGCCCATATATTCCATCTAAATTAATACAACAGGCCCCATCCCAAATGGCATTTGAAACTCAAAAGAAACTGAAGCATCACAGAGTCTTTTGTCTTTTGCAAAGATGTCTAAGGAGGGCTTCCCCTGCCTTGTACTTCTGCACAACAGGGACAGCTGGACTCCAGTGGCCAATTGAGGTACCATAACAATCGACAGAAAGATCTCCATTCATTTCAATCAGTGCCCCCCAAAGCCCTTGAGGGAAAGGTAGGGAGAAGTCACAGTGCTGATGCAATGCTTACCCTGCCCAAAGGAGTACATGCAGGCAAGGTGAAAGAATGAGAACATACCTGACCCCAGCTGGCAGCCAAAACTCTGGGGGCAAGAACTGTGCGACCATGATGCAACACCAAACAGATGGAGCTGCAGCTTAGTACACTCCCCTCCACCTCCAAACACTGCCATTTACAACAGCCTGCTTTCGACTCTGCTTCCAATCACCTCTGCACGGCTGTGACATTAAAAGATGTCCTCAAGTATTGATCTATGTAAGAAACTAATGCACTATGTGGATTCCAATAGTATAGGCAAATCACTGAAATAAGCAGGTGAAAATCACCTCCTTCCAAAAAAAAAAAAAAAGTGTTATAAATAGACTTGGCAGAATTTGATTTTTATTTTTTTAATATAATTTTGATGGATAATAATGTATGTTTATTTTTAGCATTTTTGATTATTTAAATTTTAACAGTTGTGGAAAATTATGAGGGGTAGTAAGACATTATTTAATGACAGCAGATATAGAGATTCAAAAAGTTAAAGCTTGATAACCATTAAAACACAAATTTGTCAACTTCACATGTCAAAATATACAAAGCAAATAGTCTTAAATCAAATTCTAACAAGTTCTCAAGCAGCATTTTTCTTACTTTGTCCGTCTTTGAATTTCTATCATCATCGATGGAAATATTTCTGTGTCCGTTTGTATATATACGATGAAATTAATGTTTACCGACATTTATTGATAAATATCTCCTGAGGTTTTTTTTTTCTCTTTTAAATAAAGTAGAGACTTAAACAACAAAAGGAAGATTTATACCCCCACCTTCAAAAGTCACACATTTTATTGTGAAAGAGAAAAGGCAACTCAAGCACAATTAAGAATACCTCCCGTGATGTTTTTTCATTTGCTTATATTCGGAGATTACCACCACAGCAATTACATTTAAAAATTCAGGGACCAGAGGCCACTGGTTTATTATCACTAGAAAACAGCAAGCTATTTCTTTGCCCTGTTTATCTGATTGATTCCCAACATCTTTCTGGCACACAATCTATCAGTTTATCTCTCCCACTTCATCACAGTCACTTCTGGCAGCTAAATACAAGATCCAAATCCAGTGTTACACAGACATACGACACAGTAAACCTATGTAACACTGCTACTCTGTAAACGGCTGCCCTTAAGGCTAAGCAAAAATGGGATCTTGGTTTCTAGTCAATATTCTGTCAGAAGCAAGGTGGGAGGGAGAGTTTTAAAAACAGGAAGAAATGGTGTGGCTACATTCCAGTGGTTTCTTCCTATTCTAGCAATGTCATGTTTACTGTTCCCACTAATCTTGGTTCTTTGACACAAGTGCATAGGAAAAGCTACTGGGTAGTGCTGGCAGAGACTGGGAGACTGCAGCCCAGTAATGCAATCAGCAGCTTTGCAGAATAAAAGGCAGTTTTCCTGTTCCGTCTCTTCTCCACTTACTACAATGAAAATTCACGATTCCTTCCTCATGTACAGTATCCACTTACCCACGGCCTGGAAAACACTTATATGGACATTGCCCCTTCCAGCACACAGAAGTATAAATAATTGCAATGATATATAACATGGGAGCAACACAGACTAGTGGATAAAGTATGGGGAGCGAGTTATGCAACTTGGGTTCTAGTCCCAACTCTGACACCAATTCACTGTACAACCTTGGGAGAGTCACCTAACCTCTTTATGCCTCAGGTTTCCCCATATGCAAACTGGGAATATAGATCACAAATACCTCACAAGGGCACTGTTTTTTAAGACAACCTTAGTTTGTATTGCGGGGAACTGGCCATTGGGGGATGATTTATCCTGACAGCGAGAGAAGAGAATTGCAGAAGCCCTCTTAAGCACATTAATAGTACCCACCCCTAAAACAGTATACTATATATGCAATTATGTAAATACACACACAGTACACACATCTACTTT
The DNA here is from genome assembly GCF_002925995.2 of Terrapene triunguis. Lineage (NCBI taxonomy): Eukaryota > Metazoa > Chordata > Testudines > Emydidae > Terrapene > Terrapene triunguis. Next base: position 13,150,475 of record NW_020664582.1, read on the forward strand.
ATAATATACTTCCTACACATTTCCCATATTTATTTTTTTTTACTCCAAATGGTTGAGGAACAGCTCCCAGAAGCACAGACACAAGCAGTGGTACAAACTAGTGAGTTATTTTAGGTTAATCAAAAGCATCATAACTACTGCAGGTGTAACCTATTTCATTGTAAAATCATCTCTATAGAGGTCCCATCATTACCCATTCATGATGATACTACCCCTTGAGAGTATCATACTGGATTGAAACACCGGTCCACCGAGCCCAGTATCCTGGCTATAACACTGCCAGAAGCAAGTCGTGGGGGAAGAATCCCCAAAATCAGGGCCGGCTCCAGGCACCAGCCCAGCAAGCAAGTGCTTGGGGCGGCCAACGGAAAGGGGTGGCATGTCCGGCTCTTCAGCGGCGGGTCCCTCACTCCCTCTCGGAGCGAAGGACCCGCCGCCAAATTGCCGCCGAAGACTGAAGCGGCGGCGGTAGAGCAGATCGCGAGCGCGGCTTTTTTTTTTTTTTTTTTTTTCTTTTTGCTGCTTGGGGCGGCAAAAATCCTGGAGCCGGCTCTGCCCAAAATGAACATCTTTGATAAATTACAGACCCTCACTGTAGTTATAACACGTCAAGTACATGCGATTACATGTGTGACTGCATTGTGGATATCCTAAGAGCATCAAGGTAAGAAAGGCAGCAATTTATGGTGGAAGCTTTGAAAGCGTTGACAGGATCCCATCAATCGGATTCATGAGACACACACAATATATATTCTATTCATTACCTGCCCAATGTGCATGCTAACTTCTAAATCACTTACTGTTTAAACTTGCACTGAGCTCTGAATACATCTGTGGAGACGCCTTTGTTCCAAATTAGGATCCTAAAAGGCATGTTTATATATGAACACAAGATCTTGGAGGATAAATACACAATGTGTCACTACGTTGACGAATCTCAGGCAGGAAGAGTTTCTGAAACATCAGAAATCCAAGGTCTATTTAGAATGGACTCCACTAGTCAAAACATTAACTACAAACGCCTCCTCTCTAAAGTATTTCAGTTTTCATTACAAATGCTAACTTGCAGAAGGCTGTCTGCACCCAAGTACATGGTACATAAACACAAGGGGATCGTCCAATTATTTATCAACACAGCTTCCGCAATGGTTCTGTCATTGTTTGATTGCTAATATGCATAAGAAAAAAATAATTCCAGAAGTTGCCATATCTCCATGCTCTACTGCAGCAGGTCTCAAACTGTGGGTTGGGACCCCAAAGTGGGTCGCAACAACATTTAATGGGGTTGCCAGGGCTGCCTTAGACTTGCTGGGGCTGAAACCCGAGACCCAGTGCCCGGGGCCAAAGCCCAAGGGCTTCAGCCCTAGACGGCAATGCTCAGGTTACAGGCCCCCTGCCTGGAGCTGAATCCCTTTGGCTTTGGGCCTCACACTCACACACACTCACACACACACACCCCTGGGGCAGCGGGGCTTGGGCGGGCTCAGGCTTCGGTCCCTCCTCCTGGGGTCCATAATTTTTGTTCTCAGAAGGGGGTCACGAAGCAATGACATTTGAGAACCCCTGCTCTATTGTGTTGCTTTGTTGAAAGGTACAATGCCAACCCTCAGACATCCATCTGGACTCTTTGTATGTGCACCGAACCTAAGCAATCTCAAGAGGGAGATGTCTTCCTGAATCCTGAATGGATTAACAGCACCACGGTGACCACAGTGTATCTAATCAACGTTGACTCCAGACTGCATTACTGCAGGGCACTCTATAAGGAGTTTCCCTGGCACAGAACACTGTTGCTTGCCTCCTAACTGGGATGGGTCACTGAGTATATACTATTCCTGTGCAACCTCTTTGCTTCAGGGTGCAATACAAGGCAGTAGGTACAATCTATACATCTCTGAGCGGTCTGGGACCTGAATATCTGAGGAGGTGCCTTTGTCATGACAGGCAAGATCAGCTGGGTTACTTCTGCTGCCATATCCGGAGATTAAACTCAAAAACTGTGCAGCAAGACATCTGCAGCAGAGGGAACTCTTCCTTCTGGTGGCTCAGCAAATCCGAAGTTTGGTGGCTAAAAGGTGCAGCTGCAGCTACACCCAAGATAGACAACACAAGGTGCATTTGTTCCTGCAGGCTTGTAACAGAATTTTTGACATGGTGGTGAGTGAGATGGATCCCTCCCTTGGAGCTCTGGCCACAGATGCTCGCTAGACGGGACGGCAATGCTGCAGTGTGAGCATCAAGAGAATCCAGACTCTGCAGCAGTTGGGACACTGGTCACGGGGGTGTGGCTCTTACATAAATTAACTGCATAAGAGCACTTGCTGTTGGAGTAAAGCAGGCATCTTTTTATCCCTTTGGGGTCTATTATTCTGCACAGAGAATCCCTCCCATTGGTGTTAATGGGGGAAAGTTGCATGCAACAACAGGGGGAGACTAAAGCTTGTAAACAGCGGCACCCATGGGCCAACAGGCCCATGGGCAGTTCAGCCGTCAGTCAAGAAAGAGCAGTTTTCTTCACCTGGGAACTGAAGGTGAAATGTTCTTTCCGTGCAGGGCAACTGCAAGGTTCAAGAGGTTGTGGGGGACAGAGAAGAGGGAAAGGGGAGAAAAAACCAGGGACAGGAGGGAAATTAGGAAATGGAAATAAAAGCTATGAAGCATCTTATTACATCTAAATAGTGTGAGTCTTAAAGCTGAAGTTATAAATCATGCTAACAATGGTTACTAAAATCAAAGTGGATGTAGCCAGAGGCTACCACTGAAAAAGTCAGTCTAGACCTGCCTGGCTGCCTCTGGTCTTTAAGGATTTGATTAGTTTTTCCGCTTTCTAGTTCATAGACTTGCATTCAGCCCATGCTCCAGAGCCAGGTAGGGCTCGGGATACACAATGAATGATCAATTCATTTACTGAATAAAGTAACACTATTTTTTCAGCACAAGACCTAAACCACTTCCAAAGCTGTAATATTTCATTAAGCCTGGTGATTCCAGCTCAAATTTATTAGTCAAAACAGAAAACTCTCATCAGACCCCATATATTCCATTAGGAGTGATCTATGGTGTCTCCCGATGTCTAATTATTAACTAGGAAGTGTAAGTAAATCACTATCAGCATTAAGCCCTGATGTGTGAAGACAGAATTGGAGTTAAGCAATATCAGCAGTAAAAGGCTTTGATTTGAATAATTTTCTTTTATCCACCCACCACCACCTCCCAACTCATTCTCCCCTTAACAAGTGAACAAATCTGTCCTTTTAAATGACCACCACCAAGTTCCAATTGTCAGTAAGAGCAATAGCTCTGCAGCCCACCTTGCCTGTCCCAAAACAGCAGCAATCTGGAGGCGAGGCGTACATTTCATAGCGATAAAGGAGTGGAGTAACGTCATCCACACGAACGTTATTTGCTTTTGCTGCCAGGTGGTGACCTTTATGTGGTTAATGGCTACACCTGTGCATGTTAGAATTCAGGTCTGGTCGACACTAAACATTTAGGCCAACGTAAGGCAGCTTACGTTGACCCAATTATGTCAGTGCACACACTACAGCCTTGCCCCCCTGATGTACGTGCCCTACCACCGACATAATAATGGCACCTCCATGAGAGGCATAGCGCTTATGTCCATGTAGTTAGGGCGATACAGTGTCTGTGTAGACACTGTGTTACTTACCTCAGCTGTTAGCTGTCTTGTGAATTTCACGGCTCCATGCTGTCAATTTCACGGCTCCACTCTGGAGCCCTGAAACTGACAAGAAAGCCGGGCAGCTAGAGCCCAGCTGCTCCTGACTCCCCACTCCCAGTCGGGCTGCTGCCTGGAGGCTCCCCACTTCGGCAGCCAAGAATCTCAAGCAGCTGCACCCCCCACATACTCTCCCAGCGGGGAGCCGAGAGCCCAGGGGGCAGCTGGGGTCTGGGCAGGGAGCAGTGCAGAGCTCAGAGCCCTGGTTCTCAGCCTCTCACACTGCCCCACACAGATCAACTTAGAGCTGTAGTGCAGACATGCCCTTCGTAAAACTTCATGTTAAAATAGTGTTTTTCATCCAAGCACACCGCAAAGCAATTGAAAGCCTTAATTAAAATTAGTAACACCCCCCTCCCCTCCCCATGAGCCATTATGTGCCCTATGGGTAAATACAGGCACGGAGAGGTCATGTGATTTGCCAAAGTTGATCTCAAGAGTTGGCGGTAGAGCCTGGAACAGAACCCAGAATTCTTGACCATGCTTCCACAAATCGGAAAATGTATCAGAATATAAGAGATCCCGAAATCCACAATTGCTAACAAAATAGATAACCGAGATATGCACAGAGAAAAAAAAAATTAAAGGTGAGATTTTCAAAAGCAGCCAGTGTTAGCCTTGCTCATCTCTCACCCAAGTCAATGTTAAAATTTCCACTGACTTCAGTGAGAGCAGTTGGGCCACCACCGAGAGCTTTCGAAAAAGTCACCCTTAAAACACAATGGAGAAAAATGTTATCCTGGTTACGCAAAAAAGATACTCTGCCAGAATCACAGAGAGTTAGAAAACGCCAGTAGGAGATTATTCAAGGACAACTGTGGCTCATGACTGAGCACTCCTGCACATAGAACCTATGACTGTCTATCAAAACTAACTTTGTTTCTAATGTTGTCCCTTATAGTCATTTTTGAGCATTATGCTACTGTATTTAAGTGGGACTGTAATAAGGATTTTTTTTTTAAATCCACCTATGTCTTACCTGATGTTTAATGATTAAACAGACCAGGTAGCTAAAAGAAGGTGCTGCCATATTATCCGATAGGAACCAGTTTGGTTTATGTAGCTTGTTATCATTTGAAACATAATTGGGATGAAAAAAAGTGTTATTTTGTCTCCATTACAATTGAAATCCTTTGTAAAATTAGCAAAGGCACAGCAGGCATGCTTGTTATAAAATAACCGGGGCTTCAGACTGCTCTACATCAAAGCCGGCTGTTGTGTGTGTTAGTTGTTGTACCATCACCTTTCAATTCAATGAGCGGTGTATATGTAGAGGTGCAGCATGGTATTTCAATGTGGTTACTGTACTGGTTACTTTAAGGTGAAAGTCACTTTAGCCAGGTTAAAATTATTGCTAGTAATATCAAACAGGAGGTCTGCCAGCCAGTTAACACTCAACTAATATAACGGTTAACTACACAGGACAATATAAGCAGCATTTCACACCATGTTCACTGTTCTTAGTACAAAGGTCAGAACGGAGATTTTTGTTCAAATACACAGAAATCAGAAACAACTCCAACAAGCTGTACATACCCAAACCATGAGAAACTCTACCCTGGAACTTGGCAGCAAAGACCCACCTTTAACCAAAAACGTTGTTAGACTTTTCCAGAAGGACTCGATCTCATTTAAATTTAACCAGCTGCCCATGTATTTGTTAGTGGAGATTAAGCAGTTTTAACCAATCATTTTAAAGTTCCACTCTCTGTGTATCACTTGTTTTAACACAAAATCCTTCCAACAGCTCAAGAACTTCTTTTCTCCCTATCCCACAGAGCCACAATACACTGGAAAAGCTTTTTGTGTTTTGTTTTGTTTTGAATCAAACCAGGTAGAAAAGGGAAAGTCCTGTTCAGTTTCTCTTCCAAGTTAAGAAGTAATAATACCAACAAGCACAGCTCATCCTCATGCCTGCTAAGATTTCATCAGAAAAAAGATGGAATAACATCCAGGAAAGGGGTTTAACTCCTGCTCTGAACTGAACATTGACAAACGTATGATAAACTACAGCATCTGATCTGAATATTTCCTAATCTAGATTTTTTTCCTTCATTCTTTGGAGGGACATTATAGAGGTGAAAATCATATTTATTTTTTCCTTTATCTGTGCTACTAATACCACCCACAATTATTAAAAACTGCATAAATGGTGTAAGATTAACATCTATTTTAAGGTTCTTTTAGTTTACTTTTTGCACTTCACTCTACTTGGACAGAAAAACTGGACTGCTCCTCTTTCAAGCTCCCATGCACTAGCACAATGCTCTTCGAGTTTCTAACAGTGATGGGAAAATTTTAGACCCATTGGTAACTATTATTATTTTTAAAAATCACCATGGAACTGTTTGCATTGGGTTTTCAGTAACCTATTTTGTAATGCAAAAACCTAAACTGTAGGACTAAACCACTTGACTATTTTTTTTAAAATATTCTATGGAAATTCAATTGTATGTGGAAAAAAGGCTAACGATGCTGGGTTTCCGTTTTCTAATAACCCATTAGGAGAAGTTTCAAATCAAGCTTTAAAACGTGTTATTAACCATCTACTGAGCCATTTGAAAGATACATGCCTATGATAAGAGTATTGTATTGCCATTAACCTATGGGATGGTTCGAGACATCTCTTATTCACACAAAACTCTAAATGCATCTAATTAAAGCCACAAGATCAGCTGTCCATATTAATCACTCAACAGTTTAATTAAGGTAAACCAGCTTGTCAGAAAACTAGCCTTCTCTCTATTCTTCACCATTATTGACTTTTAATAGTTCACTGGATTAGTAATTACTTGTTTATGGCATTATCAAATACCTGTGAGACAAAAAAAAAAAAAAAACACAGTATGTGACCAGGAACAGTTTTAAACATACCCTTAGTTGGAACCTGAGGATAAATTTATGTCGTCAAATTAAGTTTTTTAAAAAAGCCAGACTGTTACGATTTAAATCACTCTATAACCCAAAAGGAAAGTAAACTGAGCCAGAAACATCGTAATGAGTGTTTGAGATCTGGAAGCTGTTTTGTCACAAACTCTGATTAAATAGTTCTTTTGGATAAAAACTAGACATGAACAGGAGGTTTAGTGAGATAAACACTTAACTTATTTTTATATGCATTGTTAAAATACAGACATTGAGCAGCTGTTACACTGGATCATGTAGACAAGTACACTAAGGACAATAATACTAGGAAGGTAGTTAACATACAGATGCAAAGCTTTCTGTGGAGAAAATAAAAGAAACCTTTGATGATCTCAAAGCACTTTACAAACTAACTATGAGTAGGTAAGGGATATAAAGATCCATGGCCCAAATCCTCAAAGATATTTAGGCACCAAACTCAGGGGTTAGATACCTAAATACCTTTCAGCAGCTGGGCCTATATGCCAACCGATAAAATGCATCCATCTCTAGGGTGGAACAACACAGCAGATGTTTAGCAGTTTAGGACAAGTGCCCCTGAAACGGTACTAACTAACAGGGATAGTCCCATCTAATGACTGCCACTACCACTGGCTGAAGACTTTAGGTTTTCCTTGGAGTCTCCCATCCAATTAGTGACCATACGTAGCTTATGAGACAATCACAGCACAAGATAATATGGCTCCAGGCCATTATGAGAGGCAGTGCCAAACTGTTTAACTGAAGCTGGAGGGAGGGTGGGAATAAAAGCTATGTATATTCTTAATTTTCCCTAGGCATATCTGCTGCCATCAGTGACGAACATTTGTTCTGGGCAGAGTTGCTACCAGTGGAACACTTAGCATATGAACATTAACCTAATTCCTGTTAGAGATAAACCAATTTCAGCTCTCTCCTCTTCTAGGAGAGTATTTCATCCTAATAATAAAATCTCCACTGTAGCATGTTAGACTAGCAGCACTCTGGTAGCAGGCTGGATTCTTAAGTCTTAATGCTGCAATATCTGTAAGGGATTCTACATAAACATGGCTTTTTAAAAAACAAACCAAAAAAAGTAGTTTTTTGCCTTAAAACGGTATGTGAAATGGGGTTCAACATCCCTTGCTCTAAGTAATCAGGATCTTTTTAAAGCTGCTTAATTATTCTCATCTGGCGTAGCCTAAATAAAGGAGTTCGGTCCCACGTCTCTGTCATGGCTGTACATTACAACTCAATGTGGGTCACCAGCATAAAAATCATTATGAGACAGCGAAAGGCTTGTCTGCCTGCAAAACAACCGAGCAAACATGGAGGAAGCGGGATGAACGGATGAAACACAAATTGTTGAGTCCTGAATCGTAAAATTCCCCCTGCCCTGCAAGGTGAATTCCACTGAATGCCACTGAGGGCTTGTAAAAGACGAGACTGCTTTCCCACAGGAGCTGTGGAATCTTAAGATTCCAGGACCATAACCTATAACAATACAGTATGTATATTTATACTGTCTCAACTCTGCTTTAGTCACTGACTTGTGAGCCTAACGTCCTTCCTATGACTGAAGAGAGGGGGAAATAACTTGCACTTGAACTTGTATTTGACCCTTAATAAACATAATACGTAACTAAAGTGCAATATTATAATAAAATGGCATTTAAAAAATAGGGAGTCCTAATAGCTTAGTTGTAAATTTGAATAATTAAAAAACACTGAAATGCACAAGGTTAGACTTTTAGAGGTGCTGAGCTACCACAATAATCATTTAGAGTTGTGGGCGCTCGTTACTTCTGAAATATCAGGTCCTTTTTTATATTTTATTTACACGCACACACGCATGCGCTTACGTATGACCCACTGGAAAGAAACCACATTCATTGTATTGTCATGGGTCTATTGTAATACATTCTACCCCTTCTGAATGCAACACTCAGCTCCAGCTCACTACCCTGACAAATAAAGGAAAGCACTTTATGAAACCAATTTAATTGGGAGGTGACAGAAAACATACAGCCATTTTCTTTAGCCTTATCACTGAATTGGCTTCAGCTCCAATCTCTGCCAAATCCCACTCAACAGAAGAAATTAACCAGGTCAGCGGAACAGGTGCTACGCTGTGTCTGTCAAGGGGCTGGCATCCCCACAATTACTTGCACACAATGAAGCGGTAATCTTTACAGATCATCTCTCCCAATAAGCATATTGGGGAGGAGAGGAGAGGAGAAGGGTGGAAGGGAGGGAGGGGGGAAGAAAGGAAAAAAAAAAAAGCAAGAAAGGAAAATGAATGTGTCGCTGCCTCGCGGCTCAGCAGATGTCTGTGCGTGATGTACGAGGCTAGGATAAGCTGTCGTAGCCTGCTGCCAAAGAGTGGTAAGTGATTAAAGCCTCCACAGTCCTAAGCACCATATTTAGAGTCTATGGGGTTTCAAGAGTTGCACCCATTCCTTGCTGTGCTGCCAGATGTTGTCGATTGGTCCCCATTCCTATTCGCTGTGTGCGGGCGGCAGCAGTTGGTACAGCAAGTAATGCAATCTGGAACGTTTCCGGAGATGCCGTACATTAAACGAGTGTCACCCATCATTCACCTCTACAGAACGCTGAAACAACTCCAATTTGCTGCCACTTCCCTCTTGGGAAATGGCCAAGATACAGTTGTTCCTGGCAGCCCCATTTGTTTTACTCAGGTGTTCCTCTTCCCTCAATGACCTCTATTAGTTTAAGTTTTAATTTAGATTAACCCCAGCACCCCAATTAACCAGTGAGGGGAAAAGCTAAAATGTGACTAGTCATAATTCTGAAATCAGAATGTATCGAAGTTAAAATTATTAGTAAGGAGGAAGGGCCATTCAACTACTGCAATTTTTCTTTAAAAACTTAACATTTCAGGGCCAAGAAAACCCCCACAGTACAGGCCTAAGGTTTGCCAGTCGGGGCTATTTCTCGCTGTTCATTTCGGTATTTTATTATGCTGATTTAATCTGCAATATCCTCTTGTTGCAAACTTGGACTCCTGAAGATGGGAACAGATTTGTCTGCATCTCAGAGTTATCTCACACCAATATTCAGCACTAACATCACAGATCTGGCCCTCCAATCACTGCTGCTCAACAGCCCCCTTCTGCATTTGAAAGAGTGTGCAGAGGGATCCAATCTCCAGTGCAGGAGTTGCTGAGTCCCTCCCTGCCATGGAAATGCTGTTCAACTCACCCCAGGGCTAGGAAGGATGCTCGTATCGTAACACACAGTCCTGGGAATCAAGAGATACAGGTTCCATTCCCTGCTCTGCCACCTGCGCCCTGTGTAACCTTGAACAGGTTGCTTACCAGGTGAGATGTTCAAAAGCGTTTAGCCTTGTCCTAACTCTGCTCCCATAGAAGTCAATAATAAAACTCCCATTGACGGCAATAGTAGCAGACTTAGAACAACGCTGAGGACTCCTGAAAAAATCACCCCCTTAAAATTTCTCAGTGCTCTTCCAATCTGTAAAATGTTGACAATAAGTACCTACTTTGCTAATGTTTTCGTTCTGTTTGGTAGTCCAGGACATGTATTGGAAAAGTCTACTACTCTAGTTGAATTAGTTATCAGGCCCTAAAATTCACATAATTCCACCTCCCTTCTCCATACTTCAATTGCCGTATGATTTTACCTGCTGATCTAATGAGCTTCTCTAGTTAATATTTTCAGGTTTCTAATAATAGAACGGCATTTGTTTAGTCCTGATGTTAAAACCATCTCTGGATCCTTGGACCAGCAATATTTTTTTGGGCACTGGTCCAGGACTTAATTTAGCAAATCACTTCAAAGCACTGTAATTTCCAGTATGCATTTTATGTGGCTGACATTATCATTTGCTAACTGAATTACAAACACAATGATCACCCCAGTCTGCAGCCGCCAGAGTAGTGTGTGTAGTCTCCCTGCCTCAGTATGGAAAGAGCTTTGGGAGCCCAGCAGCACTTTCAATCTTCACGCCGATTAGACAGGTTTTATGTTTGGATGAGGGTAACTAATGTACCACTGAGCAACTTCAAAAATTTTATTTGTGATGGGGCTTTCCCACCCACATAAGCATTTGTTTTTTCTTTAAAATATTCAGCAGTAGAAACTTCTGTGATTTCCTCTTTGTACAGCAATAATCACCAATGAGAACTACAGAGATTGGTCTGATTCAGCAAGCCTGATCCACATGGGTAGAGTAGTTTCAATGAAGTCCATAAGACCCCTCCCCATGAGGCAGGGCTGAAGGATTGACAGATAATGTCTTGCATAGCGATTTCAGAGTTAAAACCATCATGAAATAAGGATAATAGGTAGAGATTACAGATGTCCAGTCAAGCAACTAACATGGTGTTTCTCTAAGAGGAATCTTTGGGCAGAAGAACTTACTGCTGAGAATTTACTGCATTAACTCCAGAAATACTAAAAGCCAACTTGAGCCAAGAGACAGAGAAAAGATTTCCAGAGACCCACCTGGTGGTAAAAGTCATCGTCATCAAAGATCTCCTCATCCAGGTCTTTTAGGTGCGTGTTGGATTTGACTTGAGGGACGACCTCCTGGAACATCAGAGAGAATGTTTATAAGCCCACATGTGCCTATGCTTCGGGCAGCACCCAGACATGGTATCATATCTTAAAACAAGTCTAACACACTTTTGGTGGATTTGGGCAGTGAACCTCCCTAATCCATATTTTCAGCACCTTATGTTCTTCAATATGTACAGCCTTGGGACCCATTAGAACAAGATCTAGATGTATTAGGCTGTAGAAAGGACTCTATGGAGACGTGGTAGAAGCACCATTTTTAATTCAACTTGAAAAAAAATGAGTACGCATACAACAGGGAGCTATCACGGATTAATAATGGTTTGGATGAAAGGACTCAATGGGCCTTTTCCATCTCCGACCTCAATGACACCATGTAAAGCTCACAAACATTTGAAAGCATGGTGGAATGGTGAACACCTTCCATTGCAGGAAGTTTTTAAGCATTTGATTATTTATAAGGATAGGATTAAAGGACTTCTAAAACATGGGAAGGAAATGGAAAAAGACTGCCAACACAGAACTGGTTTTATGATTCCCTATGAAACAAGCACAACCTGCATATGATATCTCTGACACATTGCTGTACTTAAATGTAGTTGTGCCTCAATGCATATATGGGCCTATATTTTAAATGTAGTGGGAAAAATATTTTTGCAAGTGCAATAATTCTACGTTAATTTTTACAGCTGAGTGTTTACTATTCCTTAAATACTAAGTTGATGTAGACACTTAGAATATTTTGCAGGTGAAATGCAATGTGATTCTTGGTTCCACCTTCCTGGTCAAGAGCTTTAAACCCCATTATTAGGACCAAATTTTACAGTTGCTTCTTTACAAAGCAGAATACAGGCTCTGTGACAGAACTGACACCTATTGCAGGACCAGGGTAAAGTGCTGGCATGGTCCAACCTGGAGTCTTGCTCTGCCTATCAGGAATAAGCATAGGAACCAACACAAACATTGTGAAATACAAAAAGCACCTCAATCATCTTTTAATCCATTAAATTACAAATAGTGTTACTTCATCACCCATTACACCAACAAGAACATTACTTGTTAAAGGATCAATTTAATTCATTTGCAGAGAATTTCATCACTTCCATTGGAAACAAAAACTCTTACCGAACATCCGGGCAATGATTCGGGGACGGGCTGAGATTCCTGCTCCAGCTTTCCAAGTACCCTATACACAGATCGCTTAGTCTGTGTCCGCCGTAGTAATCTCTCTTTGTCCATCATAATATGATCAATCTGAGTCAAGATTGAACGCTCAAAGGCACTGAAACCCTGCAACAACATTAACTAGTGTCAGATAATGCAGAAAGCTGCTGCTCAAGGCAGCAATGTTCCTTTATCTTTCCATGTCAGTGGATAAGCAGACAATGTTCCTACTGGAGGAGTTTGAGTTTGGATTTTTGTTGTTGTTTTTTTTAATATATATATATATATAAAACCCAACAAAAAATAAACCAACAAAAAGATACTGCCCTGAGGCAAGCTAAAAACCTGGCTTAATAGACAGGCTTCACTGTTCTAGCTCAGACAAACTTCTCAATGATTAATATTAACCCCTACATGCTAGGCCCTGGATCTCTTAGGACAAAATGAATTGCCAGCTGAATTAAAGTGTTCAGGTATGTGTATTTACAATAAATCATGAAGTAAATAGGGAAACGTACAGACCATAAACAGTATCTTGTCTCCAGCTCACAGCGGACTGATACCAGCTGCTTCAGAGGAAAGTGTGAGAAACACGGTAGAAGGCAGTTCTGAAGTAATCTGCCCATGGGGAAAATTTCCTCCTAACCCTGCCAAGTTAGAGCCTGGCTTATGGCCTTGAAGCATGAGGCCTTATATCCCTTCCAAAAGCTTTGGGGATTTTTGTTTGTCATGGGCGTGTGTTTTAATTCTTACTATTGTAACTCTAGATGGAACAAGGAATGTTCCCATGTATGAATGGCATGAAACACTTCGGCTGCTGTCCCAACGTCTCTGGTAAATTTCTCTCTCTCACACACATACACACTTGCCTTCCCCAATTTGCCAGAAGCTAGTTTGGTCTTGTCATGCCACTTCTGCAAGGTGTTGTTCCGATACGTTCTGAAGTCAGCAAATCGCTTAGCCATGAATTCTGGATAGTCTTCCATCTCTAGCTTCCGTTTAGCGGGGCCTTTCCGCTTCATCTGATCCTCACCTCCCATCTCTTCATCACTACCACTGGGGATCTCCTCATCACTAGAAATTTAAAATAAAAAATAAAAAATAGAAACACTTTAAGGCAACGATTTGGAAACTCTCTTTAACAGCAACTCCTCTGCTGATTATCTTGCCATCTTCTGTTAGTTATTCAGAAGTCAAGTCGCTGAACCCTCCCTCCCGCCACCAAAAGAAATTACAAAACACAAGCTCCCGGTGAAAACAGGATAAGTTCAAATGCCATTTGTCCGCTGTGTCCATTACCCACACAGTAGGAGCTGGGGGAGCAGAGCTGAGATGGCGAAGGTCAAACCTTCTATGTTTTCCTATTTAAAAAGTTAACTGCCAGGTGGGCTTTAGCAAGGCCCAGACCCAGTCTTGTTCTGTATTTACCTCTCCACTTTTGATTGCTTCCCATCTACCAGATGCCTCGTCCCTGGATATTGACAGAGCAGCTCATCCTGGAGGTCCACTAATGCTCTCAGCAACGCCTTCAAGGCTTTATAACCTGCAGAAGAAGGAGACGCAGTGACAATTGCAGGTTGATCCCAGCTTCTGGTGAAGCCTCAGCGTGACTCTGGCTTCTCGTATTAAACCTACATTCCTGCCACAGATAGTGCAGGTCTTGGTAAGCCTCATAGGCGACTGTTTTCACCAGCTCAGTTTAAAATGTTGTTTAACATGTATGACTCATTCTTTTGTTACTGCCAAAACAACTGCACAGAAAGATATTCCTAGAAAAGAAGGAAGGGAGTGAGGGGCATTTTCTAAACTGCTGAGCGGTTACACATTGATCAGTCTATTTAACTGAGACACACAAGTTTGGGCTCAGAATCCTAAAAGATTAGCATACTGAAGTAGCAAGTACTGTGGGCTTAGGTATCTGATGGCACAAGGATATGACAACAGCCCCTTTTGCTGACTAATTCATTGCCCTCCTATGTTACTTTTTGCAGCAGACACCGGCTTTGGTGTAAGAATATGAAGCAATTCCAGAGAGAGAATAACTATATGTATGTATCCTATCTACACGTGCAGGTGTAGGGGGGTGTGTGTGTGAGTGTGTGAGTGTGAGTGTGTGTGTGAGAGAGAGAACGAGAACTGCAGGCCTAGCGGTTTATAAGCAGAGAATGTCAGTCTCCAGGCCTGCCAACTGGGCACCCTTCACAAACCCTACATTCACTTAAAAAGACAGAATGTAGTTAAACCAGAAGAGAATCAAGGCAGAAGTAAAAAGATTCTCCTCAGGCAGCTGTTTTCCAGACCACCTGCAGGCCCATTCGGTATCAACCAGCCAAAGACCTGGACAGTTGCTAATTCCTTCACGTAGCTGTGGAACAAAGTCCCTGTCGAGAGGAGCTTCCAATCTACAGGGACAAGCATTCGAAATCAGACACAAGCCCAGGGTGATGGGGAGATGGATTTGTCCAACAGTGGTACAGCAGCTCTCCCTAAAAAGGTAGGACATTAACACCCATAGGTTTCCCAAGAAAACTCTCTGTTACCTGGTTAATAAGAGCCTCTTTCCAGGCCTTGCCGGAACTCTCTGGAACTACAGTCTGAAGCATCACTTATTTTAGAGGCTGCCCACTGCTGCTATTACCAACAGGAGGCCAGAGGTCTTGGCATTCTAACTAGACCTGTATCTGGGAACTGTTTCACAGGCATCTGCACCTCGTTTGAAAGTGTGCTGCCTTCGCTTGTTTCTAGCCTGATCACCATCAATACGAATAGAACACCACAGAAACAGGACTACTGGATTTCAACAGAGAGCTGAGAAGAGAATCCAGCAGAGAATCCCAGTGCTTGGGATTTCCAGTTCTTGCCGACATAACCATGCAAAGCTCTGTGGTTCCAGAAGTTACTCAAGCTACTACACGATGCTGGTGGGACATCCCACTGAATTGGACCCCGCCACTTCAGCAAGTTGTTTCCCTACTGTGGCTCCACAAGGATGTTTCTTGTTCCAAGAAGCTTGTATTTGGTAATGGTACCCTGAGCATTATCTGAACATTTCATATTTCCCCACAGGAAGACAGTTGCAAGTGTCACTTAAACGAGGAAGTGGATAGAACGGGCTGTGTTTGCGTGTGGAGCCAAATTTTATTTGTATGTTTGTAAATATTCAAAGCACATGCTGTTCTGGCCTTATTACCTGATATGACAACGGTAAGTACACAGATTTAGTTTGGGAAGCTAACCACGCTCACACACCTGGCACCTGTTGCAAAACATGCAATAGGTTGCCATCAATACTATAATTCAACCACTGCACGATGTCCGACACTCTGAGAAGTCTTTACAGCTTGATGTCCCTAACAAATTCAAGTACAGTAAACAATCACTGACAATCTGACCATCAGTCTGCAGAGCTGTGGCATCATAGCTCAAACATGTTCAGTCTCTTGCAAGGAAAAGCTTTATGAAGGTGTAGAATAGTCTTTCCTGTAGACAAAAAGCAAGCAAGAGACTAGATGCGATCTGAAGTGATCCAGACAGTTTCCCCTTAAAGGTTTGATCAAAAACAGATTACGTTGGCATTAGCCTGGGGACAACCTCTGTCATGTTCATAACCAAAGGAAAGAAAGGTTCAGAGAGAACTAGAGAGCTGTCTCCGGAGGCTCCTAATGAATTTGGTTGTCCAGACTTGGTCCATTTAGATTGCAAATTCCTTGGGGCAGAGCGAGACCACATCTTCCTTGATAAGCACCAAGCATATCCGCATCTAAACACAAAATACTTGGCCCGTTTCTAGACACTTCCTATCCAAGGATCTCAAAGCCCTTCACAAAAGGGAGACAGGATAACACCACTTAATGTACAAATGGGAAACTGAGGCACGGAGAATAAATGGGTTGCTCACAGTTACACAGGAAGTCCATGGCAGAGCTGGGACTAGAACTCAGATCTTTTACCACAGACCATTCTTCCTCTCTAACGAATCACAAAGGGCTAGGTCCTTACCTGGTGTAAAGTCAGTGGAGCTATTTCAATTGACAGCAGCTGAGGATCTGGTCCCAAATCCTTCTCTTACTTACTGGATAGCACAACAGGAAAGGGGTGGGGGGTATTTTATTTTAATTTAGCCTTTTTTTTTTAAATGGGGGACACAGAAAACCATGGATAAAATCAGCAGCAAATCTTCATCAGCCACATGAAGGCAACGGAAGTGGAAATCAGCCCAGACATGTCGGGGTCTCAATCTTTTGTATGTTCCCATTGCCGATATTACCGCTGCCACAGAACCAGGATAAATGATGGCCCGACCTCAGTAGCAGTAATGTCAATGAAAAGACACTAGGAAGACTTTTGCTGCAGATCAGCAGTTACGCTCATCCTCCTCCCGTACGTGGCTCATTATAGATACATTTTGACAGCTGTTCTATATAAACCTATTAACGGATTAGGTTGCCACACTCGTAAAACAGTCGTGTGTTAGCATCAAAACAATTCTAAGAGACAAACAGACCAAAGCCCTTAAAAATGCATCTGTGGTATGTAGTTAAAGCAAGGGCATCATTTGCAAGAGGCAAGTGGCCCCCGCCCTGAGTGCACAGCTTAAAGCAGCAAAATCTTTTCCTGCAATCCAGCTAAATGTCCCAGAGGTCCTGAACCCGCTTATTTTCTACCCGCTGTCTACCCTCCAGTGGCAATGCTAATTCACCCCAGGCGGCTTTGATCCTGTCTATTACAGCTGGAGTAGCACTCAAATTCTTCGGAGGTGTATCAGGGCTATTGCAAGCAGGCAAGGAATAAAGACAGGCTCAGGCTCCCTCAGGATATGAGATATGGACCCCAACAGAAGCGAGGATGGGAAGCAATTTTATTTGGAGTGAAGGGGGTGGGGCGGGCAGGTCAGACAATGACTGTGTGTCTACCCAGGTGGGAGGGCTAATTATTCCAGGCACTGACTTCATCATGAGCCTCTTACAGCTGGACTATTTCCATGCTTTCAATTCTTGTGTATTTAATGGCATTATTGGATAGGGTTCTGGGTGTGACTAGCAGGTGTCTAAGTGTGCTATAAACTCAGCCACACAAGCCGGTATCACCCCCTGATACTGCACTGCCTTATCCATTTCAGCATTTAATTCCAAAATGAACTGTTTTCTAGCAGATCCACACACACACACACCCCTTTGTCCTGTCTGCTTTTGGGAAAGGAACATTCTAACTCAGGAATGAAGACAGGGTGTAAACTACAGCAGTTTTATGAAGACAACCCAGGAAATGGGGAAGCAAGTCCCCCCCCCACCCCCACTCATTTAGCAGACTGTTTTTAAATGCTGTTCTTGGACTGAAATGGGCCACTAAAGCACACAAGCACACACAGTTTTTCTTAAGCATACCAGCACATTAAAACAGTTTTCAGATTTAAAAATCTTTTGTTTCTACTCCTACCCTAATTTCCCTTTGGTGCAAAAAGAGAGTGCTCTCGCAGTGTACCAGCGGGCATGGAGAATGCATCACAATTAGCCCTCATGGACATGACCATGCAATGGGGAAGGTTCCCAGGACCAGCAAATCTTTGCTAATTGTCAGTATCTAGCGCTTTTTAAGACAGGTAGGCACCCGCAAATACATTTTGAGCAGTGATAAAACCTGCGCGAGGCTCACAACAAAGCTTCTGCCACTTACTCAGGTTTGAATTTACTTCAGTTTGAATTCCTAAACTACGCAGTTTGCTTCTTGGACTCGCTGCCCCAGCTCTCGGTCAGCATTAACCATGTTTTGCCCTGCATCTGTTGTGTTCAGTTGACTACAGCTGTCTACGCTTTTCCTTGGCTCCCCGTTTCCTTCTCCAGCAGTACCCCCCCTTAGACCCCAACGCTCAGTGAATAGAGACAGCGTTCAGAGTGTAGCCTGAAGTCCCTTCATACAAAGCTATTCTGAAGGCACTTTACAGAGCAGCTCTCTATTCCTGTTGGACCCTCTGCTTTCCCACCCCTCTTCCACGTGCTTTTTTGTTGCATTTTTTATTTAACTCACATTGTAATCTCCCTGGGGCCAGTACTGTTCCTTTTAATTACCCGTCAAGTGCTATGCATCTCTATGGGGCTATATAATTACTGTCTTTATACTGGACCTCAAGACATTTGTGAAAAGTCCTCAAATTAATAGTCTAAATTGTGATTTTGGGTGCCCAACTTAAGGAAACTGATTGTTGGAGGGCAGATGCTCAGCACTGTCTGAAAGAAGACGTGCCTTTAAGGTGCCCCAATATGGGAACTCAAAATCACTGCCCTGTTTGAAAACGTAGGCATGTAGCTTTCTGCTCCATACACGTTGTGTACAACAATGGCAAAATAAAGCTGGGGATGCAGTAAGACCTGGGAGAACAGTACACAGCCACTTCTCCCAACCCTTTGCTCCCTGTACCACTTACTCCCGGTCTAAAAGTGCCATTTTAAAAAAAAAAAAGAAAAAGAAAAAGAAAAAGATGATGTTGAATGGGAGGCGAGGTGAGAGGAAACGTTTACTGCTGCCACGCGAACAAGTGAAACGTGTTTTGAACCTACCATCCAGTTTAAATGGGAACCCTGAGACTTTCCCTAGCAAGAGGCCAACTCATAAGAGTCACTTTTAAGAGTCCACGTGAGTCCCTTTATTTTGTGTCCAGGAGTGAAAAAGTTGTTGCAGATCCAGAAGACAGCATATCAATCCAGCAAGAAAGCTGGGAGCCAATATCAGTAAATCAAACTGTGCCTTTCTGTTAATACTCTCTCATATGTTCTCATTTTATACATCCCTTTACCGAGTCAGAAAGTAGCCCTGGAGTATTTAAGCTCCATTCAGGGATAGCACTGCCATGTATCAAAGTGTCAGGAGACCCACCAGAGATGAAATCTGTCCTACTGCTCTCAAACCACAAAAAAAAAAAATCAATTTTATCAATGCCAGAGCTTACAGGCACACTGGCTCTGTCGCTGGTCCTACCCCCTTGTTTGAATCAGTGGCGCTGGTTCCTGCATAAAGGATAACCAGGGCCAACCAGCCATACTTTGGCCAGCCTAGTTTAAAGTCAGGATGCAGACAGCAGCTCAGCTAGAGTAGAGATTGACACCCAAGTATAGCTGAATTGGTGTCGTATGCAGGATGAGGGCTTCTTCACACTTATGTCACTGTAAGCCCAGCATCTCTACTGCAAGAGCGGTCTCTACCTAGAAAAATGGCCCGTTCACCTTTCCCCAGCACTAGGTGGGACCTCCCTTTGCCCCCAGCAGTGGCAGAGAACACTGGCAGCAATTTGTGTAGCAGCAAGGATAGGGCTCTCTGCAAGACCATTGAAGTCAGTGGGACTAAGCACATGCTTGAAGTTAAGCAAGTGTTGGAGGGCCAGATTTTCAAAGGTATTTAGGTGCCGAAAGATCCAGACAGACGCCTAGTTGGGTTTTTTAAAAGCACCCAGACACCTAAGTCCCCTCACACATTATTTCAGTGCTTCTTGTGGGGTAACAACAGCATGTTTCCTCCCGGTTCTTATGACGTGGGATATGGAGGTCCTAGGATGAAATCCTGGCTCCCACGAAGGTCAATGGCAAAACTCCCAGTGCAAGTATACTAAAGAAAGCCCAGAGGTGCCACTGGAAAACAAAAAGTCTGAAACGTCTAGGGTAACAGATGCCCTCAGTTCTGTGTGGCAGCTGCTGGGTCACACTGCAAAGGCGACACTCCCCACCGAACCAAGCCAAGGAGTGGAAATGAGTCTAGAAGGGAAGAGGATCGTGGTATTGTGGTTAAGGCACAGAAACTGAGGGGTAGGAGATCTGGGCTCTGTTCCAAGCTACACCACAGACTTCCTGTGCCTCGGTTTCCCCATCTGTGACATGGAGATAATGGTGACCCCCTACCTCACAAGCGTAAGTTCATTAATGTTCACGGGCACCCAGTTACCATGGTGATAAACACCCTATAGAAAAGATGAATACATGAATCTCCTGTCTATGAAGATGAGATACCACCACCGAGACTAGTAACGGGTAGGGCAGTGGGTTGAGGGGAGGGACAGCAATCAAAGAGGAGAACACAAGATAAAAATAGAGGATTATTTTCTACATCAATGGCTATATAGCCCATTACTATACTGAAATAAGCATGAGACATGATACACTGTGAACAGTAGCTATTACTGTAGTTGAGATTTCTCTCTCACACACACACACACACACACACACACACACACACACACAGTTTTGAATTTTATATCATATACTACTTTGAAGAGCCCAAGAGGTGAAACAGCATGATCCTGGTCGAACAAGCCTCAGTCCAAGGCTGGATTCTTCACCCACACAGAGCCCCATTGATGCTCATGCAGAGTTCTTTGCAGGCCTCACTAGAGCCTTATACCGTAACCCCTCACTTAACGTCTTAGTTATGTTCTTGAAAAATGCAACTTCAAGCGAAACAATGTTAAGCGAATCCAATTTCCCCATAAGAATTAATGTAAATATGGGGAGTTAGGTTCAAGGGAAATTATTTTTGCCAGACAAAAGACATTATATACATATAAAGTATGAATTTTAAATAATTTTAAACAAACAATTTAATGCTGTACTCACCAATGATGATTGTGAAACTTGGTTGAGGCAGGGGCGTAGTGGGGTCGGGGGCTTGCCCCGCTCCACCTGCCCAGTAGTGGGCTGGGGGCCGCGGGCGGGCAGCCCCCGCATTCCCACCCCGCTCCCCGGCAGGAGCCCCGGGTGGGCAGAGCAGGGGGAGCACCCGCACCCCAACCCAGTCCCCGGCTGGAACGCCCGCCGTGCGGAGTAGGGCAAGCCCCCGCGCCTCAACCCGGACCCCGGTAGGAGGGGAGCCAAACAACATTATAAGGGACATTGCAGGACTTTAAAGGAATATGTTCTCTAATAGGTCAGTGACCTAATAGCGAAAGAACATTAACTGGGAGGATGTTAAGTGAGGAGTTACTATATCAGCCATGATAGGGGAGAGGGAGAGCTCAGTGGTTTGAGCATTGGCCTGCTAAACCCAGGGTTGTGAGTTCAATCCTTGAGGGGGCCATTTAGGGATCTGGGGCAAAATCAGTACTTGGTCCTGCTAGTGAAGGCAGAGGGCTGGACTCAAATGACCTTTCAGGGTCCCCTTCCGTTCTAGGAAATAGGTATATATCTCAATATATTATTTATTATGATACAGTGAGCGGGGGGTAAAATGGTAGAGAGAGAATGGAAGGGCAAAGGTGACAGAGATACAATCGCTCAGTTACATCCTGGTGGTAAAATTAATTTGATATCTGCATAAACAAAAACATAACATACAGTCCTCGAGAGGCAACATGGTCCGATGGATAAAACACCCGACTGGGAATCAGGGCACCTGACTCTGCCACTAAGCTGCTGTGTGACTGTAGGCAAGTCATTTAATCTCTCTGCGCCTGTTTCCCCATCTCCCTTTCTCCGTCTGTCCATTGACACTGTAAGCTCTTTGAGGCAAAAACTGTCTCACTCTGTGTTTGTACATATCCTAGCACGAGAGCGCCCACGGTATGACTGTAATACACATCATAATATGCGCATGTACAGTATGGGGCATACACATAACGGTTGTGTTTTGTTTCTATAGTGTGTACAGACACAGTGTATGCACATGCATATGGAAATTATTTCATTAAGCAAAACTACTATTGTGCACACAATACCAAATATGAAGGAGATGGACTTAAATTTTCTATGATTAGTCGACACCTAGCTGCGTGATTAACAATTTTTTCCTCAGTTAAATCCTGGTATCTGGCATTGTAAGAATACCGCACGCACACACCCTTTTAGTTTTTTCCATATACCCACACAGAGTGCATTCAGCATGCACGCGCACACAAACAAGTTTGATCAACACATGTATTTAAACGTTGATATCTTTCGCAAAAGCTGACCTCCTGAAATCAGGAGAGGAAAAACTTGGAAATGCACTATGTTACCATTCCACAGATTGTGCAAAGCACCCAACAAACTGTTTCCATTGTAGAAATAAAAAAATAGAAATAAAAATCAAAACCAGAGTTTTTATTAAACTCAGTTCTTAAACAAAACATCTTATCAGACATACATGTTTATCTGAACATTCTGATTAAGAGAGTATTTTCGCTCTTTTTAAATGACTCTGGGACTGAAGTTAAACTATAGGTCAAAATGACACTCAATACATTGGCCTGAGAACAATACTTCTCATTCATATCCACAAGCCAGCCACTTGCACTAGTCATCCCCAGCAATTAATCCCCCAAGAAACACATTTGATTAAATCTTTTCAAGCAAATCCTTTGCTTTGCTTTTGTTAGTTCACTTCTTGTCAACATCTATTAAAATATGCCTTTAATTCTCCCACAATCTTAAAAAACACCGATTCCACTGTCTTCAACTTTAATCAACTGTATGGCCGGCATTTTTCATTTCATAATAATGTGCTGTTTGGAATTCAAGAGGCAGGCTCAACATCAATCATTCGGCAAGAATTTTTCCACTGCAATAAATATGCAAATGAGGAAAGCCAGTCAGTCGTATTTCAGGCCCGACTTGCTAGTGTTTTAAAAAAGACACAAATTTATTAATTGCCGTTGGCCAGCGGAATCCTATTACTTTGGGCATTGATTACAAAGCTGTGTGAGTGATTATTGTGCAACTTGCGGGCTATCCAGGCATGAGGAAAAATTATTAAAGCAAGGCAGAGATTATCAACTCAGAATAACAATAAGCCTTAACATTTTAGGCCTTTAACTTCTTCAACAAAGAATTACGCGAGAGCTCCGCTGTATCATAATTCTGAAGACTGTCAGTATTTCTGTTGGAGCTTGTTCTATGTTCCCCACAGCAAAACAATGTTACCAGCCCGGAGGGGATTGGGGGGGGACCCTGCAGGTTACACATTCCTTAACATGGACCATATGGGCAATAGTTTTTCTGTTATTCCCACGGTGTGGCCAACGGCAGGGGGAACAACCACTATATGGTGTAGCTAAGACTTCCACCGCCATGAGGCTATCTTGGAATGTTGCAAGACCATTACACTTATTACACCCTGTTAGATGACTGGCTCCAAAAAAACAACAAAAAAGGGTACAAGAGAAAAAATACAGGGGTAAGTGTAAGAAGCGTCCCATACTGCATTCAGCTTTGGATAAACTAGGGGTCAGCTCCAATCCTTTTGGAATCAGAGACCTGAATGGCCTGATGCCCAAGGTGCTGATAATTCATCTTCCATGGATTTCAACTGGATTGTAGCTACACAGCACATCTGAAAACCAGGCCAGAAATGTTTTGGAAGATAATCGAAGTTAAACACTTTTGGTGCCACCATAAGTGTTTGCCCTCTGGAGAAATGAGTTCTAGCAAATGATAGCTGGTGCATTTCACCCCCCGGCCAGAGGGCCAGAAAAAGGTCTATGCCTTTAGTCCTAAGCATATGTCTACAATGCAGGTAGGAGATGGGATTCCCAGTATAGACTCAAATGGAGCTAGCTTCAGTCTCTCTGCCCGCAATGGGAATCACACCTCCCACCTGCAACACAGACATACCATTGTGCACAAAGGACCCAATGCTTCAGCCCCTAATCATGTAAAGAGTCCCACCCACTTCAGTGGAATAATTTAGCCCATTGACTCCAATATTGCTACTCATCTGAGTACACGTAGTAGGATCAGGCATATAGAAGGAGCTTGTGAAAAGTATTTATAAAGATTTTAAGGCCAGAAGGGACCATTAGATCATAGTATGACCTCCTGTGTAACACAGGAAAACAAATGACATTGATCAAGACAAGCAAAGAGTTTGCTACATGTGAGTTTTTATCTCCAGTGATCTGATTGCCAGTTATATATATGGAGATATACCTATCTCATAGAACTGGAAGGGACCCTGAAAGGTCATTGAGTCCAGCCCCCTGCCTTCACTAGCAGGACCAAGTACTGATTTTTGCCCCAGATCCCTAAGTGGCCTCCTTAAGGATTGAACCCACAACCCTGGGTTTAGCAGGCCAATGCTCAGAACTTGCTTGGGCTTTAACCTGTACGTATTGTAAACCGTTTTTATTATCATTTTTCTCTCTGAGCTATCCCTCCCTCCCATGAGTTGGCTAACATACTTGCATGTGCTAGTCTGGATGCTCCACAAACCTTTCTTCCGGTGTGTATTGGAACAAAGGTGTGTGGAGCATCTACACTAGTATGTACAAGCTTGTTAATTAACTCAAGTTAACTGGCAGTCAATTCACTCGAATAATTCTAATGCAGGCAAACCCTTTGTGTGTGCGCAAAGCATGGCAGACGCTTATTGTCAGGGGTCAAATTGCAGCATGTGAGCAAACAAAAAGTGGCCATTTTGTGCTCTAGAACCTAAGCTACATTTCTTTTAAAAAAATTAACAAACCCCAAGCTCTCTCCAGAGCATACGGTTATGAAAGTAACCTTTAAAATGTGACCATTTCAACTTTTAATAAGGCTGGGGAAGGGGACTATACACGTTTTAAATCTAAGGACAAAAATCTGTTAAACAAGACTAAACAAAACAGGCTAGGGGCCTTCTCTTTCCATGCATCACTGCAAGATTTTCTTTAACAGTCCTGAACTCCATACCAAATAAATACTGTATGTCGCACTTCTCTAACATGATCTCCAAACACTTTGCAAACAATGAATTATGCCTCAAAACATCTACCTTACCACTTCTAGGGCCCCGATCCTGCAACAAGATTTGAGTGGGCAGAACTGTGTACTTGCATGGCGCCCATTGTAGGACCAGGTTGTATGTCTGTATCTTCAATTAAAATCATAAGGGTGGTGAAGATATTGCAACAATTTAAGAGGTCTCCCTTTCCCCTAACTACAACTTGGTGACTTGGCTTGAAACTGAAATCTGTATCTGTGAACATGCTTTTTACCTCATGCCCCCGCATCTCACACACACACCAGTATGCCAAACGGTTGTCCATGAGCACGGGACAACTGGCCACCTTATTCATTTTAAGTCTCACTAACACCACTCCATCAAGACGCTGGTTTGCACACAAAAAAATTGCACAAATTTTGGTCTGATCTAGCGCCCGTTGAAGTCAATGGAAAGACTTTGATCGACTTCGGCTCAGGCCCACAAAGAGAGTTACATGGGATATGTAATCAGAAAAAGGGATGGAAAGTGACATTTTGGGCCTACCAACCTTAGCCGCATCCCTTTAAACAAAATACAACATTTCATGATTTGGTGAGTGCAAAGCTTTGTTATTTGATAACATGCCAGCTGAGCTATCTTCTTTTCACTAGCTTAGCCAGACCAAAATGATTGGACCTCAATACTGGAATCCAGATCTGCCCTTATGGGCACATGCAAGGCTCCCATTAAGAACTTTGGGGCAGAAATGTGACCCTGTCTGACACTGAGTCATGGGGGGAGGGATAGCTCAGTGGTTTGAGCATTGGCCTGCTAAACCCAGGGTTGAGAGTTCAATCCTTGAGGGGGCCACTTAGGGATCTGGGGCAAAATCAGTACTTGGTCCTGCTAGTGAAGGCAGGGGACTGGACTCGATGACCTTTCAAGGTCCCGTCCAGTTCTAGGAGGTAGGTAGGTAACCTGGGGCAAATCACTTAACCGGTCTATGCCTCAGTTTCCACCATTTCTGGAAAGCGGGGATAATGGTACCGACCCACCTCTGTATAAATCATTAAGATCCTCAGATGCAACTACAAAGAAGGGTAGATAATTATCCAATTTCAGTTTTAAAAGTTAGCCATGGTTAGAGATGATAAAACAGTGTGGCTGGAATTACTGGAATTATTGGGAGTTCCCTTAGGCTCCTTTGATTAATCCCAGTCCACATGACTATGGCACACTTCATTCAAAAGCTCTTCACTAACTAGATACAGACAATGCCAACAAAATATGGAGAGCTCTGGGGCAGAGGGTGTATCCATCAGCCACACATCATGCTCCACATCAGGAGGGGAGGATAAATATTTTGCCAAGGAAACTGGAACAGAAAGTGCCATGGCATCTCTAAAAACTAAAGCAAAGCAGATGGGACCTGGGTCTCATCCAGAATGACTCATGCCTAGTAAACGGTTTAGTACTCAATTTATCTAGCCGTTATGGGGCTTTGGAATAGCTGAGGTGGTTTCCTGAAACATGAACGCACGTTCACAAAAGGGCTGTTCTCTGCAGGAATGGAGAAATGCGTGTTCTCAGGGGCTCGGTCGCAAAAATATTTACACTGGGAATTAAAAAAAAAAATTAAAAAACAAAAGATAAATATTCAAAGGAACGTCAATAAGAAACCCAACAAAAATACCCCTTAAAAGATACTAAAAGTGAAATGAGAACAAACTGCTCAGGCAATATTCTGGAGTATCCTCTCCATCCCAGGCCCAATCCTGAAAGGTGCTGAGCACCCTCAACTCTCACTGAAAATAATGGGTGTTAAAATGCTGAGTCAGGCTCTGAGTTTGGGAATAAATGACCACCCCACATCCTCCACACTTCCTGACAGACTGTATGCACCCTCCTTTAAATTGGGACTTCCAGTGGTCTGGACTCATGAAGAGAACATTAAGAATCATTTACATGTAAGCTGGCTGTATGGTTCATTTAATTCCCTACACCCCTCCGTTTTAAAATCTGCAGCAGAATTTTCAGTTTGCTACACCAGAATGCTGAAGAAATTGGGGGGGCGGGGGGTTACAGAATTTAAGTCCAGTTTGTCTAGGAGTACACATGTGGTTATTGGAGACTGATCTATCAGCCAGGTGATTTAATAAAATCATCTTCCTTTGAGATTACGTGCTCAGTCCATGCACAGTATATTCAAAAATAACTGCACTGAGAAAAGCCTAGTGGGAGAAGATGAAACTGGTTTGGTATTGTGGAGATCACGTGTCATTCGTAACTGGGATGACCTGACCTCCTGCATCATCTGATGCATAATAATGGTGATGCATCAAAAGATGTCTTCCTTTTCCAAAAAGAGATGAAGTATTCAAGACTATAAATGCAGAAGATCACAATCATACCACCCCGGGCTGTGATCTTGACAGGCACCAGTTTAACAAAGTTAGTACCCATAGAGGTGACATCCAATGAAAACCCAGGTAAAACAAATGCTGTTCCCCAGCATGTGCCCAGGGGGCACTGTGTCATTGGCTGTGCTGTGCTGCAGAACAGATATAGGTCAGAAGCCATGAGTTTAAGATCCCATAGTCATTTCTCACCAGAGTGGTTAACCCCTCTAAAATAGCCAGATCCCAATTCAGGCAATTAACGTAAACTCCGCTGTAGCCTCAAGTGAGAGAGTTATCCTTCATTTCCCAACTCCACCCTAAAAGCGGCTACATTTCCACCCCAGAGATGGCTGAATTTCCATGATGGGCAAAGCGATCAGACTGCAAAGCACTTTTCGGGAAGGAAGGCCAATACCTCTTTGCATATCACGGAGCGCACCACAGACCCAGACTTGGGCAGTTCCTGGCAAGCCCTAAGAAGTTTTATAACACACCTTTTTAGCTCTACTTTTCAATAAAATATAATGAAATTGCAACCGTTGGCTGCTGTACCTGAGACATGTAACATGTAACACCTTAGGAGATTAACTAATCAATGTGAAATATAGGTTAACCTGTAACTACTGACTTTGGATTTAAGGAAGGGGCGACAATAAGCTTCTGAAAACAGAGGTTCCCTTCCCACATAGTTTATCTGCAGCTCACACTCTCTCCCCATCTTCAGGCAAAATCCATACCCTGGCGGAGGGCTAGCACAAGGTCTATTGCACTATTTAAGTTCTAGTCTGAGGGCTAAGGCCTGGTCTGCACTGCAGAGTTTTGCCAACATAGCTATGTCAACTATGAGTGGGGGGGGAGGGGGGGGAATCCCACCCCCTCACTGACAAAGCTATGCTGACAAAAGCTTCAGTGTAGATACAACTATGCTGACAGAAGATCACGTCTACCGATTTACCTAACAGTCAGGGAGGTAGTGT
This sequence comes from Terrapene triunguis, assembly GCF_002925995.2. Taxonomy (NCBI): domain Eukaryota; kingdom Metazoa; phylum Chordata; order Testudines; family Emydidae; genus Terrapene; species Terrapene triunguis. The sequence continues at coordinate 13,178,833 of NW_020664582.1, forward strand.
AACTATGCCAGCAAAATTCCATCGGTTGGTTTACCTTGCATCTCCACTAGGGGGCTCTGCCAAGCCTAGCCATCCTGGCCACAGCTCTATACTGTAGACCTGGCCTTGGATGGGGCATGCATGTGAGTGGGCCCTCTGCACTCTTTAAGACAACATTCACTGAACAAGGACAGCCGGCTCCAAGAACTAGTCTCCTGACATCAAACGCAATCTCACGCTTCAGGGTTTAAGCGGCATCACCGCAGGGGCTAGGAAGGAATTCACCCTCCATAGTACTGCACAGTTAGCAAGAAGCATTAGTTTGGGAGGGTGGAAAAGGAGCTGCTCTTCAGCATCAGCATATTGGCCATTGCCAAAGGCAGGACGTCAGATATGGAAGCCTTCTTTGTTCTCTGCTATAAGGCACACAGAGATGGTGGTTACTATTAGTTTAGGGAACACTTAGCTTGCACCACTGCTCATCTGCCCAATCCTGCCAAGCGCTGGGCGCCCTTCCAACTCCCAGTGACTTCAGTGTGAACTCAGCTCCTTGCACCAGTGAGCGCCCATGAGAACCATCAACACTCCTTCCCAAGGGACCATTTTGAGAGGGCATTATGAAAATGCTAGCGAGGCTTTCCTTTTGTTAACACGCTTTCCTCGGACACACACACTTCACATGGCATATCAGGGCAATTTCCCTTTATCTCAGAGCTGCTAGGAATATCATGGGACGTAGAATTTTAGATCAACACCCCAGATGTGAGGAAAATAAAATGGGTGTGATTTTACAGCGCACAAATTGATGCTGAAGTATATTATGCACTCCATTGTGAGATGGGGGAGGAGAGGGGAACACACTTTTCCAGCAGACTTTAAAATACAGACTTTATCTTGTGCCTACGGAAGAGAAGAGTCTTTCTCTCCCTCTGATCAAAGACCAGTGGTTCTCAACAAGGAGTAGGCATACCCCTGGGGTACACAGAGACCTTCCACGGGGTCCATCAGCTCATCTAGATATTTGCCTAGTTTTACAATAGGCTATATGAAAGGCACTAGCAAAGTCAGCACAAACTAAAATTTCATATAGGCAATGATTTGTTTATACTGCTCTAGATACTATATCAGCGATTCTCAACCTGGGGGGCGCGATTTATTTTATAATTATCTGGTAAAAATGAGAAAGGAAGCAATTTTTCAGTAATAGTGTGCTGTGACACTTTTGTATTTTTATGTCTGATTTTGAAAGCAAGTAGTTTTTAACTGAGGTGAAACTTGGGGTTCGCAAGACAAATCAGGCTTCTGAAAGGGGTACCGTAGTCTGGAAAGGTTGAGAACCACTGCTCTGGACCACTGTGTGGCAAAGCTTACGGTCCTGAAAACATTTATGTTGCTCCACTCAAGTACTTACATCCTGGGTAGATATGAGATAATGGACCTGAAAGCACGATAAAAATGTTCAGGGTTTTATTTTGTTACTGAATATGAAACTTTGCCAAACTTCTCCATAAAACAGAAACAATACTTAGTATTTGTCGCCCCAACCATGGTTCCCTCACTTAGCGAAGTCTAAGGGCTAGTCTTCGCATATAGTGTTGCATCGGTGCAGCAGTCTTTAGTGAAGACGTTACTATGCTAACAGAAGAGCTTCTCCCATCGGTGTATTTAATCCATCTCCACAAGAGGTGGTAGCTACATTGGGGACATAGCACTGTCTACACCAGGGGTAGAGTTAGTATTTTTAGTGGATTTTTCACACCCCGGAGCGACGCAGTAATATTGATATAAGTCTGTAGAGTAGACTTGGCCTTAGTCCCCCATGGTCAAGAGCACCAAGGAAGCGAAAACGAAGAAAATATTAGACTTAAGTGGAGAAAATACTGGACTTTGTTTTTGCCTCTTGCCCAAGTCTGATATTTTCTCCATTTCCTTTCACTGGTCCACTGATTCTTCTCTTGAGCTTATGATGCTGAAAGAAGCAACATGGAATCCCAGTAGCTCTTCATAATCTATTGACAGGTGGAACCACAGGACGGGAACAAAAATTATTACTTTTATATAGGTTTTATGGAATTATTGACAAGTCTTAAAAAGTTAAGATGACAACATAGATATCCATTATTTAAAAGTCTCGTAATTTCCATTAACAGCTAGTTCCATTATTGCTTTTTGCAATAACCCAGCTTTGATTTTTCCCATTCTTTTAGCTCCAGACCCCTCCAACAACTAGTTATGAGATTAATTTGTGCTGTTTAAAAGCTGGGATTCCCAGCTCTTTTCCAACAGCATAAAGTACTGGTTTCTAGCTCTATCAGTTTTTGAAATATCATCCATTTTTAAACTATATATATCAGGTTCACACTGAAGTGGGGGGGGGGGGTTAAGGGAAAGCAGGATGTTAATTGGAACAGTGAGATATTGCAACCTATCAGGGCTATAAAACAATGCTGAAAGGCACAGCTATCCAAGGGCAGAGAGAGCATTGGATTCTAGTCCTTGTGAATTAAGAGAGATCATGTCTTGAAGCCCTCATGGGTCCCTCACACTAGCTGTACTTTTCTAGCACTGAATCAAGATTTAACATAAGAAGTCCCAGGCACTGGAACTGTTTAATTTCTGACCCCTGAATACCACCGTCACCATCTTACTTTGACTATTCCTTGCCCTTCTGGGAATTACGCATTCTTGTGGAACTGTCAATGAGAACTAACTCTTCCCAAAAAAAGAAAAACAAAACCAAAACACATAAGATCCTTAACTGCAAGTGTGCAATCTATGTGGAGACATAGCACAGAAACTTGCACCCTGCACTCCTTTTCTATGTAAATAATGCAGGGATCCTGCGGGAACTTGCCAGGGATTGGAATTTTTAATTAATGGGTCTCTTTAATGTGCAAATCAGGAGCAGACTGCAAGTTCTGACTTGCATTGATTATGAAAAACATTAATTGAACATGCAAGACCCTAAACACAGGCAGCATCTCATGTCCTGGACTAGACTAGAAGATATGGTGCAAGAGAATACAAATCTATCTTGTGGAAACAGACCACTCCAGGCAACAGTACCTTAGAAATTTTAGCTGTGGGAGTTTCTGTGTAGAGAGCATTAAACATTAAGCATTTGCACTATATTCACAGAGCAACCACCGTAATTGCGGTAGCATTAAAAGACCACTAAGACGTTCTCCATGGAAGTGAAACAGGAATAAACATGAGCTCCATTACCATGTGGTCCGCAATTTATATGTAAAAAAGAAGGGAAAAAACCTGGAGCATAATTAAGGATTTTTTAAAAATGAAATAAAAAGTAAGACAGTGCAAACAAAGCAAGGCTGTCTCTTTAAACAGAAATTCATCCTATATAAATTATGGCCATAAACTTTTCCTGCAGTGCAGCCTAATTAATTCTTGTTCTATACACAAAGGGAAATGCTGGGTGACAAATGGGTGTGAAGCTTGAAAGCTGCCAGGTCTGCAAAACATTTTCTACTTCAATTTATAAGCAATTTTGCAGTAAATCATCCACCAGAACCTGAGATCTCAGGCATCTGAGAATGTCCAAGCCCCGTTAGATTGCTTACCAAAAAAAAGAGTTTAAAAACCTCTTCACTTTCAGCCCTAATTTGGAAGCTGCACATAACGCTGTTATTTTTGCCTTGGATTTGGCTTTAACACCACAAATCTTACAGTTGAAACTTTACCATAGGCGCTTTAATACTATTACCCCAAATCCCTAATAAAATTGTACCATCACATTCAGCCATAATGGAGAGAAAGTTGTCTCGAGAGGGACATGTCATACTGGCGAATGTAGAAAGATAATTTATCCATCCAAAATGTTCATTCTTTCTCTGGGCAGAAAGGAGGCATGGAATACTACAAGCAATGGATACACTCAGGAAAAGCTATCACATAAAAGATTAATTAAAATATTAAGGGACAGATTTTTCTACAGGCACCAAAAAACCAAAGTTAGACACTCAACTCCCGTTCACTTTCAATGGCTCGTTGTGCCGTTGAGGGAAGAAAGCTCCGCCGAGTGTCCAATTGGGTAGGATATCAAATTAAGTTTGATATTGTTGTACCCAATCGCTTCAACCTACTTGAAGCACCAAACCATTTATTTTTCCTTTTACAAAAAAGGCCACACGTATCTGACTTTAAAAAAACAATGTAACAATGGATTTCTTTCACTAATTTGGAGAGAAGCATGTGTGTGGCTCATCCATCCCTAAGCAGAACATAATCCAATCCAAAACAGTGTTGTTTTGTTACCATTTTCTGCATCCAAAATCTTGTCTCTTAAGACTGGCGTGTCCCGCAGGATGACAGAATGCAATAATATTAATACTTAGTATTTACAAAGCTCCTTCCCACCTTCAAATGGCCATTAACTACTTTCATTCTCAAAACACCTTTATGTAAGAATCCTTATAGATTCTTCTGGTTGGGAAAACAGGGAGAGGTTAAGTGACCTACCCAAGGCTACATCATGAATCAGTGGCAGAGCGGGGGTGAGAATTCAGAACTCCCCAGCCTAATACCCAGCCCACTAGACCAATTTAAAAAGAGACTAAAAGGCTTATTCACATAGAAGCCATTTTTGCTTCTATTCCAACATTAAACCCCTTGATTAGCTCGTAATTGGGACTTTTATTAGACCCTGATTTATACTAAAATAAGCTGGCGGTCATAAATGAAATTAAGCCCATTCTGCATCAACTCAAGAGGCAGTTTTTTATAATTACAGTGGGCAATGCCTTTTGAATTTCACCAGGTGTTGTCTACTGGCTTGAAAGGTCACATCCAAATTACCACAAGCACAAAAGCTCCATAAGCAAGAATGTAATACAGTTCAGAGGTTGCCCGCACGACGAAGCTCTGGCTTTATTGACGAGTCGCGAATCAGATGTACAGAATGAGAGCTCTGATTCATTCTCACAATGCCCAACACAGCAAAATGATGGGGAGATGGCTCTTCACTGTTTAACACAACAGATCTTCACATCTTTTTGTGAAATCCTTCAGGATTCAAAGGCTCACCCAATCATTAAAGCAGAAGCCACAATTCTTACTGGAGAACCTTGTAGCAACAACCACAAGTCAAAAGCCATCTTGCAAACAAAAAAATATATACATGTTGTGTATGGATATTACAGCTAACGTGGGCTTAGATGGCCTGATAACTCTGCAAAGCCATTGGCTTTCACTCTCCAGAGCTTCAAAAGCCAAACCCTTCTAGTGAACAAGAATTTGAAGCACAAGAACACTGACGTTTTAGAAGTATGACACATTGGACCAACCTCACAAAAGACATAATAATTAAGTAACTTCTCAAACCATGCTAGTCCACAGGGATTATACTGTAGTACACCTCTACCCCGATATAACGCAACCCAATATAACACGAATTTGGATATAACGCGGTAAACCAGCGCTCCGGGGGGGGCGGGGCTGTGCTCTCTGGCAGATCAAAGCAAGTTCGATATAACATGGTTTCGCCTATAACGCAGTAAGATTTTTTTGGCTCCCGAGGACAGCGTTATATCGGGGTAGAGGTGTAGTTAGAGATGAAAAAGACCATTGCACCACAGGCTCCATCCCCATAAAAGGGCAGGATATAGGCTGATGACAAGGGACATATCAGGTATTAAACTGACATTACAAGAGCGATTGCTGCATACAGCCTGTGCGTCAGTGAGCTACATATGTCAACTGCTTAGAAAACAACCAAGATGAAAAGCCACCAATATTATTTAGTACCAACTTTCCCGCTGTGGCCAGTTCGAAGTTGTAGGCCACATACAAAGCGAGTTTACCCCATGTTCTACACTTCCTAAATCAAAACTTGGCAAAAGCACCTTTGCACAGTCGTGACAACATCAGCAAGACACAGGCCAACACTGTGCACCTCATTTAAAAAAATGGAATGTTTGCATTGTAAAATATCCTATGTTGGTTGCAAATTACATTAAGAAAAATGAAATTTAACCTTTCTCCTTTATAAGAACAATATTAGAAAACACTAAACAAGAGATGATTTAAGGAGAAAGTTCTTGAACTCAATATTGTTAAAAATCAATTACATGGCACCATAAATTCATACAGTGCTTTACTAACATAGATCAAGTCCCCTGCCCTGAAGAGATTAACGGATAAACATGACATGACCTTGGCCGCAGATGCTTTAACAAGCAAAAATACCAAATTCTGGATCCCTTGACAATGCACCAGGTTTTACCTATTTGATAGACTCATAGACCTAGAGATGGAAAAGATCCACAAGATTATCTAGTCCACCACCTTAGAATCAGTGCAGAATTGTTCCCCACAATACATTCTCAGGCTATCTTTCAGAGGCCCATGTGATGGAGTTTCTAGTACTTCCCATAAAAGATTATTCCACAATCTAATAAAGCTAGGAACTGCCGGACTGGATCAGATCTGTGGTCCATCTATTTCAGTCCTGTCCCCAACAGCAGCCAGCAGTAGGTGCTTCAGAGGAAGGTGCACAAAACCCCGCAGTAGCCAGATCGGGGTCTCATTCTAGTAGTTAGAGATTGTCTTTAGCCATGAGGCATAAGATTTTCTATCACTTCCACAATTTGTTAGTATTACCTCCTCCACCATATTGGTGCCCAATCCCTCTTTGAATCTTATTAATTTTTTTGCCCCAACGGTGCCCTTGTTACAAAGCATTTCTTGAGATTCATTCTACATTTTCCCTTTGCTAATATCATCCGGTTAGTCCCAGCTATATTCCCTGGCAGCACCCAAGTCCTCTCTTTTCTTGGTGTTTTCACACATTAAATACGGCACAAAAGTGAATGCAAGACATCAGGAATGTAAATCTATAGTACCACAACCCCTCCTAGCCAGATTATGAAAAAGGGGTGAGAGAGGAGGGAGAACTCACAAAGCAGTTATTAAACAGTGGATTTTCTTTTAACATTCCCAGACAACTAAAAAATTAACATCTCCCCTATACTATATTTATACTATATTATATTCCATGTGCTTGGATGTATTTTGCTTATGGGAAATATCAAAATGTCAACCTTTGTTTCTGTTAAAGGTCTTTAATGATATTGCATTTTAGACCTGTAATGAAACATGGTGCTTGCTGCAGTTTGTAATGCATCTCATTAAATACATTAATAACATGCATTTCACTAAAAGGTCAGCTTAGTATTATTGGGAGTTTGCCTTCCCTCCCTCCCCACACACACTTTAATCACTTCATTTAAAGCAGCAGAGCTAACTTGGAAATATAAAGTGCCTCACCTGCTACAAGTAGAGATGTGATGAGGAGTTCATGTGTTCAGATTCGGATAAGGTTTAAGATGGGCTATTAGGTTCAGTCAAAGGCTGACTCGGGATCAGGATTTAGGTTAGATTTGATGGTGCCAAAAGCTCATGAACCAGTCTTACAAGGATTCTGCCACTTTAAGCCAAAACCTCACAGGGTTCTGACATCATTGCAGCCGCACATTAAACTGAACACGAAAATAGGCACCTTTCAAGATTAGACTGGACACAGGACCAATACCAAAGGGCTGGCTCAGATCTGCAGAACGGGAGATATAAAGGTACTGCTTGATAATGGGGTGTTTTCTTTGATGAACTGTAAGGGTCGAGACGCTGGAAAACATCCAGAATCAGGGTGGTGGGAAGAAAGAATTTTGAGCTAAAGAAACAACCTTCTCAGTGAGTTTTTAAGTGACTTGGTGCACACATCTTCCCCATTTAAAGTTGCAGAAGAATATCCTACTGTGTATGCAGTTCATTATTTTTGCAAATATTTTTGATCACTAGGACATAAAAATACTCCTGCAGAAACCCACTTTCCTCTCTTGCATTGAACAGTTGAACAGGTTTGATGATCTTTGATTTCATTTCCTATTAGGTAACAGCCTGATCCAAAGCCCACGGAAGTCAATGGAAATGAGTTCTGCGTGCATAGTGTTTACCAGGTGCATTTTGCGCATTATATTTGCCATCTCTTAGAGAACCCACTGTAGGCCTTACCTGACCGATATCATTAACAGTATTACTGTTGTGTTGTTGTGGGGTTTTTTTGTTTGTTAAATAGATTAATCAGTCTCCTAACTGAATGGATACTTACTGTCCAGTTGGACAGCAGGCACCTGGCAACCCAGACTTTCTCTTTGAGATCTTATCCCGTGGGGAGCATTACACCAGGGTATAGAGCAGGGGTCGGCAACGTTTGGCATGCAGCTCGCCAGGGTAAGCGGCCAGCACATCCCTCACCCGCGCCGCTTCCCGCCGCCCCCATTGGCCCGGGACGGCGAACCGCGGCCAGTGGGGGTCGCGATCAGCCGAACCTGCCGCATCAGCAGGTAAATAAACTGGCCCGGCCCGCCAGGGTGCTTACCCTGGCGAGCCGCGTGCCAAACGTTGCCGACCCCTGGTATAGAGAGTCTCATGGTTTGGTGACCCTCTGCCTCACAGCATGGAGTTTGTGTCACATGCTGCAATGCTGCCTAGGGACTCAAAACAGAAAGAGGAATCAACCCATTTTCAGAAGGTCTCCTATGCTGAGGACGGATCACATAGAACGCAGCAGACCGGCAATACTCTGAACTGATAACCAATCCCTTCTAATGTTCAACAAAAAAGAAAAAGAAATTCATTCAGCCTGAAGGACCACCTTGAACTCTGGTGGGAATGCCCCTGAAGTCAGTGTGGTCACAAGCTCAGCTGAGGCATCGCGGTGCTAAGATAAGACAAGTAGCCACCACCAGAGCCGAACGTGGCCCAATACGTATGGATGAGGGCACAGATTTACTTAGACTGGGAGCTCTTTGGGGCAGGGACTGCCTTTGTTCTGTGCTTGTGCAGCACCAAGCACAATGGGGTCCTGGTCCGTAAGCAAGGCTCCTAGGGGCTACCACCATACAAATAGAGAATAATAAAATATATGATTTACACGCCAGGTGTCTGCATCTCCAAGGTCCTGCCCCTCACACATCAGTGCCTTGCCATTCAGCCAAAGTACACTTGGATGGGACCGTCACTGGAGCCTGTCAAACCTGATCCCTAATTAACTGCAAGGGTTGCTATCACAAGGCACAAATCCCTGTCTCCAAGGCTGAAGACATTGGCTCCACGGCCACTCCCAGCCCACAACTGAGTACAGAACCTGGGTCTCCCTGCCAGCAGAGTCTGTATCTCTGACACCAAAGCAGGCAGACTTAAAACTACTTACTGTTCTTGAGTGCGCTGGCAAACTCTCGCCCACCTTCCTTTTTAAACGCCGGGAATGTATCTGGCTGTGGAAGCTGGTTGGCCGTTAGGAGCGCTTTCTGCAGTTTGATTCTCCCTTCTAACAGCTGGTCCCACAGTGCTTTAAAACACAGAGGAAACAAAACATGGATTACATATTCCAAAGCACTTCTTCACCCACTTTCCCGTGACCCTGCCTCCCAAAGACTCTGAATCAGAAAGCATCAGCCACTTCTCTTTGCTCTCCTTCCCCAGCAGCACTTTCCTATTGCAACGACACTTTGCAAATGGAGACTCATTATTTAATGGGACAACTAGAGAGTAGTTGCCTAAAAGCTTCTCAAGGCTTCTGTTAAAATTCACCAGAGAAATTCAAATTGTAGACCTGCCAAAGCCAAGGTGCACACAGCTCCATCATCTGACATGACAAATGCTGAACAGCAAGGAATGGCACGCAGCACCAACGCAGCTCCCACACAGTATATCATGCCCTGCAGCGCAAAATCTGGACTGCAGGGAAGACGGGACCAGTGATGGGGGCAGGGGATTAACTACAGAATCCCCACAAGGTGGGAGCAGACAATCAGCATGTCATGGTTAACACCTGCACTGATGGGTTGTCATCACCAACCTAGAAGCTTCTGGGTTAGCAGAGACAACCAGTCATACAGGCTAATGAAGGACAACCGAGAGAAAATATTTAATCATCACGTACATCAACTTTAGAAAAAAATCATTATAAAGGAAGTGAGGAGAATGTTTAGTTTCCATTGTAATCCATCATTATATCCCCATTAAACCCAAAATCTTTCACTCCGGAGGATGGAGCTCACAAGGGCATAGAAAACAAGCACCTCCTCTCCAGCCAACACACTGGGATGGAATACTAAAGCCGTGGTTCTCAGGGGCCACAAGCAGGTTTCAGGGGTTCGCCAAGCAGGGCCAGCATTAGATTTGCGGGGGCCCAGGGCAGAAAGCCAAAGCCTGGGGCTGAAGCCTGAGCAACTTAGTTTCGTGGGGCCCCCTGTGGTGTGGGGCCCTGGGCAATTGCCCGGCTTGCTACCCCCTAACGCTGGCCCTGGCTTATATATGCAGAAAAACAGCTTTTGTGGCACAGACGGGTCATGGACTTTTTATAGCGTGTTGGGGGGGCCTCAGAAAGAAAAAGGTTGAGAACCCCTGTACTAAAGCACACCAAAACACAGACTAGTGTCTGAGTCCCTGAGCAGCACATACAGTGCAATAAGTCCTTGTTTACAATGGTACCATAACAATGCTCAAAACTGGTTCAGCTAAACCGACTGCTGACAAAGTATTAGTTTAATTCTGCAGTACAGACAAGGCCACAGTCTATGGAGCACAGCTGGTAGAACACTTGCTGTAAACTCCTAAAACTACTCCAGTGCGTGCTGCAACGTGCAAATGGGTTAAAAGAGTTCTTAGCACAGTTCATTTCTCTAGCATAGACAAGGCATAAGGCTCATCAAAATACAAAGTAAATTCCATGTACAAACCTATTTGGTTTTTCACAGCTTTTCCTTTTTCTACTTCTTCAGACACTTTTTCTTTAGAGAAGGTCACCACCCCCGCGTCATCCTCGCTCTCTTTGGCATCTGCCACGTCCTCCTCACTTGCATCCCCAGATTCTTCTTCATTGCTCCCTTCTTCTTCATCCTCCTCTTCCTCATCCTCCTCTTCACTGCTCCCCACATCATCCATCCCTTCCGTAAATTTCTCAAAGTCACGGATGTTCTGGAAACTGAACGTTGGTGTTTGGAGCTGGGCAGATGTTTCTCTCCCCTCCTCTTGGTCACTTCCCAAGTCACCCTCCTGAGTGCTGCTGTGCTCATCGTCCTGATCAGCTGTAGCATCTAGAATGTCCTCATCCAATTCTTCCTCCAGATCTCCACTGTCTAGGTCTCTCTCAGATGATGTTTCTTCATCTGATAATTAAAAAAGGAGATATTTAAACAAAGTTATTTCATCACAAACTATGGCTGCAACTCTGCAATATCCATTATCAGTAAGGCTGCAAATCTTTCACGGAGGTCACGGAAGTCATGGATTCCGTGACTTTCCGGGACCTCTGTGACCTCCGCAGCTGCAGCGGCTGATGCAGCTGACCCCAGGACCGCCCAATCAGCTGGGGCGGTCCTGGGACCATCCGCACCGGCCACTGCTCCAGAGGACCAGGCTACTGGTCCCGGGCAACTGGTTCCGGGCGCTGTCCCGGAGCAGAGCTCTGGGAGCAGCAGCGGTGCCACAGGCCACTCCTGCCCAGAGGAGCATCAGCAGTGGTGGGGCCCCGGCCCAGAGCAGCAGCGGGGCCATGGGCCACCTCCCACCTGGAGCAGCAGTGGCGGGGCCCCGGGCTGCCTCCCCCCCCCCCCCCCCCCAAGGAGCAGCAGCAGCAGCGGCAGGGCCCCAGGCCGCCCCCCACCCCCAGGAACAGCAGCGTCCGCTGGATCACATACCCCGTCCCAGCAGGTAAGATTTAGTTAGGGGTATTTTTAGTAAAAGTCATGGACAGGTCACTGGCTGTGACTTTTTGGTTATTGCCCGTGACCTGTCCACGACTTTTACTAAAAATACCCGTGACTGAATCGTACCCTTAATTACCAGCATCCAATTGGTGGCCTGGCCTGGTTTAGCTCTCTAGTCCACTAGGGATAATTCTAGGCACAATTTTGCTCCTTCCTTAGGCTTATGAGGATACGTCTGCAAACTGAACCTTAGTTCACACTTTTCTGCAGTAACAGTCACTCCAACAACGATGATCACATCCATTGATTAGCTGACAGCCTTTCCCATTGAATAATGAAGCAATGTTAAGCAAACAAGGTGCTCATGCTTTGGTACACGTGTCTTTATAATGAGAAATTGTACATAAGCACTAAGCAGCTGCAATGCTCAAGAGCTGACAATTTAAAGATGGCGGATAGTTCTCCCTTTCCACATGGCGTTCACGTCACTTTCCTTGCCAGGTAATTTAACCTGGCTGAACTTTTTGTACCTGAGATTTAGTCACTCCCCTTCCTTCATCTGCAGGGAGCAGTGATAGTCCTGGAGACTTCCCTTTCCCAGGAGCTAATGAATAAGGCTACGATTCAGCACAGCACTTAAGAAGCCAAGCTTAACTTTAAGCACATGAAGTCAATGAGACTTAAAAACTGCTGAGCTGGGAGTCCTGTCATGGTGCAGAGCTCCAGTGTATGAGCATTCCACTTACTGCCTGTAGTTGTGGCAATTTAGGGTTGCCCGGGGAAGTGCGGGGGACGGACGGAAAGGCGGGGAAGGAAACTGAATTTCTCACCGAATGCTGCTCCAGGCAGAGACTCTCCCCATCGTTCTTCCTGCAAGGCCTGGCGAGATACAGCTCTCCCGCTGTACCTCTTATCAGCTTCTAAGAGGGAGGCGGAGGCTCGTTTCCGTATATTGCCGACGGCAAGGATGTCATCTTCGGTTCCGCCCTCATCAAACTTGTCGATCACCCTGGCAGCAGTGGCTGTGAAGAGGAGAGGGAGTTTAATAGTGCAGGGTTTCAAACTAAGAGCGGAACTCAGGCTTGCTAGACAGGAGAGAGATTCGATCTAGGACTGCCAGAAAGTAAATATCTATATCCTCCTTGGATTCAGGGGACTAGAACTAGGGACCTTGCATTCCACATACGCTGGCCTCTAACACATGAGCTAAAGGACAAATCATATTAGGAGCTGTATATAACTGAGCTGTTCAGGGCGTCACTTAGGCACACATAGCCCACAAGCTTCGTTTTTGGAAACAAAACTCATCAATACCTATCTGGCTCTCGCCACTCCTGGACGGGCTTCTCCTAGGTTCACCAAAAGGGCCGTAAACCTCTTGATGGACCAAGGCCAAGCTTTAGGTGCTTCAAAAAAAACCTGGTCAGATTCATCCAATTTTGGTAAGAGCATATTAACACAGATCTACTCATATCCTCTGGAGGCCAGCTTCTAAAGGCCAACAAATTACATGCCCTGAACGTAGGTCTGATTCCACCCAACAAGGGAGAGTGGGGCAGTATATTCAGACCTGCTTACAACAGTTTGGGTCATTGTAGTGGGGCAGTTACCCCACGCTGGTGGAAAAAGGCCAGGCTGATTGGGGAAGCAGCCAAAGCTGGGGCCACGCCCCAATCAGGCCACACCTGGCCCTGTTATAAGAGCTCAGGGAGGAGGTGGGTCACTCTCTCTCTAGCTGTGGAGAGAGAAGGACCTGGCTGCCTGGGAATAGGGTACCTAGAGCAGAGCAGTGCCGAGGAAGGGCAAGAGGAGCTCCAGTCTGGCAACTCCCCAGGCTGAGGCCTTGATAAAGGCCTATGCGGGTACTGGGGCTGGGAGGTGGTAGAGGCAGCTGGTCCAACCCCCTTGCCAATGATGAGTGGCCAGGACAGACTGCAGTTTGCCCCAGTGAGCGGGGGCTAGAGGACGACTGGCAGTAGCCACTGAGGCAAGGTGGATGTAGAGGGTTGGGGGTTTTCCTGGGAGGGGAGACCCAAAGAGTGGGGGTACTGCTGGGGGCAGAACCCCGAGGAAAGGGGCACTGGGGTCTGGGAAGGACATGGGGACTGAGGCAGGCAAGACACAGGCCAGCAGAGGGTGCTCCGAAGCTGGAAAAGAGCTAATTCCCAGGATGACCAGCAGAAGGCACTGCACCCGTGAGTCGTCGCTCGCTACAGTCATCAACAAGGAGTAGAAATTGAAGCAGTGTTTATCAGATATGACTCCTTCCCTATTGGCAAGCAGAGAGAGAACGAATTGGGCTCTTCACTTAGACCACTCAACAGTCATCACATGGGAACAACTTTCAGTCACTACCAACCTAGCCTGGACTCATACGAGTGACAGTAGAGAAAGCAGTCCTGATACCCCCTTACAAATCCACTTTCCCCAACACTGTAAGCGAAAGAGGATTCAAAGCTCAGCTGTATGGCTAAACTGCCGCATGCAAGCCCTTATCTTCAGTTTTAGGGAGAGCATGCTCCTTCTCTCTCTGCTGAGGACACACTCTACTTCCCCTACAATGTGGAGAAGGAGCACTGTGGAAACACCAAACACCTTCCACTATAGGAGGAAGAGGGGAAGTCTCAGACTTGGGTTTCTTGCCTGGCAGGGCAGGGCACCATCACTAGGGCACTGTCTATAATCAGTTAAGTAAACAAGTGTTTCTTTTACTTAAAATGCAGCAGCAATAAAGGAGTGTTCCAAAGGCATCTATACTTCAGAAAGGAAATCGCTTAGACTTTTCTATGACTTAAAGCCCCTACTCCCCCTTCCAGCACCATCAAAATCTTGGGAAGAACATGGCTGAAAGTTTTATAAATTGACTAACTCCAAACGTGCCTCCAATTATAATCTCGGTTTCTCCCAAGCAATTTAGGTTTGGTTCTATAGGTCAGCGAAGTGCAGCACTTTTAACTAGAGCAAAGTATCCTGTGACTCCAAGAGGCTCTCCATATGTTCATTATCCAACACCAAAATAATTTTATCAAGTTCATTTTGTTACATGAACACTGGCCTATATTCACCTCCTTGCCCATATTAGACAGACCACATGAGGCACCGCATAGACTATGTCTGCTCAGTGCCACTTTGGGGGGTCCCTGAATAATAGGGTCCTCCTGAGAAGTCTGACCACCTGGCTAGAAGATTCAGCAAAGCTGGAGTGGTTTCATTCTGTGCTGGCAAATAAAAAGACAACAACCCGTAACTCGGCTGCCCTCTGGGCTCTTGATAAATTTATAAGACACTTAAATAACTAAATGCTGTAATTGTCTAAATATAGAAAACAACTTTATTACAATGCCTGTTCTCCTTCCCCCTTCCCTGTTCTTCAGATACAGGGAAATGGTTTATTCCAGCAAACATGGATCATTATAACAGGTTCTCTTCTCTTCATTTTCATTCATGCGCAAGACATCCTCTATGCAAAATTATAGGGTTAGGATTGTTCAGCCAATTGAGTGACCTGATTGGCTGAACATCGCTAAGTGCTTTTTTTAATGTGTGTTTGAGAATGTTAATGCCCCATTTATGTAAACTATTTACTTAAGGGGAGAAAAAAACCCAACTCACAGAGGGTAAAATGTCTTATTCTCAAGCAAGCACTGAACTGCAAAATGGTGAAAGGGAAATCAGGAGCTTCCCATAACCCGCTTGGTTGGAAAGTCATTGTTCTACAGAAATCATAAGGAAAGCAAGTTCTGCAAGCTTCTTGTTTAGGTCATGTCTATACTACCACTGAAGTGGGCAAAACTTGTGCCATGCAGGGGTGTGAAAAAAAACACCCCCCTGAGCAACATAAGTTTTGACAGCATAAGTAATAGTGTGCACAGAGCTATGTCAACAGGAGAGCTTCTCCTGCCGACACAGCTATCACCGCTTGCTGGGGGTGGCTTAATTATGTTGCCGGGACAGCTCCTTCCCGTTGGCAATACACAGGAGATCTTACAGCAGTACAGCTGTGTCGCTGTAAGGTCTCTAATGTAGACATAGCCATAGCATAGAAATTCATGCTAGTGCACAGCGCCTCAGACACCTCAAGACACAGTGCAGGGTCACTTTGCAATTAATGAATTTCACCCACATATTGCTCACTGGCAACCAGCGCAAAGTATATGCAACGCAACAGGTTACATAACTTGCAGGTTGCTATCTTTAAAGCAGGCATTATGTATTGACTATATAAAGCAAGTCAGACATTTCTGCAGAAACGAGGGCCACCTTGTCAAGTGACCAGGTGCAGCCATCTGGCTCCTAAGTCACATTTAAGAATCCAGATGATTAACTATTTCTGTTACAGTAGCATTTAGAAGCCCCAACTAAGACGGGGGTTCCCGTTGTGCTAGGTGCTGTACAGATACAGAGCAAGAGTCTCCACCCTGACTGAGCAGCCTGCAGTCTAAACAGACAAGACAGAAGAAGGGGGGGAGGGGAATGGGTGCTCACAGGTCATACAGGGAGTGGTAGCATGTCTCCCAACTCCCAGGCCAGTCCTCTATCACTAAGCCATAAATACACAGCCATCATACTTGCGTGTACTCCTAGTTTCCTGTACAGATGAAACAGAAATTGCTTGTTGAGTTCATAAGCAACAAAACCTGCAGCTGATCAGCTCTGTCCTCACCCTGCACTTACAAGAAGAGGGTAAGATGCCCAGTACCGGGGTGGTAGGTGCTTGAGAGGAGAGACTAGATAAATAAGTCAGCTGCAGACTCCTCTGTAGGACTCCAGGGGTCACAGCCTTGGTTCCCAACCCATGTGCATCTGAGAGCTGCTACGAGTCACACACACAAAAAGGCTCAAAGCCAAGAAATTCTTTATCAAGAAAACGTAACACGTAAACCACGTCCGGTTAATGAGATCTTGTCTATCTTATGTTCATACACAGTTGTGTAGAGTCGAGTTAGCTGACGCAATGCTGACCACCATGACTGCCCAGTCAGTGTAAACCAGGGCAAATTCCGCTCGGTATTGTGACAGCTCACTCAACTCTTCATAATCAAGCCTGAACACAATCAAATCGTGTAATGCAGACAAGCCCTGAAGAAGAGTTCACTGTCCTTGGTTTGATGATTTTATTTATTTAGTTATTTTGTCCATTGGAGGCACTCTGCACTGGTGTGATGGGATGAATGTGTGAAGTCCAAAGCAGTAAAAAAAATGGCAGGTATCAGTCTAAAAATGACAAAGAGGACATTGCCACTACATGTCATGAAGGGAGAAACCAATTTCTAAAAATTTGCAATTAAGCTAGCAAAGAGCTTGATTAAAAAAAAAAATCCACTTGCCAGTGGCCAGGAGAAAACAACGAACAATCACATCTAGTATGATAAATAGCGGCCTGCAAAGCTGGTATGCTCTGACTGCTACTGAACATGGCAGACATGATTGTTACCAGTTATCTTGTCCTCCTTGCTTCCTCCAACCCCTTTTGTTTCTTATATCCACATTACGTGTAACACTGTACATTCTTCCTGGCCGGGACTTTTTTTTAGAATTAGCACAATGGAACCCTGATCCTTGTTGGAGTCCCCTAGATACAAAGCAGATAAACAAGAATAAATAATAATTATAATAACTGCCAGTAATTGCTGTTGAATTTAAGCTTTATTTTAAATAAAAACTACATCTCTATCCCGGCCAGCTCCGAAGGAAACCTTCCAACTGAGAACTAAGTGTGAAGAATCGATTCAGAACCCTTCCTCCCTTGTCTACACGACAAAGAGTTTGCTGGTACGCTATACTGGCAAAAGCGACATCAGCTCCCCAAATGAAATAAGCTAGGCTGGCAAAATGACTTTTCTGCATCTACACCAGGGCTTTTGTTGACTGACATAGCTATTATGTCAGTTAGGGGCATCATTTTTTCAGACTCCTGACAGCTATGCCGGCAAAACTTTTAAGCGTAGAGCAGGTCTAAGCGTGCGGACAGGACATCTATCGCTACACATGTTTTCACCATCAGCAAAACGAAATTAACAAGGCCTCTGGTCAGTGCTGCTGCTGATATTCAGAACCCTGTGAGCATTTAATTGCCCTACTTCTTGGTAAAAGTGACAGCAAAAGCAGAGGCTGGGACTATTCACAGGAGGGAACGATTCAAAAATGGAGGCTCGGATAAGAACAGAGGAGAGGACCAACAACATGCAGGCCTGGGATAGGCTGGAAAGACAGGCCCGTTTAGACAGCATATGGAGCCTTAAAAATCATCAGACAGGACTAGCCAAAGGATAACAGATGGAACCCCCGGGCACAATCTGGACACAGCACTATGGCAGAAATCAAAGTCCCTCCCTTCCCCAGCAGGTAAGTTGGAGGGCAGTAGATTTTTTTACTGTTGCCCCAGGCCCTCACTGGTACACATCCTCCCTCATATCTGTAGCAGCCTTTGGCTGACCGGTTTAATCTGTGAGATACTAGGTGTCCAGTACCTTTTTTAAGCTCTGAACCAGCACCTCTTTTGGACCCAATGTAAACAACAGGAGCCCAAGATACAGTCCCAAGGCCCTGCTTAGTAGGGAATAGTGACTACAGCAATCCATTCATCACATACCTGTACAGCCAATTTGGCCAAATGTGGGACACAGAGAGAGAGAGAGAGAGAGAGAAACTGAGGGACACATGAAAATTATGGGTCAGGAAGCTTAAAATGTTGGGTCATTAATTTCCCCAACAGTAATCTCTAAATTTTGTGATAATGCATTTCTGATATGAATTAAAATGACAATACAGTAAAAAGCAACAGAGGGTCCTGTGGCACCTTTGAGACTAACAGAAGTATTGGGAGCATAAGCTTTCGTGGGTAAGAACCTCACTTCTTCAGATGCAAGTAATGGAAATTTCCAGAGGCAGGTATAAATCAGTATGGAGATAACGAGGTTAGTTCAATCAGGGAGGGTGAGGTGCTCTGCTAGCAGTTGAGGTGTGAACACCAAGGGAGGAGAAACTGCTTCTGTAGTTGGCTAGCCATTCACAGTCTTTGTTTAATCCTGATCTGATGGTGTCAAATTTGCAAATGAACTGGAGCTCAGCAGTTTCT
>NW_020664582.1:13198018-13216885 GCF_002925995.2 Terrapene triunguis
GTTGAAGAGGGTGTGGGTATAAGGTGGTATCAGTATAGGGTGGGGGTAGAAGGGGTATCAGTATGAGGGGAGGGGGGGTGTGGTTATAGGGGGGTTGAAGAGGGTGTGGGTATAAGGTGGTATCAGTATAGGGTGGGGGTGGGGGTAGAAGGGGTATCAGTATGAGGGGAGGGGGTGTGGTTATAGGGGGGTTGAAGAGCGTGTGGGTATCACGGGAGGTGAAGGGGATGTGGGTGTAAGGGGCGTGGAGGGGGGCGGGTATCTGCTGAGGTGAAGGGGTCAGTGTAAGGAGGATGGAGGGGTGTGGGTATCAGGAGGGGAGGGGATGTGGGTGTAAGGGGGTATCACTATAAGGAGAGGTGAGCAGGAGGTGTTGATATAAGGGGGGATGGAAGAGTGAGGGCCAGAGGTATGAGGGGAGGTGAAGGGGAAAAGGGGTGTCGGGGGGGGGGTAAGAGGGTGTGGTGGGAAGGTTATGTGTGGGTATATAAGGGTAGGTGAAAAGGGGTTGTGGGTATAAGGAGAGGCTGAGTGAATGGGACTTTTGTATGGATAAGTGGGGTGAGGTAGGGCCTGGTAGGTGAGGGTGTGTTGGGGTGAGGGTAACTAACGTGAAGTATAATGGGGGAATCAGTGTGAGCATTAACGCAGGGGAGAAGGATCTGTGGGTGGAGGTGAAAGAATGTATGATTGTCTAAGCATGTATGTAAACCTATGTAAATAGAATGTTTTTCTGGTGTTTATACATAATAAAACCTCTCTTATGCAACTCTTCTCCCCCCCCAGGATACACATATTATCCTTATCCCTCACATACATCACTTTTATGAAAAACAAAATCTGTCATCTAACCAGATTCCATGGTATCTCTTCCATTCAGGTAAATAGGGTTCTACCTTTTGTGTGTGCACATGCTTGCACAAACATGTTCCTAGGCAATGGGCCAGATTCTCATCTTGGGTAAATTCTCAGAGCTCCATTGACTTCAATTTACATTAGCTGAAAATTTGGCCCAATGTAATTAACACTTTGATGAAGTGGAGAAGGAACTTGAAGCAGCCATTCTTATAAAACCAATTATTTAAAAAAAAAAATTGTCTTGCTTTTTCCATTTGGAAGTTGAACTTGAGGTCAGTTCCTGTTAATTCAATAACAGTTATATCCTAGGCTCATATTGCACTCAGTCCTACAACCCTTATTCACACAACAGGCCCATGGAGTGAATTCATCTAAAAGTTGCAGTATAAGGCCCCATGTTTGATATAAACACCTTGGCCTTTGACCTCTGAGTTCATGTATCACAGAATATGGTTACTATATAATAAGCAGGAACCACTGTCAACTTATTATTATTATACGTGAACAGCATAAGCAAACAAAACCGGGGAAGTTCTGAGCAAATTCTAGCTTTGACTCAGACTTGCTGTGTAACCCGGAGCAAGTCACTTAACCTGCCTCTCTCTCTCAGTTCCTCCATCAATAAAATGGGAATAATGAACCATACATAGCCCCCAGAGTGGTTGTGAGAATTAATTAATATTGGAAGTGCTTTGATGCTGAGAAGCATTCTATAATAACCTAGCTCTACAAAGAGCTAAGTATTATGATTATGTAAGTGCTAAATATTACCATAAACATTTTAAATGCTTAAGAAAATCAACACCGCACTTTCATTTTATTTTTGTAAAAAAAAAAAAAGCTGATTAAAATATGGGATCATGTAAATTATTTTCTCACTATTTGTATTACATATTCAAGGGTCATCTTT
Source organism: Terrapene triunguis (assembly GCF_002925995.2). Taxonomy (NCBI): domain Eukaryota; kingdom Metazoa; phylum Chordata; order Testudines; family Emydidae; genus Terrapene; species Terrapene triunguis. The sequence continues at coordinate 13,199,787 of NW_020664582.1, forward strand.
TGGGTGTTTTTTTTTTTTTAAATATACATTCCCTATCTTGCACTGGGGTGTGCACAGGCAGACCCTTACAAAACCTCAAACCAGAATTCCAGAGCAGGATCTAAACTTCATGTCTATAATGATTTGCCTTTAGAACCCCAACTATGAAACATTTAGAGGGCTGAAATCTGAGTGTCCCTAAATTTCAGTTTAGTCACATTCAGTGTTTGGATTCTGTCCCTTACAATGGTAGGTTCAAGTTACAAACCCCGATCCAAAAGCAGATCCACTTCTAGCTAAGAGACAAATTCAGCGTGATTATCTCTCATCCCCTCCTTCTTCCAGTCAACAAAAACTCTCCCCACTGCTTATCTGCTTTTAAATGCTATAAAATTAATCCAGACGTGATTTCTAATTAGAATGCAGAAACGTCTGTGCCAGGCAACAACCAAGGTGTCACGCGTTTGTTGCTTTACTCCATGATCCAGTATTATTCCCCCCCAAAGCAGAAGAGTTCAGTGCAGCCAGTTGTCCTACAGAGGGCAGAGGAATATCATTAATTACCATTTCCTTCAGCAGCCTAGGCAGTTTATTGCTCAGCTAACTTCCAGTGAGGACTTTGGAGAACCCTGTAAAACACCATTATGAGGAAAGACTAAAAATCCCCAAATCCTACGTTACTGGGACGAGCTTTCAAAATGGTTCCCAGAAAGTCCCCCGGTAAAGTATTGTGTTATATTATATACAAAGAGCAGCATATAAAATTAAAATTGTATAACATTTGTATTACATATATGACCTTTTATTCTAATGCCTATGTTTAGTATATATCAAACCCCTGGATTTTACACAATGTAGGGTTTAAATGCTTTTTTCAGCTTTGCGGGGTGGGGGGGGGAAATAGAAAACAATAAAGGATGTAAATTTTGTTTTGTAAATTACATTTTGAGGCTATGAAAAGGTGGCTATAAAACGCTACATTGTATATTTCTTGTATTTGCTTTTGCTGCAACACACAATTAAGGTTCCTTACCTTATTTGTTCTTAAAACATGATATTATAAAACTGTGGACACAGACACTGTCGCCTGTGGCTGCTTGTTCTGGATTTTTTTTTTTATTATTATTAGCTTTAACGGGCATTTTGGTTCTAGAACACAAGCCCATATTAAGTAAGGGAGGAGCATGCATTTATTTAATATAAAGAAATAACATGTATATAATCTATCAAAAATTAAATAGCAGAAATAGGTACTTGTATATACTCAGCCATCCAAGGGTCTACTGCCAATATACCATACAGAATTGCATTTCCAAACCCCCAAATAGTACCCAATGTCAGGATGGGTGTTCGCTGCCCTAACCTCACAAATACAAAATACTCCTATCTGAAAAGGGGGGGGGCGGCTTTTAGTGATGGTTACACAAAATGCTCCCAATCTATCATTTTATTCATGGTGAACGTACCATGAGCCAAATTCTGTTTGATTTACTCTAGTCCTATTGGGTGAAATCCTGTCCCCGCTGAAGTCAATGGGATTTTTGTCCTTGACTTCAATGGGGCAGGATTTCACCTATTGAGAGGAATAGGTCTATTGTTCTGCATAAAGTCCCTGATCCAGCAAGGCATTTAAGATCATGTATAACTTCACACATATGAGTAATCCTATTGAAGCCAACAGGCCTAATTCTCTGATGCCCTGCACCTTGTGCAACCATTTACACTAGAGCAAAGTGGATGTAGAACATTACAAAAATCAGAGTGGTAGCTTTGCCCGCACTTTGCATTGATATAAATGGCAGCACAACGTACAGGACAATGGAGAATCAGACCCACTGGGACTAGTCACATCCTTAAAGTTATTCACGTTTGAGAGCTGTGTTGGATTGGGGCCAACATGTGCAGCGGCTAGTCATTTAGAATCTTTGTTAAAGGTACCCCCTCAAGATAAACCAAAACCAAACAAAAAATCCCTACTATTAAAACACCATAGATTGTTAAAATATTTTAGAAATCCAATTTCCTTCTTCCAATTTATTCTGTTTGTTTCCTTTTTGCATTTCACTCAGCTTGGATAATTAAAACAGACAGAGACAGACTAGTCTGTTTCAGTTTCTGGATCACATGCCCTAAAGCCATGCTACTGCTGCTGCCATTTAGATTCATAATCATGCAAAACAATGTTTGTATAATAAATAAATCATAATAATAAAAATATTTTTTCATTTAATTTTTAACACAATCCTGAAAGCATTTATATTCATACTAGGTATTGTAAAGCCTTCTTTCTGTTCACAAACTGGAAACCATGAATCCCAAAACTAGTTAACATGGTTCCTTTAATATTTCCCCTTTAATGTTACTGAAGATCTAGATGCTTATTTGCTAAAATAAAAATATTGATCTAAATGTGTAACAGATGTACAAGTGTGCTGTGGGAAGAATGTACTATAAAATATCTTCTCATTTCTCTCATTCATATTTTCCCTTGTTCCTATGATATACATATGTGGCTTTTGGGCATTTGGAAGACTCTCAGATTACATGTCAGCCTTGGCAAATCTATGAAAGAGCATAGCACACTTTGGGTACTGTATAAATACATGCAATTAATAATAATACATTGCTTTTATTTTTAAGTGTTTGTTTTTATAAATATAAAAACAAGGAAATGCATATAGAAATATAAAACAATCCAAGCATGTATACTAAACAATGTACTGATCATCCACTTAACATTTCAGTGTTCAGTATCACTCAGCATTTGTTTCTTACCTTTGTGAACTAGAACGGTGGTTACAAGTGTGGCTGCAGACTACATGCATCAGTCTGTGGCAGAATTCCCATAGATATCAATGGCAGTTACATGAATCAGAGTTGCATCCACTGAAGTAAATTGAATTGCACCATCAAGGGCAGAATTCGACCCATACATGGAGGCAGTATACGGCCCTAAACATTTTGCAATGGAAAATGGCATTCCCCTCCTCCCCAAAACAAAAAAAAAATTAGTTTAAATATTTCATTTTTATATGACAATTTTTTTGCATCTAAAAATTGTTTCCAGCAACAAAAATTTTCCACTGGAAAAGGGGGGGGGGGGAGAAAGGAGAGGAGGGTAAGAGGAAACCAAAAAACTTTTCTTTTCAGTTAAAAAAAAATTTAATTAAAAATTCACTGCAGCAACCAATTAACATTTTTTCTCCAGATCTAGTAAGGAAATTAAGGCAAGATTTATTCAATGACTTTATTCATCTGCTTTTATTTACTTGGGAAGGGATTATCAAAAGTACCCAAAAGAGCTAAGTGCCCAACTCTCATTGGAAATCGCACCCTTGTTGTATGTTCTTGAATTCACAATATATTTAACACATTTTAAATAGATCCATGTAGGGTTTAAAGATGCTACTGATATACAGGAATTATAAAAACACAGAGAGGCACTGTAAAGATTAGGAGAATAATTTATACGAGAGTGTAAAGTATATTCTTGACCAAGGGCATCTCTGACACACAGACCAAAACACACACACACACACATACATATACATACACACACATACATATACATACACACACACACACACACACACACACACACACTCTCTCACTCTCTCTCCAATTTCAGGGGAACATAAGAATGCAACATTTATTTTCTATATACAAAATGTGTGTGTCCAGGATGGTCTTGATCTAGTGTCAGATGCTTAGCCCTCTCCTGGCAGAGGCGTCAGTTCAGAAAAATATTTAAGCATGTGCTTACTTTAAGCATGAGTCATCCCACAGAACTCAATCAGGCTATTCATCTGTTTAAAATAAAGCACATGCTTAAGTGCTTTGCTGGATTAGGGTCATAGTGCCACACGAAGAAGACCCAGTGATGTCATGGCAGCTTTGTGTATCAGTCAATGGCAATTCTCAACCCTTTATTATTAGGTGAGAAATATATGAATCCAGCCTGCCTGACATATTTATCAGGTCCTTTCCCCCCCCCCCCCCCAATTCACATTCTGCAGAGTGCAAGCTTTCATTAAAAAAAACACCCCACACACCACAAGAAAAAAGGAAGTCACTAGTTCTTAGTGCTGTAAAGAAAACCTTCCAAACATTGAACAGAGAGTAACTAGTGCAGAACTATCTTCCTGAATCTGCAGACAGCCTGAAACAACAGCTTCAAAAGAAGCAAGTCACTCCATTCATCCCAATGTGGTCTTACTTACAGAACCTGATGACAACATTCTAAGACACAGATTCTGTTGTTTTAGATGCACAACTGTGCAGCTATTTTGTGCAGTTAAGACAACTGTGTGAACCAAATCAGGTAATTACATGCACAAGTGGCAAAGTACAGAAAAATTGGTAGTCCTAAAAATGCCCTGCCTTCCCCCCCCCCCTTCCCTATTCAGTGATGCCGAATGCAACCATGACTTTACTAACAAAGTTCAGTTCCTATATAAGGGCCACTGTCTACCCTCAATCTTTGTACAAAGCTCCCATTTTTATCAGTGAAAGATCCACTGGGCCTTAAGGGCCCTAACTTTGTGGACCTCGCCCACAGTTTATAATTAAAATTTGTATTTGACCTTATTTGAAAAATGGGTGATACCATGGCCACGGATATTTTTTCTTCAACTGGGTTTGAAGAAAAATGCCGAGTATCTGTCCACAAAACACCACTCAAAGGAGACAGCTAACAAGGGATGGTAATCCTTATGGACTGAAAGCCTTTTTTAAATAGCCCCTTTCGTTTTAGTTGGAGCTTTGAGAGTATTGTTGTAATAAGTATTTCTGGCTATCCAAATACAGTGACAGAGTGATGGTGTACAAGTAAATAGAAGACTTTTCCAAACGGATTCCTCTTGTCCCTAGTACATTTAATTTCACCAGTGATGTAACCCTTTGATAACTTTGTCCTCTCTCAGTTGAACAGCATTGTCTAGGTGAAGAAATGGGCATGCCTTGGCTAAACCTAAATATATGTGAAGTCTTATACGAGGCTGTTTACAGGTCTGATAACTGAAAGGGAAACACCAGTTTCTTATAAATACCATTATTAAAGCAACTGAGGCCTAATTAAATAATTTCTGCTCAGGGAAAAATCCCAGAAGAGCCAATGGGATTTTTGCTTGAGTAAAGATTGCTGCTTTAGACCCTTAATTGAATGGTAAAAGTATGTAAATCACCAATCATATTCTTAAATTGTATTTATTTATAGATTTGTATCCTGCGCCCATCACTCAGGATCTGGGCACACATACATATATTAAAATAATATACATAAATTATCTACAAATCATAATTTAGGTACATTTTCACCTTAGGATACAGATCTTTACAAATCCCGCATCACTCCCTCAAGCATAGGCCTGAGTAAATAGATAATGGAAATTACTAATGAAGAAAGAAAGCTGCTACTGACATCAATGGGAGTTTCCAGCAATGATATGAAGGAGAATATGGTCCACAATTTGTGACAAAAGAAGAATTGTTTGAGTGCTGAAGACTCACAGTAGTTTTAGGATCATTTTGATTAGTCAATAGAAACATCTTGTTAAATTAAAATTGGTTTACTATAAATAGTGTGTTCGTTGTTTTCACACTTTTTTCTAGTAAATAGTATATTGCTGTGAAGAATTTACAAAAGTCCTTAGTCTTATGCATTCAAATGCTGCGCAATCCTTACATTGCCAAAAAATAAAGGCTACATACTGCTCTCGATCTGTGTGTCAAACTCCAGTATGTCAGTGCAAGTTTGGTGCACAGATCTAGGCCTGGACACGGTCCTGCATCATCACTCTGCACTTTCTACTGCAAAGTAGTGCCAACACAAAGGCTCTCCTGGAAGGCCACTGGAACCAATAATGGTTAAGCAAGAAGAGATCAAAAGAGGATATTGTTTTTAAACAGCCTTGAAAGTCCATTGTGTGTGTCTTCACGCACATATAATGTGTGGTTTTATATATATAAATATATACAACACATACACACACGCATATATAAAATACTCATACAAACACATGTACTCAGAGGGCCTTACCCTGAAAACTGTTACTCAGGAGTACTACCCCTCAAGAGAACTGCGCATGTAAGCAAGGTCTTGTATAGGGTCCAATATCCCAGCGATTTCAACAGGAGTTTTGACTGTGCAAACAATGCAGGATTGGGCCCTTCCTAAGTATCTACCTTGTTAATCAGAGTCCAGAACTCTAGAGCTGAGCACTCTGGCTCCGATCCAACAAAGCGCTTAGGTGTGTGCTTAACTTTATGCCCGGGACTGCTCAAGTGCTTAAAATTAAGCATGTGCTTAAGTGCTTTGATGGATCACAGCCAGAGTTCTCACAGCCTTGTGGATAGTGCCCCCATAGTCAGGCAAAACTTCTGCTGATTCGAGTCGCATCTTTGCCTGAAATAAGGACTGCAGGATTGGGTCCAGTAAACACAGGCTTTCCTCTGGCCTTGTATGACCTAAATCTGAGTTACATCACATTTCTACCTGTGCGCGCTACATAAACAAATACTTAATACACTGGACAAGTAACTCACTTAAAGAAAAAGAAAGAAGGGGGGGGGGGGAACACTTGGCACAATTTCTTCATATAAAATAACTGACTCAACAATAAAACAGCCAGGTAGACCAGCCCCCTAATAGCAAATGGTAGTATATATAAAGAGCATCAGTCCAGTTAAATCAAAATATGTAATGAATAGATCTCCTGTGATTTCAATATATAAATGCAAAATGGAGCAAAAAATCAGAAGCACCGGATATAAAAAAAATAAAGCGATAAAGAAATGAGTTACACACAGAGCCCATGAGTTTTAAAAAGTCTCCCCTGCATTTAATAAAGCATGATTAAAAAAAAATAAAAAAACACTAACAGATGACTTGCAGATCATTTATATTTATCTCTGATTATAGAAGACATTCTGTGTTTAAATTGAAGTATTGCTTAAACTAAATGCCCCCTCTGCTGGGTCTATAAGCCTAGGTGTTAGTCAACAAAATGTGAAACCACCAATAAAAATTACATACCATACAATTTTAAAGCATTCTGATTTTTCACTCACCACAAAGAGATAAATAATCAAGACTACGAAGCTGTAGGTAAGAGCAAAATTTCTGGGCCTACTTAAAACAAAAGAGAAACAGCCAACTCAAGGATGGAGAAAATATATAATTCCACTATTAAATGAGCACTTGGAAAGGGTTTTATCTATGGGACTTATCAAACCTAGACCCAACCTTGTACTCCTTATTCAGGCATCAATGGTATTTTTGCCTCAGTAAGGACTGAAGACAGAGACAATGTAATAATTCACAACTGAAATATTATATCTGTAACTTTTCAAAATTTTGGGGGGTAGTGGGTCTCAGGACAATATGTATTTAGTGCAACTTCTAACGTACCAAAAGCTATAAAACAATGAACTTTATATCAGCTCCAAAAAGGGGATTAAAATTATTGTCATTTCTTGCTGTACATTCAGTTTATGTTGTCTTTCAGACCACCAAATTAGAAAGCAGGATTTCCTATGGAAAATAAATTGAGCTAAAAATGGATCAATCCTAAACCATATATTTACAGGTTTTTGACATATTCACAATACAGTTTTGTATATGCATAAAAAATGAGCATCTTGGACACGTTTTGTGTCTTACCATAGACCTAGAATGAACTAATATGTTAAACAATTTGATACGTTTCCAATTCTGTAATTTAATTGATAGATGAACATATTTTTGCACTGTATCAATTAAGTCTGCAGAGGCAAAGAGAGGATGAAACTACAGATAACATCTATCTTCATTGGCAACAGGGTTTAGACTTCTACCAAAGCAAAATAGATATATAATACGAGTATAGTGGATGTATATTTCAGGGCTATTATATTCAAGAGGACCCATTTAAAATTATTTAAATCATTAAATGAAACACAAGTTATCTAAACATCAGATTTTCTAATTTTATTAAAAACTCACAAATTTTATCCAACATGTTTTCTTTCATACAGTGAATGGTCTAATATGCACTGGAGGTCACACAAGCTTAGGTTTATCAGAACAATAAAAGACATATGAGAAATTTAATATATAAAGAAAAAAGTAGCAGCTGTTGACTGCATATTTGACCATAAAATTTAAATATTTTGGACTTTTCTTTTAAAGACACAAAAATAAAACCTGTGTGGGTCTATATAAGTCATATTAACAATTCCATGAATGTTCAACAGGACTAAAAATTAGCAAAGATGTTTGTTTGTTTAACCTTGTAACACTTAAAAAAACAAAAAAACAAAAAACACTTGCTCAGGTTGCTGGTGCAAAGCACCTTACAGTATTTGTGCTATATAATTACTTTATTTGGCAACTGTCTGGTTTTCATGGGTTTTTTTTTTTCTTTGCCTTCTGTAAACAACACCTTTTACAACTAGCACAGTGAACCACAAGCCCTGCAATCTGTCATATAACATCTACAGAAAAGAAAGTGATCTATTTTGGTTGGTTGCTCAAAATATTTTGCTTTTGAACAAGAGGTTCTAAAACAGGATTTATTAGTAAAACATTGAACTCCTGAATTTAACATTCTACGTAAACAGTTGACTGTTTTTAGGTCAGTAGAGTCTTTTGTTTAGGTTTTTTTTTTTTTTTTTTGTGAAGGTAGAATACTTTTTTATTTGTTTGTTTCAAGTCATTTTTAGTTAGAGGTCTGGTTGGCGACCTTTGTTATTATGAGGATTTTTTGTGTGTGTAGCTTTGTGAAGGTAGAAGAGTTGATGCTGAGGGCTTACATTTAGTATTTGTGATTTTGGCAAAATAATTAAAAAACAAAAAGTCCCACCTGATAGTCAGCAGGCTCACATTTCAGAAGCTAAAAAGAGTTTGTTGTTGTTGTTGAACTTTCTGAGAGACAAAATTAACAAACAAATTCATAATGCCAGAACCATCCTTAACTAGCGCTCTTCACACTTCCCCCTCCCTTTCTTTGACCTTTCTTTTGTTCTTTTTGTTTTTTAAATGAAAAGTTCCTAAGGATTGTGGCTCTTAGGGTGACATCCAACAGGGTATTCAACCTACGCCATCCTACAGCACAGCAGAACTTTACTGTACAGCTTCACCAGTGTCTTTTCAATGGTACCAAAAAGTGTCCCTTTTTTGTTTGTTTGTTACAACCATATTATGAAGATTGTCCCGATTTATAGCAAAGCTTGCCTTGGAGTGATTTGGATTCAGTTCATTCCCAAGGTAAAATTGTCTTAGGGCAAGAGAGATGTTATATTTATTCATTTCTGTACACCATAACATAAGCAGACTAGAAGATCATCACTTACTTAGACCCAGTTTGTTTTAAAGCTACCACACAGCTGCTTCATTCATTTCTGGTGGATGTGACAAGTGATTGCCATAATTAGCACCACCGTTGACGGATATTGAAGAAAACGGAGGACTTGGACCAAAAACTTCTGCAGACATGGAGTGCAAAGAACCTGGCAGGTTGGGCTCAGGGCTGGGTGAGTCTCCAGGTGGGTGGGACATTATGTCAGTGAAGCGCTGAGCCTCACTGGAAGGGTGGTGTCCGGGTAATGGGTGATCCATTCCACCCAGAGGAGTTCCTGATGGCCCAGAAGAGGGCACAAATGGGAGATCGACTGGCGTCTGAGCTTGAGATGAAGGGGGTCCTTGTGGGAAGAAATCATAATTGCTTCCAGGGCCATAATACTCGCTCTGATAATCTACCAGACAAAGAGAGAGAGAGAGAGAGAGAGAGGAAGAATAATGCAAAGGAACCAAGTGTAAAACAATAAAAGAACTAGATAGGGCAAACTAGGTGCCTTAACCTGGTCCAAAGCTAACTAAAATCAGTGGGTCTTTCCATTGAGCTCCTTGGGTTCTGGATCAGGCCCTCAATTAGGCACCTAAGCAAAGCCCAATGGGCAGATGTTCAGAAGAGCTCAGCACCCAGGTAGACACCTAAATAAAGTACCTTGGCCCCAGTGAGCACTTACTTCCCAGTTGAGCACAATGGGAGCTGGGTGCTGAGCACTTTTGCCAATCTGGCCACTTCATTCAGGTGCCTAGAGAGGTGCTAAACACTTTGAAAAATCTGGCCCTGAATGTGGATTCAAGAGCTTAGCTTCAGGGAGAGGTTGGCCTGTTAGTGTATTTCATTCCCCAGTGGGGGGCTGGCTGGGCTAGCTGCTGTACAATCTTAAACACACAGAGTACCTCACCTGCTCCAAAGAGCTCACAGTAAGTAAAGGAATTTTGGTTTCTTAAGGTGCACAGGTCCTATTTACTTTGCCCAAGCAGTGATCTGCTTCATTTTCAAATGTTGGCAAGTCTGGAAAGGAATTCCAACCTTCTGTCTCTCTCTCAAAAAAAGTCACCATTTCGATAAAACAAAGAAAAATAAATGCACTGAATTTAAAAGCCAATACTGTTTAGCTGATATGATATTCTGCATCTTGGTCCATTGGAAAGACTTGGTTCAAATTGTTTTAGCAGGAGGGACCCATCCCCGTTGATCATGGCCCAAAGAACACATATAGCACCTTTCCTAATTGTCCGTCATTTGATCTACTGAAATGTCCTCCAGCTCTGTTCACGATGGAGCTTTCACACCACCTCAAATTACTCTGGCCAAAGAATGCAGGGGAAACTTCGTCAATTTAAATAAAGACAAAAAGGGAAAAGGGACAAGGATGAGCAGTGAATGGCAGTGAAATTAACCAGAGGACCGTTCTTTTAGAAGGTTTCTGAAAACAATACTGACAGATTCTATTGTTTTATGCCCGGTCCTTATTCCCACTTCAGGAAAATGCCACGGATCAAAAGAGTTTATTTCTACACAGAGCCAAGCTGACTGCAGGATGGAACTACACAGACTCTGGCTCACTACATTTGATTGCATTCTTCATTTTCTGTGCCCTCCTGTTCCCTTCATTCCTCCGGCCCCCAGACTGGTTTTGCGAGGCTAAAATGTTTGTTTATTTCCCCCACGGCCCTTTTTTTGTGTGCACTAATTCCAGCTGGAGTGGAATGGAAGGCTTTCTGCAGCTAAAGTTTCTACACATTCTCTCTCAGGAAGAGCCCAGGAACAGAGAGGTATATAGCCTTCCTCTTTCCCTCTTCAAGTCTTTAATTGGAGTGATTCATTAGTGGCAGCCAGAGGTTGATAATCAGTCCTGATTTCACAACCAGCTCCCTCTTTTGTATTTACAGGGATCTGGGAAATAAGTCCTCTACCAACCGGAAATGTTAGAACTTCTATGCTTCCCCTCCGAACATTCAACACAGTCAAACAAGCCCTCCACCTCCTTCCCAAACCTCCCCCAAACTCTGCCATTAGATTTCAACTTGGCTTTGGAAAGCAGGGTGTCCATAAATAATCACAGAGAGTGCTCAATGATTTATGCAAGATTTCTGGAGATGAAACAGGCCTGAAGGAGAGAAACCTCCCATAAGAATAATAGTCAAAGCCCAGGTAGAGAGAAAATCCCCACCACCACCTACGACCAAAAACAACAAATGAGAGCAGCGGCCATTCTTAGCTGATTGGTGACATGTTCAGCCGCTTTCCTTCCTGGTTTTTAAATTCGCCCCCGCAGGTTGTGTGTCCCTACAGCGGGTTAGGGAGCTATGGGCGCTCCTTAGGAGAGATCCCACGCACTGAAATCCTCCTCCCTAAGTAAAACAGGGAGAAAGCGTTTGCTTCTACGCTGCGCAGGGGTTTGTGTGGAGTGTCTCCTGCCTGCAGCTGTTCCAGTGGGGGTAGCTGTGATTGTGCTGGGTTTGTTTGGGGTGGGGGATCCCCCTCTTAGGAGAAATTTCTTCCCCTTCAAGCCGTGCCAGCTGGGGGCGGGGGGAACCTGGCCTGACCTTTGCTTCTCTTCACCTGCGGCGCCTTTCTAGCCCCGCGGGAGGCGTCTCTACCCGGCGCTCTTACCCACCTCCATAGAAAGAGAAGGGCCCGTTGGGGATGAGCTCCCCGGGCTCCAGCCGGTCCACCAGCGGCCTCATCCTGCGGGGGCTGCGGAAGAAGGCGTGCCGGCGGGCCCCCAGCGCGCTGAGCTGCTTCATGCGCCGCTCCTTGGAGCGCCGGTTCTGGAACCACACCTGGGAGCAGCAAGGAGACGGGATTGACAAAGAGCCGCAGCTGCCGCCTGGGACAGGCTGATCCCCCCCGCCCCATGCAAACTCGCCAGCCGGGGGCAGGGAGCGGAGCCACTCCCTCTCCAGCCACCCCGCGCCAGCTGCGTCCACACAGAGCCAGGGTCGTGTGTGCGCACCACAGATGTCCCGCGCCCCCAGACTTGCCCCTCTCACAACACGTCTACCCGCAGGCTGCCCTTAGACATAGACAGCCCTGCAGAAAACCCAGACACACCAAGGCAGAGGCACATATAGATCTTTTATCTCCGCCCCCCCACACACACACAGTTTAACACCCTCCCCTGCAGAACAGACCCCTGGACCCAGCGCACTCAGTCCTTCACCAAGGGGGAAATTTTTATCTCAGGTTCAAACTGCCCCCAGCCAGGAACTGTCTGTTTAGTCTATGAAAAGGGAGGCAGGATTTTGACTCCCTCTGGGCGGCTCAGCCCCCACTTTCCTAGGGTTAGTTCTTGTTTTTGTTTTCTCTTTCTCCCCGCATTCCGCTCCGGTGTCAAGCCTGTGTCGGTCCGGGATGCAACCGAATTAGGACGCAGCACCTCTTTCCCCCAAGCAGGTGGAGGGTGAGGGACCCTCCGCGGAGCCCCCGGGGCAGGAGAGGAGGCTGATGAATTGCCAAATGCGTGAACCCATCTGGACGCTGGTGACAGCCTGTATATCACTGGAGGCAGGCTCCAGACAGCAACGGATTTTTTGGGGCTTTCAGGCCCCCACCCCTGGGAAAGCCTCATCTTTTCGGACTTGAATTTTCAACCCCTCCAATACAATGAACTGACACCCGATTTGTAACAGCCCGTGCGAGAGGGCAGTGTCAGATGGGGGTGGATTTCAGTCTCAAAATAAATACAGGACCGCCTAGAAACATTACTGGAAAGGCTAAAAAAAATTTCTTCTCGGAATCCCAAAGAACAATTTCTCCGAGTGCTTCGGAAAGATTAAAAAAAAAATTGTCCTTGGAGACGGATTCTGAGAATGTCTTCGAGACATTTTAAATAAATAGTTGTCCTTTCTTTTAAATAAAAACAAAACAAAGTCCCCAGCGCCTTAACTCCCTGGGTCACTAATTAACTTCAGTGCTCTCACATACTGGGGTGGCGGGGCTAAAGAGCGCAAAACCCCGCTCCAGGGAAACAAAGGCGGATGGGATGTTTCTTTTAAGGGGAAAAAAGCTGATACCGACTTTTTTTTACCAGATATAATAGGGCTCAACCCTGTAATTTTTATTCAGGCAAAACTCACTGAAGACCAGGTTTAAACTAAGTGTCTGTTGTTCTAATTTGAACAACATGTCAGATATATTTCCCATGAACAATAAAACACAAACATTCATCTGTATACACACATATACACATTATATTTACACATACATACTTACATCATTGAATATATATATATATATATATATTGTGCGTATGCATATGTAGAGTGTATATTGTATGTATATGAATTCACACAAATATATATATAATTGTGTGAATTCATATACACACAATATACACTCTATATGAATTCACACAATTATGTGTATATATACATCTGTGTATGTATGTGGTGTGTATATATACACACACATACACATAATGTACACAGATACACCCTTTATTCAGATAGATATCATACATACATCTACAAACAAGCTAAGTAACATGTACACGCACAGCTCGCTGTGTGTAGACACATATATTCGTGTCTATATATATATCTAAACTGCCCTCAAATGTACAGTCCATGTTGAATTGAACATTTCAAATCAGGCCCTGGGTTCTTTGCTTATAGCACTCCAGCTGCAGGTCAAGAATGATTGAGTTAATTCTTATTACCCTGACAAGATTACTCCTAATTATCCTCACACTGAGACTTTCCAATCTAACCTCGCCTTAATGGTCCTTTAACCCCCCATTACCCCCAGCGCTGCGGGTTTATAAACCTTTTAATAATTCCAGCGCATTGTCATTCTTATTTATCCATTAACCCCTCACATTTATGGTTATTAATTTCGATACCGTTCGCAGCTTCTTTAGCACTTTCCGCAAGAAGCGGGTCGCCTCTTTTTTTTTTTTTTGGTTAAATAAAGTCTGTGCCCGGTGTTAGGAGCCAAATCTCTGCAGTCTTCACTCGGGCAAAACTTCCCTGGAGGATTGCGGGAGTCTTGCCCGGGCGAAGGCTGCCGGATTGCACCCCTGGAAGGTGCACAGGTCACTGCAGGAACAGGACGGGTGGGACTATTTCCAGCCAGTCCACATTTCAGTCAGTTTGAGAGTCCGCCTATCATGTCACTCTGGAAATGGGAAGTTTGTTTTGTAAAAAAAAAATCTTGGAAAGAATAACGCTGACTCAGTATTCCTCGACCTGTTCATCTTTCAAACCAGCGGGTACCCCTTAGTTTGGGACGGATGATTTGCTCTGTAGGAGGCACACTATCAACATGACAGTGTATCCTGTACAACTCCCTTTCCTCCATTTCTTCCTGGCCATTTCTCCCGGGCTGATCGTACGTTTTCCTTTCCCTCTTTTCTCCGTTTTCCTGCAGAAAGACTTCCTCTGGGGGCTTCCCCGTGTTATGCTTTTTGTGCGACTTCCCTGTACATATGCCGCGGCTCCTTTTTGGAACCACGTCAAAGCTTTGGCTGTTTCCTAGATCTGTCAGGAGCCACATGAAAGGTGGATGCAAAATGCATGAAAGGTTTTAACCCTCTCAAGGATCTCTCGACCCAGCCCCACAGGAGGAAGTTCAATAAACACCAGGCTCTGAGCACATAAAGCAGCTGTTTATATTCATTAGGGTCAAAAACGTATATTTCAATTATATATATACAGAAATGCCCAGCTAGAACTCTGATGTCCCTTTTTTTCCCCTTCTTTTGTTTTGGAAACTGACCAGTATCCTAAACACACAAGCCTTTGCTTCCCTTTATTATCATGACTATGGGAGGTAGAAATAGGTCTCGCGCGATTCTGTGCACAGAGTCGCCAGGGGCTAGATTCTCACCCCGTTGATTTGAGCGGACAGAGTAAGGACTGCACAGCGTGGGCAGGGGGCTGGGTATCTTGCCCCCCTGGAGGCTTTTTGCTACCCAGGGGAGGCATTATTATAAGGCCCGTCTCTTTAACTCGCTTGGCAAGTCAGTTCCCTCTCTCTCCTTTCACTGGGCTGGTACTGAACTGGAAAGTGCATCATTTGGAAGCTTAGCTTTTAAACCAGCCGACTTGTATTTTGGGAGATTTGTTTGGAGACCCCACCTGGGGCCTGACTCAAAGTCAACAGGAGCCTTTCAGTGGGCTGTGGATGGGGCCCACGATTAACCGACTGGAAACCCCTCTTCCCAAACACACTGCTAGCAAGCGAGCTGTACGCACAAACTGCCCCCGGCCCCCCAGGTAACCGAGGCTGGGACTGGCTTTTGGTACCTGTATGACTCGCATGTTGAGCCCGGTTTCTTGGGCCAGCTGTTCCCTGATGTGCCTGGTGGGTTTGGGGGTCGCTGCGAAGGCTGCTTTCAGAGTTTCGAGTTGTTTGGCTTTGATAGTGGTGCGGGGACCCCGCCTCTTGGCCCCCAGGTTCTGATCATCATTCTCGTTGGTGCCAGCTTCCTTGTCTGACACGTTTGCGCTCTCCGAGTCTTTCGCGTCGTCTTGGGAAGGGTCTTGGGAATCCGGAGACAGACTGGGGTCACTGCCGGTTGTGGCTGGGCAAAAGGAAAGGGGTGCGGGGGGGATCACACTCACATCGGCTGTGCTGAGCATTGCATTCCCCCGACCCAAGGCGCTGTAACACGGGCGTGTGAAGGTGAGACAGTTTCACGTGCACCTTGAAAACCTTCAGCGCTTTCCCCCATCTTGCGCCCCCCCCCGTCCCTAAGGCTCGGGGAAGTGCATGTGTTTCTCGGATCTTTCCTAGTTTTACTGGAAACTTGGATATCATAACCCACTCCCCACAACAATGAGCATGAATTTAAATGCAACATCCATTGATTTTGAAGGCCAGAAGAGACCACTAGAATCAACTCATCTAAGGCTTTTTTTAAAAATATACCTCGGTGTCAAAAAAGCATTAATTGTATTTCAGAGCATTAGATGCAGGTGGGATTAAATACAAATAAAATACATTTCCACTTTTAAATCTACCTTTCCCAGCTGCAAATGTTTATCAAATTGATATTAAGTATTGGTTTCTGCAAAGCAGCACTCATATTTTGCAAGGTCTCACATCTATTCCTCTGCCATGATTCTACTTATGTGGACTCCAAATGCAACAGTTGCAAAATTCCAACCGGTACAATATACCGTGTATCAGATTGCAGCAGTTGCTGGGTAATAACATTGCCTGAAATAGTTTGCACTGTTCCTCACAGACTGCTCAAGAATCGTTCCTGTAGGAGTCAAAATTCATGCTCTGAAAATATTGCCCAGTGGCATCAATCCCGTTCTCCTTTTCTATTTAATCAGACGTGATAGGGCGCACGTCACTAGCTTGGGAGACTGGTTATAAAGTCAGAATGTAAAGGGACAGACATCTCTCAGCCAAGATCCCCCACACAGAAGGCTCCATGTTATTACAAACTGAAACAAAACCGACTATGTATAGTCTGAACAAATATTTGTATTTATAATGCACTATCAGCCTGCACCCGACAGTCATTTCTGATGGCAAAAATGTACCGTTCAAAAATGAAACGTAAGTTCACAATTAAAACAGTAAATTACTACTGATCTTCTCCTTGCAATGTGTATGTTGCATTTCAGAGCAGCACCCAAGTGACTGAGTTATCAACGCATCTGCGAACCAGGACAGTTTCCTGCTCCCAATTTAGCTTCTATGATAAGAGGGGAAAGTTGAGCTTGCTGAGGGGTGGCCCAAAAATCTTTACTTGCCAATATACATATATAAATAAATAACAAGGGAAAGAAAGAAAGAAAGAAAGAAAGAAAGAAAGAAAGAAAGAAAGAA
>NW_020664582.1:13216895-13233434 GCF_002925995.2 Terrapene triunguis
GAAAGAAAGAAAGAAAGAAAGAAAGAAAGAAAGAAAGAAAGAAAGAAAGAAAAGCAATTTTGTAGAACTTTCCTTACACCAAGAGGGATAAGAAAGAGGTCCCCTGGAATCTTCAGGTTGCTTAAAATACTATGGTGTGTATGTGTGTCTATGTGTACATGTGTACACACACACACACCGAGAGAGAGAGAGATCCAATGCCCACTAAAATCAAGGAGAGCTCTCTGTGGGCTTTGGATCAGGCCCCCAGTGCCAGATATCCCTCTGTGCAGACCCAAGCTGTATTTTACCCTTTGGCCAGGCAGCTGGTAGCCTGGCTGGAGAGTGACAATGGCAGAGGTCTCCTCACCTGAGTGCAGGCTGTTCTCTTTGGCAGTATTGCTGTTATTTAGGTAATCTTCTTTGCAGACAAACTTGTTCTCGTCGATAATATAGAGCTCCTCGCCGGTGGAGAGCTGTTTGTTACACATCATACAAGTAAAACAGTTCAAGTGGAACACTTTGCTTCTCGCCCTCCTGACCAAGTCGCTGGGGGAGATCCCCTGGGCACAGCCAGCACACTTGGTCCCAAAACACCTGGCAAGGAAGAGAGAGAAAGGGTGGAAGAACAAACACCAGGATCAGCGCGTCATCTGGATAACCCGAAGGACCCTGTACTAGCAATATTTCAAAATTAATTGTTTTCTTTTTGTTGTGTGTGTGTGTGTGGGAGGGGGGGGAGATGAAGCAGGAAATAGGGCCACATTTCGTTAAAGCTGCTAAACTTGTATAAATGAATAAACCCAGCCCCCCCCCAAATCGCCTTCAACGAACATTTGAAAAAAGCATTTTTTCCTATAAAAGTGCAGTATTGATCCATGCAGAAAATGTCCTCCATTATATATATAGTATCTCTATACTGAATTATGTGTTAAAAAAGAAGTGATCTGGGAAGAGGATATATTGCTGGAAGATTAATTAAAACATTGGAGCTGGGTTGTCGAGAGTTTCCCCTTTAAACCTTGACACATTGATTAACGACGCTCTAATAAACATTAAGCAGAATTTCTTATATGTTATCAATTTGTCAAGGGCCTTGCATTGTGTGTGCGCGCCCTGGATGGAGGGGCTGGGTCTATAAAGGCTGTAGGATTGCTTGGCACATAGGAAGGCCAGGTGCTTGCATTTGATCGGTCACCACTTAAAAACTCCGGGGGAGGGAGGAGAAAGACAACCGGTTCATATATTTTGGCCTGGTTATATAATATTAGCCTTTTGCAATAACACCTTAACTCCTGGTACGGATGAAAATATAATGCTTGTTTTAAAATAACCTATTTCCACGTACTTATAATAAATGTTGCCATTTGCCCTACAGGCCTGTCTATGAGCATTTATACACGTAGGACCATTTAAATTATTTTAAAAGCAGGGGTCTATAAATCTTCCTCTGGCGTTTAACTGAATAGAACACAGATCCCCGAGAAATATTTGCAGCCTGTGGTTGGGACCTACGTTTTGCAGCACGGATCTGACAAATATTTGCACTTTACTCGGTTTGAGGACTTTAAACCATTTTTTTTTTAAAAAGGAAAGCCACCTTAGCTGAACATCCCTTGGCAATGCGGAAATGGCAGAGGAAAAAGGAGAATGCAAACGAGTACAAATCAGAGCCTTTGTGTTTCTGTATATTGAAATCAATAGATCCAATTTAATTTAATAACACATAAGCAAGACAAGGAAGGAAATTTACATGAGAGGTTTGTGCTTGTGAGTCAGGCACACGCTCTCCGCAAAGGGAGACAGACAGATACGGCCTTTCCATTTCCATAGAGGGGACAATTTACAAGGGGGAAAAAGACCCCAAGGACAATTTCAAGAATTAGGATATTTTTACAAGAGAATAACATTTTGCGGAGAGAGTCAATTTCCGCGGTCCGGGCTCTCTCTCGCCGACAAGTCAGTGTGGACTGGCCCAGGCCAGACCCGGGAAGTTGAAACCCTGGTATTGCTTCTCTTCAGCATGGCAGTTTGATTCACTAGAATCACCTCGGGGTTGAGGGGTGCTCTCATCCCAGAGCCCTGGGTGCTGGAGCGGGGAGGGTCGGGAAGGGAGGAGGTTGGGAAGTGTTTTTCTGACAGGGATACAGGATGGGATGTGGATTGTTACAGCTGCTGGGTCGGGGGTGGGGTAAGAGAGGGATTTGTTTGTATACAGGCAGCTTCCTCTTGGAGAAACACGTTTATTATTCAAATCCAGTTATCACATATTTACTAAAAACCGCAGACAGATTTAACGCGGCAGTCTCCACACAGACTTCCCTCAGTTCTAGCTTTGCCCGAGAGCCTTAGATAGCAAATGTGTTATTTCCTATTGAATTATCACTTCTGAATACACAGGGGCTGCAAACGGGCACAAGGATCTCCAGACAAACTTTTTTTTTGGGGGGGGGGGGGGGGGTGGATATTTCTACTGTAGATCGCGTGGCTGTTAAAAAAAAATCTTAATCAAGGCGGATACTGCATTCCTCCCGTAATATAATTTAAGCAACATCCTCCCTGATAAGGAGGGGATCATACTCCCTAAACAGAGCGCTGCCTTTTCCTCTCACTATCAAAGTTAAATGAAGCCGAAGAGAGTGTGATTTTTGTAAAGTCTCTCAAATATACAAATAATTGCACTTGTGATTTTAGCTATTGGTCATTATAATGCACGTCAGTTGGCAGAGGCAAACGTGGGAAAGATTCTTGTCTCCTCTCAGAGGTCCATATTTTAGGGACTTTTTTAAAAGACTGGTTTGCCTGGCAGCAGCGAAAACTGCATTTTATCCGGGCCTTTCAACGCCCAGGGCTCCCAAGAACTCTATGACAAAACTCCGCTAGGCCAGGTTTTCTCCGGACTGGCAACGTAGGGCAAGGGAGAGATCACTTATATGATCTTATTTTAAGGATAACGCTGTAAACCTTTGGGCAACGATCATTTTAATGCCCCGCGTAAGCCCCGGGGAAATATTGTTAAATATATGGGGGCTACGCAATTCTTAGATTTCTTTTAAAAGTTTTAAAAGATGGGGGAGGCTGTTTCAATGGATAATCGTTCCTGTTGGGTCTAGGATGACAATACAATATAGTCTGGTGATCCTCATGTTTGCAGGTAGACTAAATAATACGAATTACCTCCCTTTCCCCCAAATAAACAACAACAAAATCTCGGGGAAGTTGTAAAATGTTATGGAACTGCGGGGGGGAATTAGGTCTAAACTCTAATTCTCTCGGAAGTGTAGCCGAGGGAGGTGAGCAGCCGGCTTGCGGCAGAGAACTGTCCTTTGGTAGCTGATTTAGACAAGTCTCTGCGCCCACTGGGCTGTCATTAAACGCTAGAGACTGGGGTGGTTTTTTCCCAGAGGAAGAAGCCAGTTCTAGTCCCGCGCCTTTGAAATGGGCACCGAAAGAAACCTCCGCTGGATTTTGCCTTCGTTTCTCTGACTTGTATTTTCTGGGGGAGGAGAGGAGGATCGGGGGTAGATCCATATGGGGGAGGGGGGGTGCCCGGGTCTCTCAGGAATCAGGCCTTTAAAGGCGCACCCAAGAAGTCACTAGTTCAAAGCGAACTTTGGAACTGAAGTTTCTTCCCCGCTCTGCGCCTACGGGCCCGGCCCTGGACGGACACACGCCAACGATCCGCGAGAACCTCTCCGCTCCCAGGGGCGATGGCCAGCCGAAGAGGTGACCCCAGCCGCCTTTCTCCCCTCCTCTTCCTCACACATTTCCCCTTTGCCAAGGCAAACTCATGCCCGCCCTCTCCGCGGAGCGGGGAACATTGCAACAAACCAAAAGGCCCTCCCTCCTTTCGCAACCTCCCCACGACATCACCTTGAGCAAGGGAGCTGAAGGAGATTTGTGTGCGTGTGTGTGTGCTGGGGAGAGGCCCAGGATGGGGAAATACAAAAATAAAAATAAAAAAAAACCATCGCTCCTATTAAAAAAATAGGTTAAAAAGGAGAATTGTGAGCCACGGCTTCCGGCGGGGAGTCCGGTACTTACCGAAAGAAGTCGTTTTTGCAGTAAAGCTTGCCTTCTCTGGAAAAGCATTTCTCTGTCAAATTGCATTTACATTCACAGCACTGAACACACTTCACATGCCAAGCCCTGTCCAGTACATTCAACAAAAACCGGTCCAAGATTGGCCGTTTGCAGCCGGCGCAGTGCACCATTGTCTTTGGTTATTTTGAGAGTGGGGGGTTTTGGCTCCCAGATGTCAAGCAAAAAAAAAAAAATGTAAAAAGAAGAGATTACACCAGCGTCGGTTTTTGTGTGTGTTTAAAAAGCCTTGGAGGAGAAAAGGGGAGAAGCAAGGGGGGGGGGAGGAGGAGGAGATCTTCTTTCAAATGTCCTAGCAGGGGTACACAAATACCAAAAGAAAAGAAACAAAAACAAAAAAACACCCGCGGCCCAGCTTTTCAATACAACAGCAGAATCCCGGCCAATAAAATAAATAATAATAATAAAAAACCAACAATAACACAGATCAACGCGCATAAAAATAATAATAATAATTAAAAAAAACAAATGTGATGAGTTTTCTCAGGTCTGAGGTAGAGCAGTCAGGAGTCAAAGTGCATCTGCTTTTCCCAACGAGAAATCAAAAGGAAGGAGAAAAAAAATAAAATAATTATAAGACTCAAAAGGAGCTTTGGATCCTAACCTAGGCTCATTGCCCTAATCTGTCATGGATGCCGCCCTGGAGAGGGAGGGAGGGGGGAGATGCTTGTTGTTATATAGATAGATATATTTTCATACTATAAATCAGCCAGATGTATCTCCTCTCGCTTGATGTTGCTACAGTCTTCTTGACACACGTTCAAACGCCCCCTTGTATATTTCAGCAAGACAGTTTTACCTACCCCTGTTTATTTGTCTAGTCCACTAGTCAAAACTCCTAGCCTTGTCCGTGCAGAGACAACATTGCATTGCATGCTTTTTGTTGTGGTGGCGGTGGTGGGTTAGTTTTGTTGTTGTTGGTTGTTTTGTTTTGGTTTGGTTTTTTGTTTTTGTTTTGTTTTGCTCTGTTGAAGTCTTCTGCGCGCCGCTAGCCAAAATGTTCCAACCGGAGGAAGAGGAAGAAGAGGAGGGTCTGCAGGGCCGGAGACTCTGTTTAAAAAGGTCTTTAAAAAGAGGAGCCTCTCTCTCCCGTCTGGCGTGTGCGTCTGGCTCTCCGCGCGTCTCCGTTCCCAGCTCCCGGCAGCTTCTCGCTGGACTGCATGTTCCCGGCAGCTTAGGCGCCGGAGCCTTATGCACCGATCTCCCACGTCACGGCCGTGGCTAGCCAATCACCGTCTCGCTGCCCTCCTCCCACCTCAGCAACCCATTAAGCATCCTTCCCAAGCTGGGATGGTACAGTAAGACCCATTTATAGAGAATAAGAGGAAGCGACCCATTGTCAAAATTGTTAGGTAATGCCATATTTTCATTTGTTTTTAAATTATTATTTGGTAAGGTACTTGAAGTGCACTTTGGGGGAAGAGATGGCTAAGGAACAGGAGTGGCTGTAGTGGTTTATGAGCGATAGCTCACAAGTTGCACCCAGCAGAGAGACACAGAGAGAGAGAGTGATAAAACTGGTAGGTAATATTTTTTTTTCTTCTCTAGCTCAAGAGGAGAAGTGTGTCTGTATCATTTAAATAGTGGGGTCTTGTTGTTGTTGTTGTTGAGCAGAGCATCTTTATGGATAGGAGGTTACAACCAAGTGTCCTGATTTAATATAATGACCGTTGCTAATAATTTTACAGACTCAAAGAAGGACAAATTAGTCGTCTTTACAAGGCACGTGAAGAGAAGAAAGTTTAGGGGCTAATAAACGGAAGACCGTTTTCAGAAGAGCACGGTTGAGTTTTTACACAGCAGAAGGTAATTGCCTTTGAGTAAACAAAGCTTATAACATTCTGCTTTATTTATGATCCGAAAAAAAATGAAGACCCATCTTTTGGGAAAGGAAAAAGAAAAGTGTGAAAACTCTCCTGCTGTCTGAGCCACATCATATCGTTTATTGGCTGTATAGAACACTCCATTCTGCTAGAGAAAAAGAGATTTTGAATGAACTTTTTGGGGGACAAGAAGAAACGTGCCCATTAATTTCTAGACAGAGCTTTATGAGTTTTCAGAAGAACTCATATAGCTTGGATCCGATATAAATTAATATTTTTTTTGTTTTCAACCGAGTATATGTATTTATGAATGTTCTTTAATATTTATGTTGGGATATTTATAAAAAAATCAACTACTCCGATATGATTAATTTGCCAGCATTTGTGATATAAAACTGGAACCAAATGATAAATGTAGTTTACTTAATGAACCTCTTTGCAAATAAAAATTAATTCGATGTTACCTTAAAGGGATTTTGTTAATGACTGATCGGTTAGGAAAATATTTGATTTCTCTTCGGATTTCGCATTTACGTTTGTCTCGTGAGAGAATGTTGTATGGGGATAATGTAAATCTATGGCAACTGCGTCAGAAATGGCCTTTATTTGGAAATTGATGTGTAAAATCTTGAGGAGAAAGGTTGATGAAGTTTGCACTTGTTGATGATTGAAAAACTGCCCCCTAGAAGAAAAAAAATTCTTCCAATACAAATTTGATTATAATGAATTCTGCTCGGATTCCCAAATACATTTTCTGTAACAAAGTCTCCTCCCCTTCTTAATTCTTTTCTTGCGAACTAGCGGTTTTGACTGAATGTTAATTAGCAAAGAAAGGCGATAGCTTTTTTTTCTTTAAAACGTTAAAGGGTTAATAGTCTAGAGAAAACCATTTAAAACAAAACTCGTTGTTTTCTCCTTGAAAATAATTCTAATAGTCCATCATTCCGTTTAGGGAAATTTTTAAAAAATGGGACATTTGCAGGAAAGCAATTTATGGTAAAGATCATCCGAAGAGGACACTCCAACTTTAACTTCGGATTGCTTTGTAGTTCAGAACTCGGATTCGTCCCCTGCTAGCTAAGGAAGCAAGCTCAGTTGCTGTCCTTTCGAATCAAAGTGGACTAAAATCAGGGCTAATTCTTCCCTTTCGCAAAACTGCGTTACGGTTTCATCATATTCCTAACCCGTCTCACTTCAGTTTAGTTCATATCTATTTTTCCCTCGTCATTAAACAAAAATCCACCCCAATTCTGCTCAGCCTGTCGCCCATCAGCGAATTCCACTCTAGTCCCCTTCGGATGACTGAAACCTATTGGGCGTTCACACCGAGAAGGAAACAGTTTGGATAACGTTCTGGTTTAAGCTACACAAACCGAATAAAGACAAAGTTCGGAGTTTGCGCCGGTAGCGGGATAACATAGGTATATAAGCGGCGGCTCTCAGATAGATCCAGGCAGGCACAAAGCCTCTTTTCGATACCGATCTCCGGTCTTTATTTATTTGTCTAAACCCAGGCAGCTGTTCCATTTCTCAGCTCCGGCTGCAGCCCAAGGACCCAGCGCTTGGATTGCAAACTGAAGACCTCTCCACCCCACTCCAGCTCCTCCTCCTCCTTCTCCTCTGCCAGCGTTGTGGGAACTGGAGCTTTAAAGCCTGGCCTGACACACAACGCACACAGAAACACACACACGTGTTCGCCGGATGGGACCCAAAGCTCCTGGGCTTTCTCTCCCAGCCTCCCCCCCCCCGCAGCTGTTGGTTTGCATCCTCTCCGCGTTTATTGGTAAAACGTTAAAAACTGGAATCAATACATCCATCCACAGAGCCCCCGCCCCTCCCTTTCCACACCCTCAACCCCCTTTTCGCCCTGCATATGGGCTTCTTCTCATGTAAAACAGAGGGAAGGGATGGCTGGGATAGCCATGGTCCTATAGACCCTATAAGGCGACAGCTGTACTCTGCTATCAAGGGACCTCTTCCCTTTGACTGCCGGCCCCCAAGTGACATGTGTTGGTCAGGGATGAATAAGAGAGAGAAGATGAGCATCTTATGCCCATCAGCTTTCCATGGTGTGCGTGTTTTTTAAGGCGTTGGCAAAAGCATCTGGTGAGAAAGAGAGAGAGAGAGAGAGATTATACTATATATATACACAGCGGTGGTAGAAACCCCGCCTCCGAAGAGTTTGTCATGGGGAAAGGTAACCAGGGACCCTTGCTGAAATGAACCTTACAAAGGAAGCCCCTGCAAAATGAACCCGAAGACAATGGATCTGACACTTTCTCTCTTTCCGTAAAGGCTGAATAAGGTGGGATTCAATGTATCTATTTCAACAACTTTCCACCTGTTTTAAATGCAGGGGGAGACCCCAGACTCGTCTTACACAAATTAAAATAGCAGAAGCAGGAAAATCCCTGGATGTAGTTTGCCTCTCATACTCCAAACTGAAAAATACCTTCTCCCAAAACCAGACAGAGAAACAAAAATTCGCTGTTTCTTTAAATGGAAACGATTAGGCGTCTTCCCTGATAAATCAGGAGAAGGTAGATTGTGATGCCTTGCTGTGGAAAAGTGGAAACTGACGCCCAGGAGTTTGCAAGGAAGATTGATTAATAAAGTCACCTGATTCTATAAAATGCTTGGCACTCCAACTGGCACGTTACATGTACTGGCATTTGCTTAAAGACATTTACATTCAGCTGCCCGGTAGCATCGATTCTTTCTCACTTTGCTTGTGCACCAGTTCGGTCCTTCGGTGCCATTTGGTTTTGCCTTTCAACCAACAACATTTGTGTTCACTTTCCACCCACCCTTGCTCAGACTTGACATTTTGTGTTGAACACACACACACAATTTTCTCCCACTAAATTAACATGGTTTCCTCCAGCTGCAGCGAAATAAGAACTGGCTTTGCAAAGGCCCTGTCATTCCATGGGAAGTCAGTGTCCTTTCGTTTTGGGAATGAATCCCCCTGGTTCAAAGAACAGTCCTGGATCTGGAGTGATTTTTGTAAAATGTGCAGCGAAGCGGGTCTGCCCAGGATGCAGGACTCTGAGAGGAGGGAACCAGGTCATGACTGGGAACTACTGAAGTGCCCACAGAGAGATCACAACCTGCTTTCACTGTTTTCCCCCTAATGATTTGAGGAGACTGGAGCACTGGCCTGGAAAGCACCACACTTCCAGCGCCAAACCTGCCTTTTGATCAGATACATTTTGAAAGGCCCATTGATTTCTTGTCAGGATTTCCTGGCAAGCCATTTTCTGGCTGGGGCGAATGATTCTAAAAGGCAGAGTTTGCTTTCTGCTTTACAGGCCACTTGCTGTAGCGCGTCATTAACGTGATGTAGTGGGAGGAACTCTATGGGGGTTAACACAAAAAGCAACCCCCCCCCACACACACACACCGCTCCAGATCCTACAGACGGACTTCGGGTCTGGAGTTCGGCCTGGACAAAAGACAAAACAGTTCCCTGTGCGTTGTTTGATTCACCCTTTGAGACGACACCCTGCAATCCGGAGCAGGGACAGTCCAGACCTGTTTCTGTAGAGCTCTAGCCCCGATCTAACTAACTCTGCTAAAGGACACAGGAAGGGGTCGTTCCAGTTAAGCGTGGAGCGCCAAAGGGGAAGCGGGGTGGGGAAGATTCTCTCAGGTCTTTCCCTAGGAGCCGTTCACACTGAAGGAGTCTGTAATCCCTTCTCTGGGAAGTGGGATCAGCAGCAGGCTCCAGGGAGCCTTCCCTGCCCCAGGCTTGCATTGCGGGGGAAGACGTTTAGTGACCCGGGCCAGCTGCATTTACGGCCCTATTCCCTGGAGGGCCCAGCCAACTCGGAGAGGGAGGGGTGTGATTTGAATGTCCTCAGCCATCAATCGAAAATGGCAGGCTATTATTTACAGCGTATTTACGTTGTAGTGAGGGGGGGGGGAAAGGCAAGACAAAATGCTCAAATCAACCCCCCCCCCACTCCCTCTTCTGCACCGAATAACCAAAACGATGTCACTCACCAATCTATGGCTGCCTAGGAGGAGAGAGACATCACTTCTGTCTCTGGCAGAGACACGGCCGGACAGGTTTCTGCACAAAGAATTCAAATTCTCAGTTGTAACAGCTGACACAAGGTGTCCCTTTCTGACTCTCTCCCCCTTACCCCTCTTGGAACCCCGACTTGTGTCCCCCCTTTGTCATATGGGTTCTCTGCCCCACTCCCCCTCTTTGTTCTTTTGGAGGGCAAGAAAGGTGCATTCATTCGGATTCTAGTGACACCCTGCTCGATAGAATTGGGGTGATGATGAGAGAGACTGGCTTGTTATTGGGAAGATGTGAGCAATGAGTTGGAAAGTCAGCACTGAAGTTTGGGGGTGAGAGGTGAATAAATATTCTAAAAATCGAGGGGAGTTTCACCCAGAACAGTATAACTGGGGGAGGGAGGGATCTCCATTGACTTCTTGGACGAGGGTTTTTTCCCCTCCAAGTTTCATCAAGCTTTGTTTTCATTCTCAATTTTTATTATTAAAAAATCAGATTGCAATTCGCTTATGGGATAGGAAGGAAATTGAAGTGTCTGTCTGTCTGTCTCTCTCTCACACACACACACCCTGTATCACGTATTTATTGTTGGAACGTGAGGGACTATCGCCACACTTTAACACAAACTCACTCATTGTGACTATTTTTAATGTCGCCCCAGGTTTTTAAAAGGGGAAATAAAAATGAGGAAAAAATCAATTTAAATTCTATGTTAAGTTTAGGACCAAAAAAAAAGTGAAGTCCTCCCTTTCGGCTGGGTTTGAATCTACATTTTGCTGGTGTCCTTCCCGTTCTTTTAGTTAAACATCGCCCTGTTTATCATCCGTCTTTCTACCCCATTGCGCTCGGTAATGGGATTTCTCTCTCTCCTTTATGGGGCACTAGTGTTGTACAAATATTATAGTCTCCCCAGCCCCTCTATAGACTCAACCTAGACTTGTGTAGACTAGCAACTGCGCGCAGCAGGAATTGCAAAACTCGAGGCAGAAGGCACTGGAGAGTCTTGCAGTTTGACTTATGCTAACACGCGATCTGCTGAGGTACCCGCAGAAGAGCTTCGCGGTGCAGCCAGGGTTTGACACAATGGCTGTTCTGCCGGATTTTAAAAGCTCGATCGGAGAAGAAACTCCCTTTACAATCTGGACACGTTGCCTCGATCTGTAAATATACAGCGGCTGCAGGCGGAATATTCCTGGGAAACGGATCAAGGAAAATAGTTTCCTTTCTGTGCTCGGGGCTGTGTTGAACTCCGCAGCCCTTGCCGCGGGGGCTAAGTGACTTGCTTGCCCTCTTTCCCCCCTTTTGCTTTGTAACATTTAAACCAAGCACAAGCTCGCGCAAAAAAAGCCAGAGTTGAAAAGTTCAAGTTGAAAGTTTGCAGCGGTGCATACAGGAAAAGGAGACGGATTGTTCCCGGGATGCACGTGACATT
Source organism: Terrapene triunguis (assembly GCF_002925995.2). Lineage (NCBI taxonomy): Eukaryota > Metazoa > Chordata > Testudines > Emydidae > Terrapene > Terrapene triunguis. The sequence goes on from NW_020664582.1 coordinate 13,228,258, forward strand.
AACCTCGGTGATCCCACATAGCTCCCTAGGTTAGGCTGTTTGGGGGACTGTTCTGATCTTCAGGCATGCAACGGCCCTGAGTGACACTTCGTAATAAAGTGAGAAATATTAGTCCGGACCCAGCGCAGCTTTGATCAGCTGAGTGCGACTACATCACCTCTAACTTTAAAAAAAAAAGCTCCCAGGGGCTGGGACCAAACGCCACAAGACAGCAACAGCTCGCCTTGACTTGCCAGGGAGATCTCTTCTGCACTTTCACTGCTGGGGGACATTGGCCAGGTCCTGTCCTCCTGCTGGCTCAGTCTGGAGACACACTCCTAGCAAAGAGACAAGCCCCACCACACGAGGCTTGCAATCTCCCAGTAATTAATCCTCCCAGTAATTGGCTTTCCTCCTTCACGTAATGGGCATAGAGTTACCAAATCACTGCTGATAGCTGGAGAGATACCAAGCAACTGGGGGTGGGGGAGAAAGGAAAAGCCCACCTCTACCCCCCCTCGCCTTGATCTCTGCCTGCTAGTGTCTTTCAGCAGCGCCCATGCTAACGATTTCTAATCAACAGCGAGCAAGCCAAGATTACCTGAGCTTCCTTTCTTTTCCTTTTCAAGCCTTTTGTTTCGGGTCTCACTCCGAAAGAGGACACCCTTCCCTTTTAAGGTCTGAACACGATTCACCCACTACAAGTGAATAGAGCAGACACGTTCCCTCTCCTCGCCCTCTTCCTCTTGCTAATGCAAGCTGGCAATTCAATTATTTGCCAAGGAATATTTTACTAACTGATCACAGGGATACTGCTCTGACAGTCACCTTTATTCCCCCCTTTCCCGGCCTTTAGTTTTTAGCCACTATTGTTGGCAAAACCTGCAGGATCTGTCTTTGAACAGGTGTGGTTTCTTTCCTTTTCGCTTTATGTTAATCAAGTCTCCGGGCAATTAGAAAAGCCAGTTTTTGTTTGTTATTTTCATATTTAATGCAGATGGGTTGAACTTGCTCATGGAGAAGAAGCCAGTTCTTTGATGCCTTCAAGACCAATGGACCAACCAGAGCATCCTGAAAGTACAATCTATTTCTTGTGTCTAAGGTTCAGGGTTTTGGTGGGGTTGGGTGTATTGAGAAAATATGGGGCCCAGGCGATCTATACACCGTTCTTATTCTTTTCTATATTCAGCCTGCACATAGTTTGGAAGATCACTTAGGGAAAGTCACTGGCCAAATGGACGATTTTCTAACGCTGGAGAGCATTGGTACATTACTGTTTGCCTCATCGTCGTCAGTAAGCAGATTTACTTCTCAGATCACTGCAATAACCAGCAATGTAATGGATATTAAAATGGGTATATAAAATGAAAAGTTGTAAATGCTACGTTTCTCAGCAAAACCAAATAAACAACAAAATGAACGCAGTGAGTCTGACTCCTCTTCCTGACACAGCTGATCCCTGCTGTTAACCAGCTTTCTTTTTTTAAAAAAAAGACAGGGGGCAACTCCTTGACAAATCATATTGCAACATTAAAGGAAATCGGTGGCAATAGATGTCTCCGATTAGTGCCCAAGATAGAGGTTTAAATGCCCCTTTCAAATGCAATTTGTGCCCAGGGGCTGATTTTCCCCCAACACAGACTCTGCTTAAACAAAAGTATTTGCAATAGGTGAATTTCATGTGCCATTTGGGGAAGGAAACCGTCCAGTGGGCCGAACCCAAGGAAGCAGGCGAGGGTTTTTTGCATGTGAATATATCCCTGGGACGTAGAAGCGACACCACAAACTCCTCCAGTTCTACCTCCCTTGGCTCTTAGATACAAAAACTAAGTTCTAGCAGGATTTGTCTTGCCAATGTTGTACACGGTGTGGGCTCATCGGAGCCTGAAACTTCGGGATCCCTGGACATCTGCCAGGGCCAGATATTGACTTCTACACCCTCAACTCAACCCACCATTTCCCCCCGACTTTCCAACTCCGCAGCACACCAGGGCTAAGAAATTCGATGGCTCTTACAGATCTGTTCCCTGTAGCCCTGTCATTGGAACAGCTGCTCTTTCACCCCCAAAAGCCAATAATCCAACTGAATCGCAGCAGCATTGTCCGAATCCCCTCCCTCCAGTAATGTGCGGAGAGGGGAGACAGGAAGAAAAAAAGCCAACAACCTACTTAATTGGCTTCTACACTGTACCCCCACCCTCGGTTTCTTTGCTTGAAACCCCTTGGAGAGGTTTAAGCAATCAGAAATGTCCCTTTCCCCCTCCTTTTAATATGCGCCAACACCTTTAAAAACTCTAAACAATGCAAGAGAACACACCTGGATCTGGGAAACTAACATGAATTTATCCAGTGTATTTGTCAGTTTCCTGTTACCGTTTTCCGGAGCTGGATAGCTGATCAAAAGGCAACAGGGGAGTCTTAGATTTCAAAATGTCAGGGGGTTTTGTTTGTTAGTTTGTTTTGCGCTGGGTGGGGAGAAACGAACAGGAACACCGAGGAGAGGCAAGGCAATCAGACAAAGAACACCTCAACAACGTTGGAATAATCGGCGACAGTTAACCCATAATCCTGGACTCTGCAGAAGTGGCTCCCTGCTGGGTCACTGGGCTGCGAGACGATGCTTTCCATCCTCCTCCACCTGACTTTCCTCTTTCCCCGTCCTTTGTGGGTGGTTCATGCCAGTTCTCTAAAAAAAGTGACTTACACTTCCCCCCCGTTTCCCTGTCATCGGCCCAGTGGTCACATAACACACCCTGCCCTACCCAAGGAGGCAGCGGGTTTGCAGGGGATGGGGAAAGATACGAACTCAAAGCCAGGTATTGTCTGGAGACTACGCAATACCGCAGTTCAGAAAGCCGCAAGTCTATATTTTCACAAGTCAAAGTTACTATAGTGCCCAGTAGCTGCTTGTTCCCTAGATACTCACACACTGGATAACTTTTCCCGGGCCCCCTAACCCATAAACCTTCTTGCACAGAAACTTTCCCCACCGGAAGAGTCTTGGAAGCGATGCATTTGGCTGATTTTGATATCGATGACTAATGCACTAAACCAACATTTAAGTTAAGATGTAATGAAGCCGGTAGAACTACAAACCATTCCTGGCCCAGATCCATCATTATGTGCCCTGCAAGGTTGGTTTTAAGGAGCCGGGAAAAAGATCTTTAAATTATGTATTAGAGGTCCCAAGTTTACATTGAAACACTTGAATCGATTAGAAGGGTGTTGAGACGGGACAGGAAAGTCCACCCACAGCACGTTTGCAGCTGGGGTGGGAAGAAGCGCCTCTCAGAGAAGTTGCTGGGATTTGTTGTTGTTGTTTTGGTCTGCTCCTTCCCACTCTTGATTACCCCTTCCTGGATTTCATGGCACGTCGCTAAATGGTGTCGCTTACATTCCAAGCTCATGCATTGTTTATGGGGAAATAGAACTAATAAATAATTACCAGTCCAAAGAGTGTGTGCCTGGGTTTTGACTGAAGGCAAGGCAGGGAAAGCCTCCAAAAGGGGGAATCATGAAAGAGCCAGCCCTGGAGGGAGATCTCTCTTCTCTCTCTCAGGCTGCAGCTTGTGGGGAAAAGGCAGAGAGTGGCAAACAACCAACCAACAATCTCAGGCAGAATCAGCCTCCTTCCAAGGGAGCGTAAAGGAAAGAGAATGAGAGAGGGGGAGAGAGCAGAAGTCCATCGCCTGTCTGCTCATTCCTGCTGGCTGACAAATCCTTCGCACTTCAGAACTGGGCTTGCAGAAAGCACAGGGTGCAATCTGAAGCTGCCTTTCTCTGCTTGTCCCCGTGAAAAAAAAAAAAAACACCACCACCAACAGGAACACACTGGTTCACCCAAGTGCTGCAGAATAAAAGGACATTGCTGAGAGAAGTGGCAGCTTTTTTTTGTAGGTTCATTTTTAATTGCACCTCAGTGCCCAGGACTTCTGTCTACCCCTGGGTTGTTTCTTTTCTCTGGACCAAAGCCAGTAGTTCACAAACAACTGTAGCAAATGGGTGAGAGAGAAGTGTGTGTGTGTGTGTGTGAGTGAGTGTGAGTGAGACCTGATTGCTAGGAGGAAAACCAGTGTGTGGGTGAAAATTAAAAGTTTTTTTTAAAGGAGGGAAAGGCAGCTAAAAGACAAATAGAGGAAGACAAGTAAAGAGGGTGTGAGCGGTGGGGGAAGAAAGACCATTAAAGAAAAAGAGGGTGAAACAAACCCCACGAGGAGGCAGCGAATCCCAGCTCATTCATCTTCATTGTCTCCGTGTATGCAAAAGCAACTCCAGCATAAGGAAAAGCCACTATCAAAGCCATGGCTTTATTTTATATCCTATAGATCAGGAGGGAGGCAAAGCTTTATTTTCGCCCAGAGACAGATATTTTATTTCTCTCTTACGGTTTTATGTGTGAGAGATGTCAAAAAGGTAAAATAGATTGCTAATGCATAGGCAAAAGGAAGCTGTTTTGGCATGCTCTGTGTCATGAGGTCTCCCAGGGAGAGCAGGCTGGGGATTTAGGACTGATGGCAGACTCAGGGGGATTTCTGCTAAAACATCTCTCTTCATAAATTCAGCAGCATGGTCAACTCAATAGGAAGACAGTTTTCAAGAGAAAGAGTTGGAGCCAGGCATAAATGCACCACACAAAGGCATCAATTACCTTTCAATCTACATACACAATTGTAACAATCTGACTGTAGGCTTCAAACCGGTGCAACTCAACTATAGCCTGACATACTGGGTAAATATGTTTAGACCGCAAAGCCTTTTCCCTAACCAGACATTGTTTGCAGTGTCATGAAGTGGCTACTGTTAATTTACACTAAACTTGAGAAGCTTTTCCTTTTTCAAATTTATTTTTTAAGATAATATTTTGCTTAGAGATGGCATTGTAAACCTTAACCCTTATTTAGGAACATAAGCATTAACTTGCTTTTAACTTTACAGTATGTATTTACGTGTGTACACCCCCCATAGGCACACATATGGATAAACATACCTTATATTATCTATACACACAGATGATATAGTCATGAACATTTACCTATTCAGGCATAACATCTTCTCAGTCACCCTTACTTTATTAATAAAAGCCATTACTGGGTATTTTACTCATCTATCCAAAAAACAACAACTCGCCCTGGGTTAATAGAATTTTGAGTGACACACACACACACACACACACACACACACACACACACACACACACA
>NW_020664582.1:13233444-13290944 GCF_002925995.2 Terrapene triunguis
ACACACACACACACACACACACACACACACACACACACACACACACACCATTTGTGTATGTTCTATATTTGTAGCCACCCAAAAGTCTGGTGGTGGATTTGCAGGGACCTTTTGCAAAGTTAAAATATATCTCCCTAAGCTGCAACAATTTTCATACTTTTTTAACCTCAGGGATTTACTTAGCACATTAAGTTCAGGCTCAGAAGCCCAAGGCTATTACTCATTTGGGTACTCCTCTCCCTCCCTCCTTCACCACATATTTTATCATTTGACTTCCTGGTTTAAATTCATGTTATGGCAAATAATAGATGGTAATACTTTCCCCCTTCTCCATATTAATTGTCATTTCTGGCAAACTCTGCATTTGAGATGATTTAATGCAAACTGCAGCAACAAAGTGAAACAAGGAGACAAACAGCACAACACAGAAAATTATTACAATTCTGAAGCTTTTTTTTTTTTAAACATAGTTTCACAAATTTCCTGACAACATTTGTGAGGTTGGATCACAGGGTCAGTTTTGTTTGCACTGGACAGCGTAACCTATATACATATTAAGAACTGGCCAATCCTGTGGTGCAAAATACACATAGACAGTAGTATCCTGAGAGAAGGTGGCATGCTTTCTGAAATATTGTTCTTCCTGAGGTGGCTGAAATAGGCAACAAACCAGAGTACTATTTGCAAATTAAAAAAGCAAGGTGTAGCTGATTAGCAAATTAATTATTTCAGTACCCTCAGGATTATATTGTTTTTCTAAATTCTTTGGGCTTAGGTAATTTACTAATTTCACAGTCAGTGAACTTCCCAGTGAGTGAGTCAATCTAATCTATCTAATGTCTATATAACACTTGTTTTATAGGGAGAAGTAAGTTTAATGGTGATGGCAGAGGAAACAGGACCTCTGGACCTTTCTCCTTGGCTCTGGCATTGACTTGCTGTGTGACTTTGGGCAAGTCACTTCACCTTTCTGTGCCATCTGTAAGAGGATGATGATATTTACATACTATGGGGTGATGGGACCCTAAATGAATGTTTAGAAATCCACAGATAAGTTCTATAAGGGCCTGATCCACAGCGTATTGAACAGTATGAACTATTATTTAGTTATTAATAGGAATGATCATGCAGCGCTTACTCAAGTGAACAGTTTCATTAGCTTTCAACAGGACTACTCATGTGAGTATGAGAATAAAGAAAGGGGTTTGGCAGGATCAGGACATTACTCTGCCATTCACAAGCAGCTGGGAGAAGAGGGTTTCTAATATAAAGTTTTTAGGTCATCAGCAAAGCAGTGGCTTCGGGTTTCTGTATCACCATCAAAGTAGGATGTTTGAGCATCGGTGAGAAAAATAATTGAAATAAAATGGATAGGATTGTCTGAGTAAAATGAAATGACAATAAACCAACACCAGTGGTAAATCAGCAATGTCATTCTGACTATCAGTTGAAAATGGTTAGTGCATCTCCATTTAGTATTTAAAAAGAAAGCAACGCCCCTGGACGGCAATATTAATGCCTCTTCAGAAATAGCTAACACAACTCAAATTTTGTTTGTGGTTTGTTAAGATGAAATCAGAACCTACTGATGAATTTATATCCTTGCTCTCTATTCCTGGCAGCTGATTTAATCCTTTTCCATCTATATATTATACCTTTTTAATATGGTGTTCCTATGTAATCTATGCACACTATAAATACAATATGATATCAGAGTTTATATAGTGCTTCCATTATAGGCTCCTATTTTTATCGGTCTATAATTTGGCACATAGGTTTCGACAGGACATTTTCCTCTCCCTCCCCCCCTTTACAACATGTTCAGAAGTCCACTTTCTTATTTATACAATTTGAACCAGACAATGTTTTGTACCTGTTGAAGTGTAAGAAGCTTAGGGAAAAATTCTGTCTGTCTGATGCAGATGGGCATATGGCAGGAAACCTGCAGGCAGAAGGGGAGTGCAGTGTGGAAGTTCTCACATCCCTGATTCTGGCTTCTATCAAAATGCAGGCAGAGGCTGGCTTGCAGGCCCTCCTAGACTGACAGACATGGTGGGGAAATCAGAAGAAGGATCTAATAGAGAGGGGGCCTGGTATGGGCAGTTGTACTCACAGAGACTATACTGACCTAAAACTGGAGTAACAGAGTGACAAAACTGTCTAGAGATGATTAACCACACATTTTAAGAGACATGCATATTATTATAACTTGATTCCTTGCATTTTATTATACAGTGCATATTAAACCTTGTTGAATTTATATTATCAAATTTGACTGTGCATGTAGAAAACTGACCCGCGTGCTACATGTAAAATAAGAGATGAAAAATTGCATATACCACTATAAAACATATCACTATAGGTTCATAGAGAAGAGACACCACTAAGGTAAGACAAAAAACATTGGGTCAAACTCTGTCCAAGTCATACCTGTATAATCCCCCTGGTTTTAGTTGGTTTTTACAGGTGGAACTGAGGGCAGAGTTTGGCCCATGAGAGGGTAGCTGCAGTGGTCTAGGATATCCTCAGAATCCCTCACTTAGGCTATGTCTATACGGACCCACAGTTCGGACTACGGGGCTGTGAATTGCAGCACGCACTGTAACTGCCCCTTGATGACACTGCTGGTGCCTAGGTTTGCATTATCTAGTCGTGTTTGAAAGAGGGCTACGAGTTTGCAGCAGCAACATCCACACAGGGGAGCTGCCCTGCAGCATGCTAGTGCACTCTGCAACTCACTCCCCCATAGTGCAAATTGCAAGACTGTGCAGACAATCCCTCAGTTTAGTCCTGTGCTCTGATACCCTGGGTACATTGCTTGTGTTTCACTGCCAAAAACGACAAGCCCAGAACATGCAGAACTCGTATGGTCTTCAGAGGTTATTTCGCTGGATTATTATTTATATCACTGTAGTGCCGAGGGGCCCCAGATGAGATCAAGGCCCCACACAAGTCCCTGCCCCAATGAGCTTACTCCTAAATGGACAAAGCATGGGAGCGGGAAAGAGACACAGAGAATGAAATGATTCACTCAAGGTCACACAGCAGCCTGAGCCAGGAATCCAACTAGGGTTTTTACTAACTCCCATGCCAATGCACTATCTGCTGGACATGCAGCCTTCCAGCTTCCATTGTCATAGGGCTGCCTGAGAGGATGTTTTTTAGCATCCTGCACCCCATCTATCCTCCATTTCCCACTCCTGCAGCTGTTCTGGTGGATCTTACTGGTGGTGAATTATGGCTATGAAGCCTGCCAGTAAAGAAATGGCCTCTCTCTCTGGATAAGACACTGGGTATACTGGAAACTTTTTGTTCTATGAGTTAAGGCTGACTGTATAAACAACAAGTGGCAAAGGTGTGGAGTGAAAAGGCAAATACACCATCTGTACCTCACTTTATCTGTTTATACCACAGCATACACTAGTCTTCTTCCCCCGTTAAGTATTTTAAATGCATGACTGTTTGTTAGGCTTCCCGGCAGCAGGGCTGTTAGCATTGCAAGTTACAACTTATCACATCAACTATTTAAAGAAACATGAACAAACAATGTTACCTAAAAAGGAATATCTAATGAGCTGAGACATAATTTCTTCCCCCCTCATTCTTGATGACCTTTCATAACTTGTCATTGAGTCTGCCATTCACAAGTTACAAAGTATTGATGCCTCTTCTTAACTAGCCCATTGTATATCCTCATTATATCTCTGTATCTGCAGGTGAAGATGACTGGAGAGAAGCTGTTGAAGGATCTAGACGAGAACTACACAGCGTAGGAGGCATGAAATATGAGACCAATGTAGCCCTGAACAGCTCTCTGTAACATTAGTTCATACTAGTAGGACCTTCATTAAACCTTGTTAAAAATCGGGGTTGGCTTGATTCTGTTTAGAAGCAAAACCGAACTCTCATGAGCAGTTTTCCAAACAAGCACGTTTCTGTGATGACCATGAAATTACCATCTGCTTTTCTGATAGCACTTTTCTAACAGAGAGAGCTGCGTGTGGTGCTGTATTTGATTAGGATAGGTGGAAGTATAATGCTCAAGATTCTGAGTAATATGTAAGCGTTTACATTTACCTACCAATGTGTTTCTTCCATTTTGATTAAATAAAACCTTTGTTTCCTTAATTAGTTAATGTTTGTTACTTGAGAAAGAGGGGTGAAGGAAATTCAGATTAACACATGATAATTAATAAATAATGAATAAAACCGGATTTTTCAAATTTCACTGCAGAGGTATGGGCAGTTTATTTACTTCTGTGTGTGTGTGTTAATAAAAAAAATCATGTTAAAACTCTGGTATACATATTTCACTAATGGTCGCAAACTCAAGTTATAATTAATGAGAGACGAAGTTCCATTTTTTGCTTATTTCTTAGAGGCACGTGTGGCTCTGGCATGCTGGTTTCTAGACCGATCATTGCTCCGCACCCAGGCTTTTTCAAAAATGGGACTGCTCTTTGCAGAGTCAAGCATTTCGTGCATATTTCTAACTAGAGACAGGTCCCAAAGGAACATCCAGAAACTACGGTGGAGATTGGTTCTTGATCAGCATTTTGAGCTGAACTTTGCAGCTAGCTCCTGTTATGGACTAAACCAAGGTCCTGAATCCAAATCCACCTGCCCAAACTGATATGAATCCAGACCAAACATTGTATCTATGCCCTACAGCCAGTTATAACTTCTACCAATGAATATAGGGCCTCATCCGAAGCCCATCAATGAAAGTATTTTCCATTGACTTCAATGGGTTTGAGCTTAAGCCCTTTTACCACATTCATCACTCTGGTGTCTGAACACCTTGAGAAAATGTTACAAAATATGGCAGGATAGCGTAGCCGGGGCTGCTGTTCTGATAGGACTCCTGTGTATGCTTTAAGTGCAGTGGGCATAATCTTCACTCACTGTTGCGCCCTCATATGTCTTTACATAAAATCAATAACGTGTTAATTCAAACCAAATCTTTTGTGCATACCTGCTGGAGATTATGTTGTCTCCACAAGGAAACACATGGAAAGGTTCAGTTCCCGCCTCAGTCTGTAGGCTGGACGAGCAAATACACAAAACAAAGTCCTCTGGTGCGGCAGGATTGCTTCAATATTTGAAGAATGGTTTAGGGCTGTGTGTGTTCTGGAGAAGTAATTTCATACAGTAGCTTTTACAATCCCAGATTAATATTCTAACTGGGTTAGCGCTTCAGAAGAAGGAGAAAAAAAATATTCCATTTCCAAATACACGTGTAGTTTAAATTCACACACCTGAGCTCGCCTGCTTTAATATTACAGATTTGTATTTATTTAGCAAAAGAAAAAGCAGGCTTCTCATAGCCTCTGATTAAACAATGGCAAAATGGACTAATTCTGCTCCGAGAAGTACTGAGACAGTGTTTAAAATGCCTGATGGGTCACTGCACAATGGCAGTGGTGATTTGCAGTTTAGTTACTTGCTGAAGTTGCTACACAGTTCCTGAATGCTAACATGAGGTGTAAAGTAACTACCAAATACGCATAATATTGCTGCGGGGGATGCTGCGTGTGAGATGAGCCAGCAGTGTCCAATGGAAAAGTGAGGTGGATACACACAAATAAGCAACTTTGCCTTTAAAAAAAAATCCTTTAATAAGTGATTTTAGCTCATTCTTCATGGCTGTGCCTTGTAAATGTTTGGGATGTTGACTGGATGCCTACTATCCCTGTCCCATTGATTGACAGAGTCTTCAGATTCCTGTTAGTTGCTCACTGTGATGCCATGAGCATGTGCTGTAGCAAAATATTGGTGTTTCAGATGAAGAGAGAATGAGCAGTTTCAATATCCTCAGACAGAGGAATCGCAAGAATCAAACCTTCACTTTTAGGGCCAGATTCTCCATTGCTCCGTGCCTTGTACAGTAATTTACACCAGTGCAAGAGTGGGCGCAAAATGCTACTGATTCAGTACCGTGCATCAGGAGATTTCATTATAGAGGTAGCAACATTCTTGGGAATGTAGTTGTCATTTAGAGCAGGCGACTAGGCATCAGGATTTCTCGGACCCGCTCCTTCTTTTGCCACTGACTCATCGTGAACATGAGCAAGTCACTTAGCCTCTCCGTGGCTCAGTTTCCCCACCAAAAATGGGGATATGAACGTCTTGGTATGAAAAGTTTTATTGTCACAGTTAGAAAATTCACCTCTCTGTGCCTCTGTTTCTCTCACACTCTTGTCTGTCTAGATTGTAAAATCTTTGGGGTGGGGACATCTCTCACTACATATATGAACAGTACCTAGCACAGTGGGGCTTTGATCTCAATGGGAGCCGATGGGTAATACAAATAATTATATACAATTATTATTGTTATCGTCATCATCACGAACAGCAAAACACCACATTCCACAAATCTATAATGAAATGTGCAAGTGACAATAATTCAATGAACATGCACCACTCGGGAAGAAAAGATTTTTTTAAAAAACAACAGTTCTGTGTTTTTTTCACATATTTGTGAACAAAATGCCAGTGTCCCCAGGGGTGAGAGTGTTACACACTTGTCAGATACATAACAGAGAGGTGTTCAAAGGAGAACAACCAGGCAATATTTTCCAGCCTGAGAAATTCCCAGATGAAGAGCCAACAAGCCGTTGGGAGACCCACATATTTTTAAATTTATTTATCTGGTTTTTGTAAAATTGACTAAACTTACTTGTGGTATATAAAGCCATTTTAAAAGATGGTAGAGCCTTAAACCATTTACAATATGGTCATATAACCAAAACAAATGCACTGAATCTTAAACCGGCTATCAGAGAGCTCAGCTGGATTTCTTTTTTAAATCTGCAAACTATAATTAAATTGGTATTGGGTTAAAAAATAGATAGCCCAGTCCAAGCCCTTATATGGATATTGCAGACATGCGGAGGTTCCTTTTCCATAAATGTTAAGCAGACATCTGTAAACATAATTGGAATTTACTGCACACGTGAATAACTGCATATAAATTAGCCTGTATCATTGGGGTTTAAGAAAGGATTGTGGGTTTTTTCTCTCCCCCCCTTACCTATAAGAATCCAGCAGTTATAGTGAACATCCTAGCTCAATGCCAGTGTTAATTTTCTCTGTTTTAATTTTTTGCATACTTATTACCTAGTTACATTTATCATAAAATCTCTCTAGAGGAGACATTCTGTTGAATTTAGGACACTTCTAGGTTTATTTATCAGGCTGATAGTTATACTTTTAGAAAATGCAGAGCAACGGTGTTGTCATGGATTGCTTAATATTAACAAGAGAGACCTGCACATCTGAGGAAATTGAACATGTAAGACTTCATATCTGTATTTCTTCAGTCTATACCTTCCTTTCCCTCTTCCCTATCGCCTTTTCCTTTATGGGCTGGATCCTACATAGTGCTGAAACTTCTGGCCCTGATCCAACTTGAGTCTGATCCCATTCAAATCAATGGAAAAACCCTCATTGATTTGAATGGTGCAGGATCAAGCCCTCAAGCATGTGATTAAACGTTAAGCATGAGAGTAGTACCACTGAAATCAAGTGCTTTGCTCGACCATGGCTAGAGTATTCTGCACCAGGCTGATCCAACCCCGTATTCCTCCTTCCCCCACCTCTTCTCCATCCACTCTTTCCCATTTAGGGGTGGTAAAAGGGGCCATATTGCAGCACCGCAAAGGGAAGTCCTCTATTTATCCAAAGAATACCTGAAGAATGGGTACAGACACTTCACGCCTTTCCATATTGCTCCTACCAATGTATCTCACTCTTTATCTTGAGGGCTGTTCTTTGCTGAAATTGTCAACAAGGGTTCCAGTGAGTGCCAATTCCAATGGTGTCTTTCTGTGTGATGTGGACGCCTCCTCACCAGGAAAGACAGAGGGCTTGTCTACAGGAGCAAGTTGCATCAGTTTAACTAAAAGTGTGATCTTCTAATTGGTTTAGTTAAACCGGTGCAAAAAGCCGTTTGGAAATCCTTATTTCAGTTTAAACCAGGATTATTTTGATTGCTTTAAACCACTCAGGCCTGGCTGATGCACCAAGTTACACAGAATTAGTTAAATCAGTGCAATCGTGTGTGCACACTCTTAAATCAATTTAAACATGGCTTATATCAGTTTACCTCCACTGGCAAATTCATAGGCTCCGATTAAATTAATCTAACCAGTTTTAAACAGAGATGAGTCTCCACTCAGGAGGTTGGGCTCCTGAATCAAACAGTTCATTTATCTGGGTAAAGATTAAATGCAGTTTTTTTCTGCTGAGACTTGATGGCCATTCCTCTTGGGAGCCTTAGTACCATGGCAGTTTCACCACTATGTAAAAAACACAGATCTTGTATTCTTTACTGTCCAGTGTATTGTTGGCTAATGGACGCTGTTTGGGCTGGACTTTTTTTTTTTTTTTTTTTTTTAAAGGACACTGAACCACAGGCATGACCATGAAAATACATCAAGGATAGAATTTACCGAAGTGCTCAGTGTTGGCCTACCTTTGCTTCCTCTGAAGTCGGTGTGAAAACTCCCACTGGCTAAGTGCTTTTGAAAATCCCATTCTCAAACTCCTAATGCAATTAGAAATGAAAAAGAGTCATGTAGCCCTGTGTAGACAGATGAACTCCATAAAGAAAGTGATATATGGTACTTTTTTATACATTAGGCTACTCCATCATAAGAGTCTACAGAAGGCAAAGGTCTTTGAATCAGGCCCTATAGAAATTGGAGCTCTGAAATGTTTAATTGAGCTCTATGAGCAATGGCAAGTGCATCTTCAGAAATACATTCTACGGGATAATCGTAGCAGTGCTGGGATGAATGGTATAATGAGATTTTACTCTAGTTGCTTTCCGACTTAGTATACAATACAGACAGAGCATCTTCACAAGCGGAAATAATAGTTTGCATTTTTAGGTCATCTTTCATTCAGGAACTTTTAAGCATGCCACAACTATTCATTAATTAAGCTTCACAACAATCCGGCAAGTTTTTAAATGAAATCCATTTTACAGATGGCGAGTAATAAAGACAAGGGATTAACCTGCGACTCACAGAGTGAGTCGGTGGCAAAGCTGGGGAAAGAACCCAAGGGTTCTGTTGACCCACTCCTCTGCCCTCATCACCAGGCACTCTGGGCTCTCCAATGAGGATGAAAAATATTTCTCCCAAACTATGCCATAGGCATGATCAAATGCATTCCCGACAGTCCCTTGTTCATCATAATGGCATTATCAAGTGTGCCAATTAAGTAATCATGATTTATTTCATTGTCACTCTTCAAAGGCACATTTGTTTACAGTTCAGGCCCCAAACCCTAACTTGCCATAAACTTTGTTTATTTTGACTGGGATGCACTGTAAAAAGCAAAGGACTGTAAAATCATTAATAGGGCAGTGACCTCTAGGCGAGCTATGATTCTCACCTTGACTCCAAAATTCGCCCCAGCTGTTAGAGGCTGCGGATGCCACTGATTCTGGGATCCCCAGGGGTTTTCCAAGTGACGCCCTCAGAACCATGTGATTGAGGAGGAGTGACCTTAATATAACCCTTCTTCTGCCACATATTTGATAGGAATTGAAGTTGATAAGATACATGAGCCTCATGGCCACAGAATCGGCAACGAGCTGTCTGAGATAGTCAGGGGCAATGAAATGGGGCCAGGAAGACACTCAACTAGATTCCTCTTTGCAATGCCCATATACAATTAAGAAACACAAAAGGAATCCAGATAGGGTCAGCTAGACTTTAGGGACTTTAACGTGCGCTACTGTCTTTAAAGAGGAAATCCTGATGGGTCATGCATTTTGATCCCACAAGGCCCGCCTGAACTAGAGGAAGCTTGAGCTGACAGCATACAAGCCCAGAATCCCAGCTGGTGGGAATCATTGGCTTCAATAGACCTATGCCGATTTACAGCAGCTGAGAATCCGGCCCATATTCTACTCTGGTTGTATGTCAGAGGCTCTGAACAGAGCTTGAGAATCACATTGTACAACTAAGCAGCAAAGCAGACACACCAATGGACACCTACCTGAGGACAAGGAGAGTCAACACAGTAAGCTGTATGATCATCAGAGATATTACAGAAGTGGTCAAATGCTACATTGATGGGAGCTATAATCAGAGCACGGATAGACAGAGAGAAGAGACGTACTAGCCATTCACTCTGTCCCTGAATACATCCCTTAGCATGTATAAACCCCACTTCACCTTAATACATCTTCAGTCAAAATAAAGAACGGGCTCTTGCTTATCTAAAATCTTATTTGTGACGCAGTTTAACAGACCCTGGACAATTAATTCAGTTATGCGAGATGGCTGCACAGCCAGAACCTTTGAGTTGGGAAAACCCTCAGGTTAAGGTCCAATTTATAATTCAAAATTGTGAAGGCTCTTTTGTCTAGGCCTTCCCGGTTATTTTAAAGCACCCTGTATTTGGTTTCAGTGGAATACCACCTTCTTCTCTCAAACTCTGCCATGAATAGGACACTTCCCATGCCAAAAAATGTACACAATATACAGTTATCTATTCAGTGAAATAAATTAATTTAATTTTTTCACAAGAAACATTTTTTCATCGAAAAGGGTTTTTTTTTTTGAAAATTTAAATTTGCATGAAAATTTCCAGTTTTATCAAAAATGAAAAAGTGAAAAATGCAGTTTTTTTGGTTGATCATTTTTCTTTCCCTCTCTCCCTCCCACCTCCCAACATTTGTCCTCCTTGTTCACTGGCAAAAGGGGAAAGGAGAAAAAGAAGTTTTGTTTTGTTTTAAAAAGGACAACTGAAAAATAAACAAAAAAAGAAACATTTCAATGAAGGAAATTATTGAATAAAACTTTGTGAAACTTGAAACATTTCAAATAAATCAAAAATTGTTCCTTTTCGTAAACCTCTAGAATAAGAAGGATTTCAAAATTTGGAATTTCTTTTTTGTAAAAACATTTTCTGGTATTTGCCCAGCTCTAGTTTTCATTGAGAAAACAATACAATTCTTACAGAGCCAAAAGTATAGTAGAGAGGGGGTGAGGGGTGGTGGTTGGAGCATAACACTGGGAGTCAGAACTCCTGGATTCTCTTCTTGGCTCTGCGAATGACTAACTACATGATTTCAGGCAAGTGACACTCTACACCAGAGTTTTCCTATCTGTAAAATGGGGAACACAGAAGTTACTTGACTTATAAAGGTTTGTGTAAAGTCTGAATGATAAATGCTTCTTTGGAGATCCTCAGATGAAAGATACTATAGTCATACAAAGTATTATTAGCCATCAAGTATTATTAGCCACTAAAGATCACTATCACCCACCTATTAAGCATCATTGGAAGAGTTGCTCTCTGCACAGAGGTGTTTGTCACTGATGCTCTGCTAGTGGAGAGCTGACAAATTGCATCCCTTTGCTTATAAGCAGCTATGCGTGCGGAGGGTTAAGAGCAGTCCAGGTGGAGGTCTCTAATTGTGCATGTGTTTTAATATGTTGTAATCAGTGCTTAAATAAAACTTCGCATGCAATTTGGCTTTTCTAAGAGCCTGATCCAAAGCTGGCTGAAATCAATGGGAGTCTTTTCATTCTCTTCAGCTGACTTTGGATAAAGGCCATCCTGCATTATCTGAGGTTGTGGAAGCTGAGTTGTTTGTTAACTTTCTGATCTACACTTTGTGCAGGAGATACAGGGGAGAAACCCAGGTAAAACCAACTTCACAGTATCTGTAACTATTTCCACTCAATTCACTCATCTATTTTTCAACTTTAGATCTGATTGAAGAAAAAGTATTTTGCAGAGAAGAGGCCAATGCAGACACATGTGAACCAAATTCAGTAATAAGCAGGACTATACGATGGCTACCAACCAGATCAACAACAAACACACACAGACGGATTTTGATCTTATTTAGGCCGCTGCAAATCTGGAGTTGGAATCTGGAGTTACTCTGGATTTACAGTGGAGTAAATGAGACCAGAATCTGGCCACGGCGTATCTGTTCAGAGACCTGCACAGTCAAAGATTTAACCCCCCCCAGCCCGACACATAAAAGTTCAGTTGAGACGACTGTATTGATTTACCTTTAAACCGAGAAGCACAAAATTCCTGTGGCCAGCAAGAGGCAAACTGAACAGCTGTTACCACAATGACATTTGAGTGCTAAGCAGAGGAATGATTCCTAGAGCCAGAAGCTTAAAAAAAACCTAAAACCAAAAACATGACAGCAATTGTTTGGCACCTAAAATAATAATTCAAGGCCACAAAATGGTTAAGTCACAGAAACGCTCCAGATTAAAATAAGAAAACAACCCCAAAGCAGCGACATTTTGGGAAGCATCAGTAATTGGAGCTGTGAGGCTGGCAAAGTTCAGCCTGCTGAAGTGTCTTTGTTCCACCTGGCTCACATTTCTAGTAACGGCTTTGCTGGTGTATTTGCCGCTCTGTACTTAGCCCTCCAGAATGAAGTTTAATCAGTATGGTGCCACTGACAACGGCAATTACAATGGAGAACCTTAATAAAAGTAAGATTTGCATGTGGGGTGGTCAAGAGATATGAAGGCTGGGGGGCTCCGGAAGTAAGGAGTTTCTGGTGGATGCATCAGCAAAGGTTGCAGGAGCAGAGGATATCATTAAACCTGCATTTACGGAGGAATTGAAGTAGAACTTCACTTTTTCTTTCTTTGTTCATCCGCAAAACTTCCCCAGAACCCTGCCAGTCTCACTCCAATTTAACAGTAGAAACAATAATCTGAGATTATGAATAGGTTTAATTTGTATTACAGTAGCACCTGGAGGCCCCACCTGAGCTGGGGGTCACGTGCTTGGAGCTGTACATATGTATATCAAGAGAGAATCCCTGCCCTGAATAGTTTACTGCTGAAGGGTTCTATCCTGCAGACACCTGTGTGGGTGCTTACTTTCAAGCAAGGATGTAGTCCAATTGATTCAATGGGACTATTTGGATGTGTAAAATTAAGGACGAGTGAGCGTTTACAGGAGTGGGGCCTAAGTAGACACAACAGACAAAGGGTGGGAGAAAGGAAATATTATCCCCATTTTACAACAGGGGAATTGAGGCACAGAGAGATTAAAATTAATGGGAACCGTGTCTCCACATCCCCTAGAAGGCTTTGAATCTCTCTGCCCAAGTGACTTGCCCGAGATGATGCAGGAGGTACATTGCAGAGCTAGGAATGGACCCAGATCTGAGTCCCAGTCTAGTGCCGCAGCCACAAGACCCATCCTTCTGCTCCACCTAGCTAAGCGTTACCACTTTTACAGAATGTACCGTCATCCATTCCCCGACACCGAAGCACCATCCTGAATAACTGTAAGCAGCACTTGCCAAAATAAGTGGGGAAAAAAAACCCCGAAACACATTTTGTGATGTAGCCTCCTTGATTTGCTTTAGCTCTGTTTCATCACACACTCACTAATTCACAAAGCAGGGCAATTTACAAGGCACTCCCCAGTCTGTAGTGTGGATGAATGAGGCTATATGATACAGGAATTATATGTGAGCCCCCTTCCCTTTCCAAAATCCTGAGATCTGGAGGTGCAAGGTGACCCACAGACGGACATTGCACCATTACTGATATGCACTATCCTGAGTTGCTTTGATTTATCTCATGCTAACACCGTTTTACTGAATGGCACAAAACAGTGGTACTGCGGTTTATGCAGTAAATCTCTGCTTCCCTTGTATAGTTGCCTTTTGCTTTTCTTAGCTGCAATTAATCTGGATTGGGTGTCCACTCCCTGAATTTATGGCAGGAATCTGCTATAAACACAGGGTTCTCACGCTCCCATTTTGGTGGTCAAGACTTAATAAGTCTTAAGGCCTGTTTTTATTAGGGCACGGCCTATGCTAATACAACATAACATAAGCAACATAATGGGATGAATGGGTAATATTTAATGGGCAAACTTTTTTTTTTTGTGGTTGAGGGACTGGTTCGAGTCCTTATTGCATCTATTGTGAACAGCGTGCGTCTCTGAATCTGTAATTGTAGAAGATAATTCACAGAGAGTCAGGCAAGCTATAGTTTCAAGATCCATTGCAGGATAGTTCCATTGCATGCACAAGTCAACATGGCATGTGTGTGTGTGAATGCGTGCAAGCACCTGCCTAAGTGCGCACACTGATATGGTCAGCCAAGAGTAGGCATAGGAATGCCTGTGTGAACATATGTATGTGGCACAGATCTGCCTGCGTGTGGATATTATTGTAGCAACCTGCATGGAACTTGGAGGGAGGAGCACAGGTTGCAGGAGGGAAGAGTTTGGAGGAGGCACCAGGAAGTCAGTCTGTGTGCACATGGCTAGAACAGTAGCAGCAGTTACAGCATTTCTGTAAATAATTCTCTTAATAAAGAGCCAGTTTAGTTTTTTAAAAAATGGAGTCCTCTCTTGTTGTTATACAGCATGTGGTACATGAAGCAGATATGAACGTGGTATATGTGTGCAAGGATCTATCTCTGTGTGTGGATAGGACCATGAGGCGTGTGTCTGAGAGCCAGGATGTGTGTGTGTATGTGAAAGAGAATACGGGTGTGGGAATTGCACGGTCAGATGGATGCATGTGTGTTTTTAGCTACACATGCACGACAAGTCTCTTCCTATCTCATTGTTTATTTAAAGGCGGAGAAGGAGGAAATCAGTGGAGCAGGAGGTCTGGTCAGCAATGACCAGGCTTCACTGGCAGCAAACCTGGGTTTGCTGATCAAAAGGGAAGCGAAGTTTTCTGTGCTTAGCCATCACCACTCTGCCTCTTCAGCCTGACAACAGCGAACTTGCCAAATTTGCCTCGACTTGCAATAACTAACATCAGAGTTCACGAAAATGCGCCTGATATTAATTGAGAGAGATCAGAATATCAGAGCTAAATATACATACACATATAAAAATCCCAGTCCGCCAGTCTTTTTCTCGAGGGTTTTCTCTGCTTTCTGCTAACCAAACATTGTGTCGTGGAGTCTGTCTTTGGTTAAATATATGGAATTATCTATTACATTGTTTCAATATTTATTACACTGATTTCACTTTAAACACTTTGTAAATCACAGCAAAAAATAATGGCCTTCTGACCAAGAGTCATACATTGTAATCAAATAGGACAAAGTCAGGATTGTAATTTAAAATATATATTAAAAAATTCTTTACGTGAACCTCTCATTTAAATGAAGAGACAGAACGTGATTCAAATAATCAGACCCAAGTGAAGACTATTTTCCCTGGCAAATTAGTAGAGGTTTTAAATGAAACTGAAAAGGTGGAACACTGGCCTTATTAGACCTTAATTATTTTTTCTTGTTCTATTACTTGTGCAGTGGATTTTTCCTAGTGTGGGTGCTTTTAAGCAATATTTCAGAAATTTTATTTTACGAAAATGCTTCCTGAAAACGCATCTCTGGACTAACGATCAACGATCATCCTCAAGCAACCCTAGGAGTGCCACTTTCAGATAAGGGTCCAGTTCAAAATGGCCTGACTGGTTTTGAAACCCCACCATGAGCTTCCTCCAGATACCTAATGTTTACTTAGCCCACTGTTCAGTGTGTGTTGCTCATCCTTTTTTTGTGCTCAATCCACAGGAGGTTAGGAGTTTGCTCCAGCTGCTAAGCAAGGGGAATCAAGGCCAGATTTTTAAAGGTATTCAAAGGGAGTTTGGTGCCTAAATACCTTTAAAAATCTGGCTCTTAACCCTTTAACTCAAGCTGTAGTGGATCATACTCTTAGATCAGGAGGGGCTGGGTTCAATCCCTGGTAATAATAGGATGGTCATGACATTCTAAAAATCTATCTAGGTATTTATATGGCCCTTGTCACTGTATTATCCGAATGCCTCATAGACATTGATTTTCACCACCTGTACAGAAGGTAAATGTTAATCTCCATTTTACACACTGAGAAGGCACCAAGGGGTGAAGTGACTTATCCAATGTCACATAGTGAGTCAAGGGCAGAGTAGGAGTGGAACCCAGATTTTTTGAGCGTCACTATGGCACCTTAACCGCAAGACCATCCTTCCTCTCCTATTTGCTCTCTCTGACTGTCTAACACTTGACTGCTCGCCATCTCTTGACACACTCTCACCACGGCTGGAAGAAGAGCTTTCTCTTCTGCAGCCTGTGTTTGAAATGGCCTTGCTGAATCTATCACATCAACACTCTCCCTCATTTAGAATCATGGTAAAAGACATGTCCCTCCTTGCATCTGCCTCCCAGTTTCTCTCTCCCTATGCTACTATTCAATCTGTCTTATGGAACACATATGAAAGAGGCTATGCAAGCTACAGTTGCTTTTTATTGCACATTTATTCTGGTTATTGCAGATCCAGTCTGCAAATGAAGCTTGCCACTGCCCTGCATACATTCCTGCTTTACGTGGGTTTGGAAAGCTATGAAACTAGCAGTGCCGGTTAATGTAGTGTGTGGCCTCACTGAGTTACACAGAACATGCAGGGTGAGATTTTTCAAAGCTACGAATGGGTTTTGGATGCCCAATTTCCATTAATTTCTAATGACTGTGAAAGTCCTGCCCTCAGTATCTAGAAGTGGTTCCCTCCACCCCCATCCTTGAAGATAATTTTGGTTTCCTTTTCTAAAGGGATTTACTAAAACTCTCTAGCAGCCTGGAGAATCTCTGCAAATCTCTCCCCTTTACACCTCCCATCCAAGACGGGGTGTATTGCAGCCACTATCCTTCCACTGTAGGAGGACTGGACATGCCTCTCTTCACAGTCAAGCAATGTCATTCCCAAGACAGCCAGATGAGAGACCATACAGCGGTATGAGGTATGCCCTCTGCCCCAGGGGCCAGTGCGCAGTGCTCCCAGCCTGGAAATAAAGATCTTGTTTTGAGATTAGATCTCTGGGTCGCAGGTTACTACCAGATCATTAGGCTGCCCAAACTCTTAGTCATAAAAAAAGCTTGGGTGAGCCTGGATACTAGATTCCTCTTTGTCCACCGAGCGGGTACAGTACAGCAGCAGCGGCAAACCCTGCCAGACAACAGGCCTCAGCCTAGCCCTGGACGTGCTAATCTGTCATGGTGAGAAGGTAGTCCAGTCTTCATGGCCCTTCCTTTGGCAAGTTCAGCAGAGAGATGATGAGAGGGACAATTAGGAGGAAGGCTTTTGTAATGGGGACATCTGTTCCCTGGGAACTGGACCAAGAGTGCCAGGTCATTTCCCATAAATAGCCAAACAGCCTTCAGATGGTCATGACTTCCATTCATGAGGGAAGAGGAGCCTGCACACCACATAAATCCCACTTAAGCCCTGTTTTGAGTGTGGTCCACAGGCCTCTGTCCTGGCCCTTGCTCAAGGATGAATTTTACCCACTAGTGACTTGGGCTTGGTGACTCAGAAGCAAACGCTTCTATCTCCCATATATCAATCCCCTGTGGTATCCAGGCCTCTGAACTCCATTCATTTTAATATCATTAATTCCCAAACAATGTCAGCTGGAACACGGATCATGGAGAGCTGATGCAACTCTGATGACAGGTATGTAACTTTCCAAAGTTACATTAAAATGATCAAAATATCAAATCCACAATTACTTCATTTGTAAGTTCTTTGGGGGCAGGACCCATCTTTGGGTTCTGGGTACAGCACCTAGTACAATGAGGTCCTGATCCATGACAGGTCCTATCGCAATGCAAATAATAAATAATAATAATATAGACTAGGTATAGGGTCTACAGGGCAGATTGGAAATCCCTTGCTTCCACTGGTGAGCAGTTACTTGCAAGAATAGTTCCATTGATTTCATTGAGACGACTTCTGTGAGTAACTGTTCCCGAATGGGGGCAAGGGGTTCACAGTCTGGCTCTGCGCTATTACCTTATCTGGCATTTCTGTAGCTTAGCTTTAGTAACCAATCACAGTGATCTAATATTTATGAAGCCTCCTTTCAATAATTATCAGACGGTTGCGTTTGTGCATTTCTGGACAAGTTATTAAATCATAATTTCTAATTTAAATGCCAGATTTTGGTGTACGTGCATGCCTAGGGTAAGCAAATTGTCATTTTTATGAAACATCACCCATTAAACAGGAGAAGAATTTTCATAAGAACAACAGAACACCACACCATAGGTGTCTTATTGCCCAGCCTGGTGTGACGTCTTCAAATAAACCACAAAACATGTAACAACAACAATATAGTTGTTATATCAGGGTTAGGGGTATGAAAAAGCTGTTCTCCAAAGAGTGCATCTGAATGCAACTGTGTGTGTGTACGAGCACAAGTTGCCTGCGCATATGTAACTCACGGACAATGTCTGTTTTTTCTTCCTATTCTTCATCATGATCATGGACAAACACCCTGATCCAAGGCCTATTGAAGTTAAGGCTTTGAATCAGGCCCTCAGTATCCGGATGAATCTTGGTCTTCTGGAAGCAAAAAGAACATAGGCCAAACTTTTAAAACTTGGACATGTACCAAAGTCAAATCCACTTAGTTTAAGAGACAGAGCACTACAATTTGCAGAGAAGTCAATAAAAATGGTGAAGGATCAACACCTCTGAAAACCAGGCCGATTACTGAAGTGCCTCACTGTGGATTTAGGCACACAAGTTTGGAAATATTGTCCTTTGATGTTTAACCTGAAGGGGGGAAAATAACCCTAGGCTAGATAAGACTTGTATATGTGACATTAGTGCTTGTTAACGATCCTAAACGCCTCTCAGCATCCATGTCCCAGATCCACAGAACAAGTAAGGCAAGGGCAAGAACTTTCCTCTTACTGCTTTAACAGTTCTGCTTCAACTTGGAAGAAACATCTTTACCAAATTAAAAAACACTACAGCACCCTCCAGCAGTGACTTTCAGCATTTGGGCTATTACTCTAGAATACGGTCACATTGCTTTAAGGGTAGATCTGAGAGGATAGTTCAGTCTTCACGGCCCATTCAATCCTTGACTTCTCTGCTAAAGACAGCCTAAGCAGGCAAAGGAAGAACAAAGCTAAAAATGAGTCAACAGTGTGATGCTGTTGCAAAAAAAGCAAACGTGATTCTGGGATGCATTAACAGGTGTGTTGTGAGCAAGACACGAGAAGTCATTCTTCCGCTCTACTCTGCACTGGTTAGGCCTCAACTGGAGTATTGTGTCGAGTTTTGGGCACCGCATTTCAAGAAAGAGGTGGAGAAATTGGAGAGGGTCCAGAAAAGAGCAACAAGAATGATTAAAGATCTTGAGAACATGACTTATGAAGGAAGGCTGAAAGAATTGGGTTTGTTTAGTTTGGAAAAGAGAAGACTGAGAGGAGACATGATAGCAGTTTTCAGGTATCGAAAAGGGTGTCATAAGGAGGAGGGAGAAAATTTGTTCACCTTAGCCTCTAAAGATAGAACAAGAAGCAATGCAGCCAGGGAGGTTTAGGTTGGACATTAGGAAAAAGTTCCTAACTGTCAGGGTGGTTAAACACTGGAATAAATTGCCTAGGGAGGTTGTGGAATCTCCATCTCTGGAGATATTTAAGAGTAGGTTAGATAAATGTCTATCAGGGACGATCTAGACAGTATTTGGTCCTGCCATGAGAGCAGGGGACTGGACTCGATGACCTCTTGAGGTCCCTTCCAGTCCTAGAATCTATGAATCTATGAAAAAAGGCTGGTGTGGCCTTAGAATGCAACAAGAAAGATTTGCAACACACAGTGTGAATGGGCAGCAAACTGTGCCGCAGATTCTTAATGTTACTGAAGAAGATTAAGTTATCGACACTACAATATAATGGAAGAGGGATTCTCCAAGCACCAGTTAATAGAACTGTGAAGGAAGGTTGCCTACTAACGGAGGGGAGGGAAAAAGTGCTGGGTGGTGGGAGTGAATGGTGGGATTTACGGGATGGTTTCTATATAAAAACAGCAACCCAGATCAGATAAGTTACAATTTAAAATGAACAAAGTGTGCTAGGGATGATTTAATTGGGGAGAGAAGGTCGTGTTTAACTCCAGCGAGCTGGGGGACTGAAGGACTAAAGGGATGCTTAATATAGAGACTTATTCTCTTAGGCATCCCTGGATTCAACGCCGCTCAGGACTGAACTGAGCAAATGCCTTTGCAGTGTGATAACTGTTGAGATGGTCTATGTGAAATGAAGTGAGCTGGTCGAGTGGCTGGTTCCCAGTGAACAGGCGTCAGCCTCAAAACATACCACCAAGACTGGCCAAAATTGGCATCCTTGCTGGCAATCTCAGTGAAGAGGGCAAGGAGCAAATGGACATGGAAGACTGAGTCTCTCGTCCGTAGGGGTGATCTTTGCAGGATAATATTGAGTCATATAGGTAGGGCATCACCACACGGGAAGCTCGCAGTGCTGCTGCCCCTACTTTGTGACTAAAAGAGGACTTGAGCTGCCAACCTCACAGCAGTGGGTGTTCTCTACTCGGATGATTTAGCTGGGGATTGGTCCTGCTGCTTTGAGCAGGGGGTTGGACTAGATGACCTCCTGAGGTCCCTTCCAACCCTTCTAGTCTATGATTCTATGTCTACTACTGGTGAATTGGTTGATGTCTGTGACTCCTCCCTGGCTTGAGAGGGCGGGTCTTCTGTTGCTTTGGTGTGGGCTCCACCTACCAATCCCGATCAGCAAATAGGCTGGTCCTATTTTATGCAAATCCGTTACTTTAGTAATGCTGTGGAGGTCAGGGTCAATTTAGAGCCTGCCCAAGTGTACACTTAGTTTTTCAGACATTTATATTTATTATTCTGATTTAGTATTTATATTGCAACAGTGCCCAAGTCAGGCCCCAGCATGTCAGGCATTGTACAAACACATGCAAAGAATTAATTGAGTTTCCATGCAGGGACTAGTCTTCCCTTTTTAGTCTCACTCAGTGTCCTATTGAATCCAGGGGGATTCCATGGCAGAATCACCGTGTGCACATGAGTAGCTGTTTTGCAGGATTGGGCCAATAATTTTGAACGTCAAGGACATAAATATGGGACCTTAAATCCCTTACTCACAATGATCGTCCTTTGAGAAGGGGATGTAGTTTTGAAGGAAAGGCTGAATTCTGTGCAAGGGTATGTTTAAATAGATCCCTCAAGATCTCCTAGTTGGAAATGACACACACTGTGGTAAAGTGTTCTCTCTGGACACTGTCCTACTTTCTTTGCCCGGTAATTCTAATATACTTTTGGGCAGTTAGCAGGCTGCTGAGAAGAGGATTTGCCCATCTCCCCCCAAATGATTTCCATTCTTCAGACTATATATTCACTGTGATCAGACTGATTAGTTAAATAAATCATCCCTACCTGAAGATAATCCATTGACGCTTTTTAATTAAACACAATTATCACAATTTGTTCTGCTGCCTGCCAGACTGCAAGTGGAATCTAAGCTGATGGCAAGAAACTTTTGAAAACATGTTTATCTTCAGGGATAAAAAGGAACCTAAACATGCTGAAACCACAGTTTTGGTGTGTGGGGGTGGCACTGAGGATTCTGTAGCAAAAAATGCAGCAGTGGGAAGTAATCAGGAATATATATTTACCAGCTACGTGCCTTTTCTTTTTGTGAAATTCCTGCAACACCGAGGGCACAAGATGCATGTTTCATATAATAATATTAATACTCTGCACTGATACAGTGCCTTTTATCCAGGACTCTCAATGTGCTTTATTAGTAGTTAATTAAATCCCGTATCACCCTTGTGGGGGAGGTAAATATTACCCCTATTTTACAGGTCAGGAAAATGAGGCACTTGGAGATTACACAACCAGTCAGTTTCAGAGCTCACAACAGAACCCAGGAGTCCCAGGCTGGGGCTGCATGTGTTAGATCACACTCCTCTCAGCTGTATAGGAGTTCATGAAGGCTTTCAAAAATCTCTGACCGGTCATCTGGGTGTGTGCTCTAGAATTGCAGGGATACATTAAAGCAGATCTGCTTGGCATTCTGATCAGACGGATGTGTTGAGAATGTAGGCCAAACCCATCCTTACCCTTATCAAAACCAGCACAAACCCCCACCCCATTCCAAACACAGATTAACATTCTGGACATCTGCAAATGTACAAGGAAAATGAAAGGATGTTTTTTTGAAGACTGGCAAATTCATTTTCACCCATGACTCCTTGGTAGCTTCACACAGCCCTAACTCCCTATCATTGCCATTATTATGGAAAAGTCCTATAAGAAGAATGAAACCAGTAGGTCTCTGTGGAAATTGAATAGGCGTCTATATAAACAATTCTAAAAATCTATAGAGTTTAATAGAGGACATGATCCTTTCTATAGGAGTTAATGAGCTGTCCCATAGAATTCTGTAGCAGAGATACAGTTCTCTATTAAACACAACAGGATGGTTAAAAAACCCAACCCAAACCTTTGGAGAGGAGATCATTTGCTATCAATTTCAATAAGAATTTTCTATAAGGGTGATTTGGAGTCATGTGATGTCCAGTAGGGAGAACCCAAGTATATGAACATAATGGAACCCATCCTGGCATTCATACTTCCCTCCCGATACAGATATTAACTACACTTTGCACTCACAGAAGCTTAGACTGTAACATTACAATCTGTCCTGAGTAAGGGGTGGCTTGTAGCAGCACTGTCCCAGAAACAATATTGTGACTCGGGGAATAATCATTCCCCTCTGCTCTGCGGGGAGGGAAGTAAGGCCAAGATCCTTAATGGTATTCAGGCTCCTAGCTCCTGTTGATTTCAATGGGAGTGAAGTGCCTAAATGCCTTTGAGGATCTGGGCCTAAGTTATTTTTGGGGATCAGCTCACGGTCAGCTGTGCATTCGGCTACGCTGGCCAGTGGGTCGTCGGAGCCAGAGGGACAGGTAGGGCTCTGAGGAGCCCATCTGCATCTCTAGGTGCCTAAATTCCTTGGAAAATCTGGCAACAAGTGGCTTGTCCAAAGTCACAGAGCAAGTCACTGGAAGAGTTCCCAGGTCTCCGGATCTACAATTAAGCCCACTCAGATTTCTTTAGCGCTCAGCCTTCTGGTTGAAATTCACCTCTGTCCATTGGCCCAGAGCAAAGTCTGTGCACCATGTAAGTCCCACTTTAGTCCTCTAAACAGGGCATACATGGGACTTAAGTGTTCATAATGTGCTGGCCCTCTCCACAGGCTGAATGTCACACTCCCTGTGAATGGATAACACGCAATAGCTGGGCACGAATACTGACTCATCAGCTTTTTGTTTGTTTGTTTGTACAAAAATGTATAGTCCTTTTTTCATTCCAACAAGACAAGATACATGCCTTTTATTTTGTCAGGGGCTTTTATACAGATCAACTTCCCCTCAACTTGCTTTTACAGAGTGAGACAAGAAATAAGACATAATGAGCCGGGTTTAAATATATGTTAGGGACCTTTTAGTTATTTAAAACCTCTCTGTAGTCCTTCTCTTTTATTCCCCTTCAGCACAATGTATGTAAGTTCAACTGCAAGCGAATACAGCAGACTATGTGCTGTTTGTTTTGGGTTCAATGGCATCTCATTTACACGTGTTAATTGCAACTAATTGGCACTAATTGGATGAACAGGAAACCCTCTGGGAGCACTCATACCTTTAATTTGTAGTAAATATCATTAATTAACATATGCTAATTAGAGCCAATTAACATTGATTAAGGGTTGCCAGCTACTTGGAAAGTACAACTATCCATGTTGTGTTAAGTCAGCACAAAATATGATGCATGCTTTAAGTATAAAGGAAGAATCAGGCTAACATAAGGCAGCATCTGTGCTGAGTGTTTGTTCGGGGTCTTCCCTGAATGTGTATCATACACGAGGCATTTTGAATCTTTATATGATTTACAAGGCAAACTTAGCACAGTGAAAGCCTGCTGGAACCAATATCCATTGAGTGGAACAGTGTGCTACTAAACATGTTGTATCTAACTCAAACCAAAATATATTCTGGGAAAAAAATGTACCTCTAAGGCCTGGTCTACACTACGACTTTAATTCGGATGTAGCTGCGTTAATCCGAATTAATCCTTAACCCGTCCACACAACGGAGCCAGTTACTTCGAATTAAAGGGCGCTTAAAATCGATTTCTGTACTCCACCCCGACGAGCGGAGTAGCACCAAAATCGATTTTGTAAATTTGAATTAGGGGTAGTGTGGCCACACACCACCGAATTAATGTGGTTAAAATTAATGGGGTAGTGTGGCCGCACACCACCGAATTAATGTGGTTAAAAACCGAATTAATGTGCTTAGTGTGGCCGCGCACAATCGAATTTATACAATCTGTTTCCCAAATTCGAATTATCTAAATTCGAATTAATCTCGTAGTGTAGACGTACCCTAAGATGTTCTTTGCCAACAAAAGCACCTGAGAAAATAATGCATTTTCTGGGCATCAGAGAAGTTAATGTAGCAACAAGTAAATTCCTACAGGAAGACTTGTTAAAAGGAACATCTGTCCTTTGGATGAAATGTTAAACCAAAGCTCCTTCAGCCAGTATCTGATGGTTTCCAAAAGATCTGGCCTGGGGTTAGGTGTGATAAGGACCCCGGCTTTCTCGAAAGCTGGAGAAATACGCCCCTCTGGCTGACACCCTGAGAGCTAGGGGCTACGTGATCCAAATTCACGCGTTGATCGTCGGAGCCCTTGGGCGCATGGGACCCCAGTAACAAGCGAGTGCCGAGAGAATGTGGAGTTGGTCACCGCTACGCTCGGCTGATGCGGCAACTCACGGTGTCGGACACTATCAGGTGGTTGAGGGACATCTACGTGGAACACATCACTGGACATCGGCAGTACTAGGAGGGATGAGCTGGAGAGCTGATGAGAAGCGCAGTCGGGAAAGTAACTCAAATACTTTCCTGATGGACTGTTTTTTTCTCTAAATAGACAACCTATCCTAAATTCTCAGTTACTGAGGAACAATCTTCACTCATTGGTATATTTTGATTTCCGCCACCAGCTCTCTGTATAACTTTTTTCATGAGTAATGTACCCGAATGCATGGCTGCTAGATATCTAAACTGTATTCTTAAATTAATTCACCTAAATTTGGGTTATTGCTGATTATGCACTATATGTATCTTATGACTTTAAAAACAAACTTTGTATTTGTGGATAATTTAAGCACTATACCCAGATGTACAGAGACTCTTTTCTCAACCTACGTATTATATATTTTTTTAACATTAGCTTTAATAAAATTTTTAAATCCACCACGACAGATCGTCAGCAAGGATTGAACTCACGATGACTTTCTGCTCTAAAACAACAGCCTCTGTTCACTTGAGTTGAAGAAGTGATTCCATTGACTGGTAGCAGTAAGAGATTCATATCACAGTTAACGAAGGACACAGGGATAAATTTTAGCGATGTCCTTCCTGGCTAATGCTTTCCATCTTGGTAAAACAGATTCTATAGGTGTGGCCTTCGTAAAACAGACTGTAGGTGTGGCCTGAAGACTAGATCCTGCATACTTTACTCAGGCAAAACTCTGGTGTTGCCTGAAGAAGGTGTGTATCATCTGGTCCTAAGTATCTGGAGAGTCACTGGGCTGGATCCACTGCCTTGCATGGCTTTGGGGATTGGGAGGCATGAAGATAATTTAAAGCCACTTTTACCCCAAAGTTGGACTTGTGCTGAGCATATCTCAGCGGGTCCAGAGATTATGGATCGCTGCCTCTTTGATATAATCCATTCCTTTGCACGGTGTCTTGGGGTATATTGAGTAGAACCAAGTTTTATGCTATGATGAATGTATTTAAACGTACAGAACTGAAAAGTGTGAAGGAATATGGTGTTAGTCCCTTAGGGTTCAAGCTTGCTGCAACTGAAGTCAGTAGGAATGTCACCTTTGACTTAAATGAGAACAGAATTGGGCCTTTAAAGAGTCCAATGCATACTGTTTGTGCAGGAACACTTGCTAAGGCAGGCCTCTGCTGTCTTAATTAACAAGTACCCAAAATAAAACTGTGCCCGATAATGAGGTTTTCCTAGATGGTTGGTCCTAGTTTGCCTTTTATTGTTTGCCATTCACAGATCATCAACACGTCAAAATTCCAGCACCTGTTCCCTAAGTAACTCCTGGAGATACTGCGAACCAGTGTCTGCTATTTTAATTACCAGAGACTAGCAATTTGGGGGGCTGTCAAAATACAAATGAGTCAATCACTGTAGGTTTAAGTGCAAATACCTCCTGCTCTCCTGAAGCGGCCGCACTGAAATTATTAGCAACCTGTGTACTCTGCTGTTTCCCCTTTTATTATCTGTTAAAACAACCACTTATCAATTTAAGTAAAAGGAGAGAGAAGAAAAGCTCTTAATCTCAATGAACACCTGTGAGGAGGCAGGATTCAGTGTGACACTAGGTCTGTTTACCAATGTACATGTTTCTAAAAGGATTAGCCTTTGATGCTCTGAAAAGAGGGGCAAAGGTAGTGACAACATAGGAAAAGGGGAACTCCAAATTTCCTAAGTTTTGTATGTGAATAACTTATTTTGTTTAAAAGTCTAGAACCCTTTAGAATAGGAAAATAGTGTGTAGGATGAGGAGGAGGAGGCAGATTTAAGTGGGAGCAAATTCTTATCATGCTTTGTTTTTGATGGCTTCTTTCCTCTTTACTCAGCTAAAGCCTGTCTACACCAGAGTTTTATCAGCAAAAGTTCTGCCAGCATAGTGCCACCAATACAGCCATTTGAGTGGACTGCCTTCACATTTGGCTGCTTGTGCTGGCATGTTGCATCCACACAGCATCAAGCTGTAGCAGCAACAGGCAGGCTGCACTCTAGGTAGACATCCCAGTGTCCTCTGCACTGCCTCCAGGTGCATTGCCTTGTGAGAAACTGTCACAGTATACTCATAGACGCATAGACTAAGGTCAGAAGGGACCGTCATGATCATCTTGTCCAGTAGTTCTCAACCCGCGGCCCAGTCAACACACAGCTGTGGCCCATGTGATTTCTTCAGGGCCATACAGGTAGTATATATATTGCATGGATGCGGCCCACATAACACAGAGAGAGCTGCAATGGTAAATAGCCTGAGAAGCACTGATCTGGTCTGGCCTCCTGTACATTGCAGGCCACAGAACCTTACCCACCCACTCCTGTAATAGACGCCTAAGAGTTACTAAGTTACAGAGAATCCACCATTTATACAGTTTAAACCAAGTGCCCCATGCTGCAGAAGAAGGTGAAAAATCCCCAGGGGGTCTGCCAATCTGACCTATCCACATGCTTCTCAGGGAACTGAGAACTACAAGGGCAGGGACTGTCTCTTACTTAGTGTTTATACAGCACCTTGCACAATGGGATAAATCAATGATAGTATAAAATTAGAGATTGAGCCCAAATTGCAATATCCAGATTCAAATTTCAATGTCAAAAAGTTTGGAAACGTTTGGAGCCAGGGTTTTGGATTGGCCCATTACACTAACAGGTGGCCTGTGGCAAAACGTGTTGGGATCTGTCACTGGATTTCGACTCATCCTTATAGTTTGGGGGCATCTGAGATAAGGCCATCACTATGCAAAATACATTTTTAGTGTCTTTCATGCAAACGTTACCCTCAAATGCTTTACACAGTTAAATAACATGAGACGGGGTAAATGACAGCAAAGGAATGGAAAAAGACATTCCCATTCCAAAAGTGCCTCAAATCCAGGTTTTAGAGCCCCGATCCAAAGTCCATGGAAGTCAACGAGAGTCAAACAAATAATGTAGGGAGGAATGGAGATGCTTTTTCACTATTATCTCTCGAGGACCTCACTTGCTCCTTAAAGGCCTCAATAGAACAGCAATACTGAAGAGATATGAGGGTCACAGGTGTTGTATTTTTTTAAAGCCTCTAGACAGACATATGAAACAATAGGCTAAAAAAGCCATCGGAAGGAGCCAGTGTCCTCTCAGCATTTCAAGAAAAACCCACTGCATTTCAACTGTCTGCGAAATTAGGGAAGAAATGGGCATTTCTGAGTCTTCTGCTGCTGGTGGACACAGAAATGGCTAAAGCAAAGTAGTTAAAATACTTGAGAATCTACAGCGTGTATGTGTATGTCTGGGTATTCACACAGCTCCAAATAAAAATTGTAGAACACACATGGGATAAAAACTCCATGATCAAAATTTCAAAAATGGCCTCCAATTTTGTGGGCCACACTTAGACCAGAATTGCAAAAGAGCACAAGTTTTTTTTCAGGACCAGATTTTCAAATGCTCAGTACCCACAATTAGGGACAGAATTCAGCTCTTTTGAAGTTATGGACTTTATTGAGGTGCCTAAATGGGAGCTAAGTTCTTTTGATGTTTGGCCCTGATTGCGAGTGCCAAGATATGCTGAAAATTAACTCCCGGGAGCCTGATTTTCAGAGGTGCGGAACACCCAGAATGCCAAGTGAAGTTAATGGGAGTGATGTGAACTCAGCACCTGTTAAAAAAAATCACCTCTGGGTATCTCAAAAGTTGGACTCTCAAAAATTTGAGGCAACTGAAATTAGAGGCCACTTTTGTAAAGTTGTCTGAATGTATTTTTGTAGTTCCAGAAAAGTGACTATTGGAAATGGATATCACTGATACAATGGAAATATTTGATACAATATCAGAAAGCTGCCACTGTTGAGCTAAGTTCATTAAAAAAAAATATATACGGATGTGTATCCGGTCCCTGAATGAGTATGAACTCGCTATTCCAATACGTCTGTTCCATCTGTAATTACTATGACTCTGTGGTTCCCGACCAGGGTTTTAAATCTGAGTTTACAGTATCTACGGAGTGTTGTCAATAACGTTTAAAGTGAATTAATTACTGAAGTGGTTTTAATTTATTTTCATTAATTATAATCTTATTAACCAATTAATTAAATTCAAATACAAGATGCAACATTGTTCAGTGCTACACCCTGATAAGCAAACAAGCAACATAATCATATTTTCCGTAAATCAAAATGATGATTAGGAAGGATGTGGGGACTTCAAGTTTGTTCTAGGAAAATTACTTTACTTTATTCCTAGAGGCGTGCAGGTTGCCAAATACCAACTGCTGTCAACCACTAATAAGCAATTAGAATTACCCGCTTGCTACAGAACCTGGTCTGCCAAGAGAATGCAATCAAGGTATATCAAGATACTATATTTTGGCACAATGTCTGATGTTTTCAAAACCTCTGAGTGGATTCAGATGCCCTATTCCAAATCCCAGTTTGTACTGAGCATCCGCAGAGAGCTATCTGTGAACCGGAGTTTCCATTTTGTGGGATGTGTCATGATTTTGAAATTTGTTTTGTTCCAAATCAGAATGAAAGTAAAAACATTTGAAATGTCCTGTGATGTGAAATGTTCACAAAAAAATTACATTTTAGGTCAACCAAAATGTTTCATGTCAATTTTGACTTTTAAATTTTTTTAATAATATAAAGAAAAATTTCAAAATGAAAAAGTCCATTGTTCCATTCTAAAAATGTCAAAATGGAACATTTTGACCTTATTGAAGCACCGTTTTCTAGTTTTTTCCAGAAACGGAACTTCAAAATTTACATATTCCCGCAGGAAATACATTTTCTGACCGCCCCCAAAAAAAACATTCAGTTGGAAAATTTTCAACAAGGTCTACATCCAAATCTTAGTGGCGCTGAAAATCTCAGCTATTACGTTAAAGCAGGCAATGCAATTTATTTAATATAGAACATTTCTAATAAGCAATGTCCTCCGTACTACTGTATACCACACTGTCATCTTCGCCAGAATCCCTCAAACAACAATCAATTAATTCCCAGGGGTAGTGGTGGTGGAAATATTTAACCACAATTTGTATATATTTTGTGTATGTATTAAGGAACTAACCTGGAGTGAAATTTACCACTTTCAAGAGGGCTATGCACCACCCAAGTGTCCTATCTTGAGGGGTAAGTGGTACCTAGACAGGCACTTTGCATGGGGGGTGAATTTCTCCCACATTATGTGTTGTACTGTTCAAGGAATTCCTTGATTTATAATATGCATTCCCCCTAGTCTGCCCTTTGCTTCCTTCTCCCATTCCTCTGTCTGTAAGTTGTTCATGTAGGCACTGATCTCCAAAGGGTCTCTGCATAAGTAGATCATTTAATAGCATCTGGGCATTAGGCCTCTTTAAGGTCTTATTCTAAGGGCTTGTCTACATTACCCGCTGGATCAACGGGCAGCAATCGACCCGGGGGAAGGGTGTCGATTTATCGCGTCTAGTCTAGACATGATAAATCGACCGCCAAGCGCTCTTCCGTCGACTCCAGTACTCCACCAGGTGGAGAGGTGCAGGCGAGAGTCGATGGGGGAGCATCAGCTGTCGACTTACTGCAGTGAAGATTCCGTGGTAAGTGGATCTAAGTATGTCGACTTCAGCTACGTTATTCACGTAGCTGAAGTTGCGTAACTTAGATCGATCCCCCCTAGTGTAGACCAGGCCTAACTTTAAGAAGTGCACGGCCTACTTTTGGTACCATAAAAGGAAGGATGGTTTAGTGTTAGGGTGCCAGCCTAGGACGTGGGAGATCTGCTCCACTGTTCCATCATAGACTTCTTGTGTGACCTCGGGCAAGCCTCTCTGTGCTTCAGTTCCTTACCTGTCAAATGGGCGTAATAGGTTCTTCTGTAGAAATGCTATGAGGATACACATTGAAGACTGGAAAGATACTTTGATAATTGGGGCCACTTAAATACCTTAGATAGATGTAAAATATAAAGCCCAATTCTGCTATCCTTGCCCTGACGTAATATCTTAATCTGCCAATATTCCCATCGATTTCAACCCTCAATAAATAATAATGTGAGATGTAATTTGTGGAAGCAAGCATGTGGCATTTTAGATCTGGGTCTCTGGTCCATTTTGAACTCTTCCCCCCACCTCCCGATGAAGCTATTGCAGCTGGTAAAAGGGTTAAAGAGTTTAAAGTGTTGTAATGTACAACACTCCTGCGTGTACAATCAAAATGCATGCTTTAAATAAATGTTCTCTCTTACCTGTTGATGACACAAACTGCCAGACTCCTGGGTTACTCCAATGGGACTGGGCATGAAACTCAAAGCTAAAATTAAAAAAGCTTTTTGTGAGACTAAGCACCATTGTGATTCTTCCAGCTCAAGAAGAGAGCAGCATTGGTGTGTGTGCGCACACGCGCATGTATCTATATTTGTATTATATCAACTTTATCTCCCACATAATTAGATTTTAATGTTTAGACTTTTGGGACAAGTTCTGTTCTCAGTTATATGGGTTTAAACTCAGAACGACTTCACTAAAGCTGGCGGGTTAGGCACTCAGCAGATGTAAATCAACTGAGGATTTGGACCATAAAAATTATTTTGGAATTCATCTGGTACAAGCAGAATTTGGCCTCTCCAGTGTAATTTCGAATCCTGGCCCATTATGATGGCCTCAGAGTGCAGGATCGTTGGGGATGAAAAAACAGCTGCCAGTCACTCAGCTCTGAAAAAAGTATCGTATTCCTTGATACCCCCCAGAAAATAAAAGGGCCAAATTGAAATGCATTGTTTGGCTGCTAAACAGCACTCGCCTCCCCTTTTTCCTTATCCCATATTGTTTCAGTGCAATGTTTGCAGGAGGACATTGTTAGGTCAGTATCACCGTGCTAAGAGAAAGTCAGAATCATTTGAACGCACAGAAGTATGTGGGTTCCTTGGGAACAAAAATTCCACTTGAATGAATATCCTTATTGCTTGCAGTTTCAGTATCTTTTTTTATTCTATGCCCAGCCATACAATCCAGATCCACCTACACCCCCCCCCCACACACCCCTACTTGGTCCTGTCTCAGTGCAGTCCTACATTTCTATTATGTTTTATTTATAGATCGACAGACAGAGAGACACTTTTCTTTCTATCTATTACATACACACACACACACACAAAATATTTACTGGTTTGTATAGTCATGTATATGCCCCTTAACTGTTCTAGTAGCGAAGGAATACATCCTACCCCCCTCCACTCTCTCCATTTGCCTACATCCACTTGATAGTTTTCCAGTTCTGACATTTCAAACATGCAATGCCATATGTATTGCCACTTTCAGGTAATTATCACGTAAAATTAGGCTAGTCTTGTACATGAAACTAGCAATTAGCCAAGGATTGAAGGTCAAAGAGATCTCATTTATAGAGTCTCGTAACAAAATGTTAAGTGTAAATGTGTGTCAGATGGTCCAGGAGGCTGGATTATATGGGGTCATGACAACAGGGCTGAAGTGTCATCAAGTACGATGTAACCAGTCTGTTGGGCACAGCAGTACAATCTGGGACTTATCTCTTTCATCCTTCTCAGAGCCTGTGCTAAATCTAGGACATGGCCTTAAAGGAGTTTCTGCAAAATAGGAAAATAAATAAAAGCCCATTGTTTTCCTTGCAATGATTTTTTTTTAAAGCACAGCTGTGAGAAGCTGAAACAAAACAGTGAGACGAGCTCTGATCATTCCTGCCGTTCTGTCTAGGATCTATAGGTGGCAGTTACATGATCAATTGTACAGAGCATTATAGCATTATTTGTGTTCGCTTAGGGTCAGATTTTGTCCGGACCATGGTGAAGGGCAACAAGGACTCCCCTTGAACCCCCTCATAGCCCCTTGCTTAGGAGCCGAGCACTATTACAGTCCTTGTGCTTTTCCACAGTCTGCTCTTTGCTAGCACTCCCTCGGAGGTGCTAGCCACCAACTGACCAGCTGTAGAGTAGGAGCTGTGATTCTCTCTCCTAAGGGCTGGTACAGTGGGCAAACTCTCCGCTATCTCCTGGAGCCCCCTACATGAGCTGTGCGACTCTGCACCATCCGTCATAAGGGCCATGGCTTGAATGGCACAATCTGCCCTTGACCTAATGCAAGCAAAGCTCATTATGACACTTCCCAGTACAATTTCAATGCAGGTCTGAATATTACTGGGTGGTTGAACTGTAGCATTAACTCAGCCCGTCGTCAGACTGCTGACTTAAGTTACATAGGACCTGTGGCCCACCTAGTCTAGAGTCCCATTCCCTGACAGTGCCCCAGTATCAGATGCTTCAGGTAAGAGACAAGAAACCCCTCAAAGGTCAGTTATGGAGTAACCTGCCCATGGGTGAAGTTTCTTCCTAACCCCAGGCAGTTAGTGGTTGAAGAGCATCTATTGCTGTCTAAGAGTGTCTCTCTCTGGAAATGCTGGAATCAATCAAATATACAAGGGAAAGGGTCCAGTTCACAATTTAATAGTATTTTCCAGACTGGGAGTTTCAAAGGAGGAGTTAAGCACCCAAACCCCATTTACTAATTTGCTTAGTCCCTTTGAGAACGTCAGCCTTAATACTTTGTTCAGATGCGGACAGCCTGAGCCTGTCCTCACTGAAGCCAAAGGCAAAGCTGCAACAGACTTCGGTGGCTCAGGGTCAGGCCTTTACTATCCAGGCACAACCAAGCGAAAGACAAAGGGCAGACTCTTTGTGGGCCCTGCTGGAAAATTAGAGGTTTTTCTGTTTCTTCCTGTGGTGCCAGAGAAAGAAAATTCTAACAACAGAAGTCACAAATAGATTCATCTGTGTGCATCTTTTATCAAGTTGCCTTGGGTGTTCGAGGACACAAGCACTCAGAAACCTGACTTGCCCGCCTTGTCCCCCCTCCCTGTACAATATTATCTCACTTTCCAAGTGCACTTAAATGACTGCAGATGGAGCACAAAAGCCAAGACAACATCAGAGGTCTGTATCAGGGATATTGTTGAACAAGATCCACTCATTCACTGACAAGAAAGGAGAGCGCATTGGAATCAGGTTTTTAAAATCCTTGCACTATTTTATTGCTTCTCGCCAGTATAAATATTTACCCCTCCTCTAGGTCATTAAAAAAAAAATACAGTTTGACCTCACTAGGCTACGATTCTTTCTAAAACACAATGGAAAGGAACCGCATCCTCTTTCAGCTCCGTGGCATACTCGAGGCACTTGCTGAGCGTCACACCCTTTACAAGCCTTTATCCTAGGTCACCATTACCAATGCCATTTTCCTACGGTATATTCAAATGCATTTTAGCATGGTTCACTTACGAATCCTTTAATGCCTTAACCAGGAAATGTACAAGGCAGATGAAGGGAAGGGAGCTGGAGCATTTGTTGGATAAATGTTGTTAAAAAGTTTTCCATAGGATTCCCCCCAACCTCTTTTTCCCTCATCTCTTAACTCACCCTCTGTTTCTCCTCTCCCACCCCACTCCATTTTTGACCATAACTTCTCTCCAGTACTGTGCACTGACTGACAACTTTGCCCTGAACCCTGCTTTGTGTTCAGTCAATAGAGGGGGGCGAAACAAAGACCATTTTATGCTCGGGCCTTAATTTCCAGCGCAGGGTCTAAAGCTGCGGCATTCTAGGGATGAATTTGGGTTTCCATTTCATCTAGACTTGGTATCTTTTTTTTTTAAATAAACACACACTAGGGTGTTCTACGTCAAGAAACCAACGTACGAGGACTGTTCGTGCAGAATGCCGTAAACCCTGATTTTCAGAAGGGTGAAGCATTCACAACGCCAGCTGAAGTCAGTGGAAGATGTGGGTGCTCAGTCCCTTGGAAATCTGGGCCGTGGAGGGTTTTTTTAAAGTAAGG
Source organism: Terrapene triunguis (assembly GCF_002925995.2). Classification (NCBI taxonomy): domain Eukaryota; kingdom Metazoa; phylum Chordata; order Testudines; family Emydidae; genus Terrapene; species Terrapene triunguis. The sequence goes on from NW_020664582.1 coordinate 13,267,963, forward strand.
GCTGCTCTCAGTGACATTGCTATAAATCCACTGGTGTCGATGAGGTTATCCCAGGTTTATACGCATGTACCAAAGAGAAGATTTTGACCCAACGGGGTTACACTGGATTTCCACTAGTGTAGCTAAAAGCAGAACCTGGCCCTGCGTCTTCAGAGCAGCTCTTTCTAAATGAGCACAGACCGTCCCTCCCACCACAGAAAAAGAATGAATGAAGGTTCTGAAACTTCTCTAGTTCTTTCATTTCCCCGCTCCTTCCCCAGTGTCACTGTATTCCAAGCTCATAACCTCTATTTCCTCCTTGAAACCCAGGTCATAGCGGTACTTAGCTAAATTATATAACTGCAAACAAAGTGTGACAGCTTTATTTGTAATTATACTGCATTTAAAGGAACAAGATGAGCTTAATGAGTTAATAAAGTGGCTGCCTGTCAAAGCGCTCCTGTTTTGCATAGAAGATCTCCAAGGTCCCTTCAGCCAGCCATTCCGGGCTCATGAATATGCAAGGCCTGTCAAGGAGGTGAAGCAGGCTTGCCATAGCAACCAGTCTGCAGGTAGCAGTTTGAGTCCAGCTGCCCCCAGAGGTCCCAGAAGGCTTGTATGAAGTGAAGACTTGTGAGAAGCAAGCATTTTGTCTCCGCACACTTGACAAAACAAAGACAACTCACTCCTCTGGTTTCATGCCACATTTTTTATTCATAAACAAGCTGTTGGCTGTAAAGACATGATAAAGCTCAAGCTCAGAGGAGGCTGGCAAACATTTGAATGCAAATCCTCAGCTGCTACAAATCCGTCCTATTATTCAGCCGATTCTCCCCCCCCCCCCTCCATTTTTGTCTTATGCTAAGCTAGGCAGGATCCCAACTAGAGATATGTGATAAAGTCTGATCAAGGCAAAGAAAGTCACTGGCATAAAAATTAAAAGGTTTGCATGAGGAAATGGGAAGGGGGGGCTAATGTGGGTGGGGAGTGAGAGAGGAAGAACAAAGGATATAATTCTGCTGTGTTTTTTCTCTGGCAGTTTAAGGTTTAGCGCCACATGCAGAATATTGAGTTTCATGATCTTATTTTATTTTTTAATTACCATTTTGCCATAACCAGGTAGGTTTCCTTCAAAGGGCACGAGGGGGAAAAAAGAACTTTACATGAGTGAGACCCAGGAAGCAATTAGAATTATATTGATGATGAGCTGCAGCCAAAAAATAGATAGGTTTAAAAAATCCAGAAATGCTACTGCAAAATACAAGAACAATCAGCTCACCCCACCCCCGCCCCCAAACTAGAACGATAGAGAGAATAACCAACCCCCACACCCACACCAAAAAAAAAGGTTAATAAATGCAAGTCCTAGGAATTTTCTTATAGTAGAATAGGTAACTGTGACAGTAATTTTTCCTACTTTCATCCCCTATCATTTCGACGCCTGCATTGCATTGCATTGCATTGCATTATATTATTTGAAATATGTAATCTGGACCATCACATTGTATGCTCTTGTGCTTTAGAATGGGAGGAAGCTTGTGTAATTCTGTAGTGCTAGGAAATCTGCTATTAGGGCATTACAAGAAACCACATTTTCTTTTTACAGAAAGGAAACAAGAAATCATTTCGCTCAAACAATAAATAAAAGCCTAGAAGTTATGATGAAAATGACAGCGCACAAGGCCTCCTTGCAAAGCAAATATGAATGACTTCAGAATTTGTTTTTTTAAATGAAAAATCCTTTATTCTGCTTACAGAGTTCTGTCACACATTAACTGCTGTCTGCCTGGGTCTGGTTTGACCCTGCTTTATACCCACTGGAGTCTTGAGCATAGGTATTTTCTGAGAGTTTGGAAGCAAACATTATTTGAGAGAGAAAAAATGGAAACTTTTCGTATGTTTTTTTAAAAAAATCACCATCAGCTTATTTCTTACAAATTCTTAAACTTCAGAGCCTGATTTTCAGAGGTGCTAAGCCCCTGGCAGCTCCCACTGACATCAGTTTCAGCACCTCTGAAAATCAGACCCAGAGCCATTAGTTTAATAGTGAAAGGAGAAAAGCAATAAGATGTAGGTAACCTACCGCAGTACAGATTGAAGATAGGAAAACTACTCACAGTAAACAACTTACCCAGCCAACATAGCCTTTTATTCCCACCAGTCACCCATGAACAGATTGATTTTTATGAATTTATTTGGCATTCATAATTGTTCACACACTTTTTGGGGGGGAACATATTTCAGCCCACGGGCTGTTCACTAACTGCTCCCTCTGAAAATCTATTGTGTCATGCTGTGTGATCGGTCACCTAAGTCACGTGGCATTGTTTCTGCTCACTGATTGGAATGCAAGCTTGCTAAGCCTAGGGTGAGCAGTTCCTGCATGAATAGCAAATGTTCATATTCATGTACTGATGCTCTCGTTAGCACATGACTGTGGGCCTTTGCACAAAGGACAGCCATTCCCCACTATTTGTGAGAACACCCACTTGCACGAATACTTGTGAAAAAGTGAAGAAAAAGGGACATAAATGTGGCTGGATTGAAAAGCGATTGAGAATTGGCAAAAATGTTCACATAAAATTTCCTCTCTTCTTCCCTCAACTCTAGGCCCCAATTCAGGGAAGAGTTTAGGCATATGCTTAACTTCAAGCATGTCCTGAAACTCCATTGAAATCAATGGGATGTGCCTATATGCTTTCCTGGATCATGACCATACATGTGGCTCTTGTAACTTGTTATCCTAAAGTGGCTGTTTATATTAAATGGAATAAACTTTATCCATTTGGCTGGAAAACTGGGTTCTGTTGCCTGCTGGGGCCAGTCCTTCAGACTGGGAATGAAATAAATGTCACAGTCCCAACTCACAGTGCCAGCTCCCTAGTCCCTCGCTGTCACTTTTGGCAAAGCCCAGGTTTCTGGCGCATGTGATCCAATCAATGCAGGGCCCCTGGTTGTGGACAAGAGGAGAGATTTAATTCTAATCTATATTGACTGCTCACTTCTTTGTCTGCCAATTTACATCATGAACTTGTCTTAAACAATGATGTGGGTCTGTCAGGTTCTCTCACATTAATCTATACCAGTGGGTCAAAATCGCTGAGCTCTTGTTAACGTCCATACATATGAAATGCACGTTTAACTGTCGGAAAGGTCCTGAGATGCATCTGTCTTAATATTTATCCACTTTCATCTGGGATCTGCTTAAACTTCGATACTGCCTTCAATTTTCAGCATCAGCAGAGATGCTTTACTAGAGCATATGAATATATGGTTTCTTGTAATGCCCTAATAGCAGATTTCCTAGCACTACAGATTTTTTCTTAAATACTCACAAAATACTTTACACATACTATACATCTAAAAAAATGGAAGGCTTCTGCCTAGTACTATAGCAGAAAATATTTCAGTATGTTTTCTTTGTCAAGATATTTCTGAACTGTTTTGTTATGCTGCCTAATAGCAAGGGAAGAGGCCAAAGCCCCCATTGCTTGGGACAATTTGAGCTAGATGGGATAAACACAAAAAGTAAATGCATGATGCAGAACAAACGTAGATTAGTGAATTGGATACTGGACTGGTAGTCATGAGTCCTGAGTTCTGATTCTGCCTCTAAGCCACTGTGTGATCTTGGGAAAGTTATTTCACCTGTTTCCTCTCCCCATTTTTGTCTGTCTTGTTTATTTAGATAGTAAGCTGTTTGGGGCATGGACTCTCATTCAGTATTTATTTGTAAAGCACCTAGGACGATGACACCATCATCTTGGTTGGAGCCAGTCGGAGCTACTGTAGTACAAATCAGTAACAGCGATAACAACAACATAGTGAACAAACTCACATTGCCAGGAAGTTGGAACTAGCTAAGATCACAGGTGGTTGTCTAGTTTGACTTCTAACAAACTCTCCTTTGCCATGATGCCTACAAAAAACTTGACAGTGGTTAAGCTGCTGATGTACTGAGATCACTGCCTATCATGCTGACCAATATTGTCTCCTTGGTTTCTTGTGCTGCCCCATCTCTCTGTCTGTATCCATCTGTTGTCTCTTGTTCTGTGTTTGTACAGCACCTAGCACACTGGTCCATGACTAGGGCTCCTAGGTGCAACGTTAATACAAATAATAATACGTGCCTATGAAACAGTCTAGCTTTCATTTCATATTTCAACACCAGGAAACTTTTGTGACTGGGAAAGAAATCCAAATATATCACTCGAAAAAAACCTAAATCCATTTACATTTTATACATTTCCAATTTCATTTCTCTACGGGTTTGATAACTACCAACACCACATGGATTTGGACAAGACTTCTTCCTCACAGCTAAACTTTTCTTTTTCTTGATTTGGGATCCAGTTATGAAGTTGTAAAGCCACATTTCTGATGTTAAAGTCAATTCCATGACTACAACAGACTGCGATGGCACAGGATTACGGCTTGGTAGCAGGACTCCGCAGGAGCAGACTCCAGGTGCAGGACAGACCCAAACAAAAAACCTGGGTCTAAACATCCTCTAACTTTAAGAAAGTTTTGATTCAGATCTGATCTTTGAGGCTAAGGCTCCTCATTAGTTGAAGCCAATACAAATTGTTCCTATTTACCCTTGGGACTGCTGAGTTCAGTGGGCTTGCTTCTCCTCTCCCTGAGACTAGCTTTCCCCTTACAGTCTTGTCACTGACTTCAGTGCAGTTCTTCCCCTTTTATGCTGGTGCTAGTACAGAATCAGGCCCTAGGTATTTAATTCCAAACTGAGTTAACGGGGATGAAGCGTCCCACAATGAAAGCACCACAACAGAATGTTGCAGGATGGTTTGTGTGCTAGGAAATGACACGAACCCATTGGGACAAATTTGGCAACTTGATTTCCTCCCTCTTCTTGGCTGAAGGCCTCCAAGAAGCCCTGCTGTGAACTATCCCTGCGAAGGTCCATTGACTTGTCTGGGCCAAAGAGAGTTTGGGGTTCTAAAGAAAAAGCTCCTTTGTGCCAGAACTGGGTCCCAAAGAAAGAAAGGGCATTACTCAACGTTCTTTGGTATGTGTATATATATAAAAAAAGCAGCAAAATCCCACCCTTAAACTTCTTTTCTGTCCACAGAGTTTATTGCTACCACTGAAAGGAACAATCCTGAAAAGGAAAACTGAAATAACGAGTCTGACTGCTAGTGAATTTTCCCCAACAAGGGCTCAGTCCCTGTTCGTAAGCCACTTCCATTTCAATCTCTCTCTCTCCCTTCCAATATTTCCTTGATTTCTTCCCAGGGTGGTAACATTCCCAGCCACGATAGTCAGCGGATTAAAAATAAAATCCACATTGGATCCCAGAGTCCGTGGTTCATTCCCCACCCGAACCAACCAGAATTCCCATCCAGAGCAAAAACATCACAACTTCGCTCTGCCCAGCTACCCATGACCTGCATCACAACAACTAACTTGAGCATCTGAAGAGAAATCAGTGTCTGGCTAATCATTCCATTTACTGAATATTGGCGTGCGAAGCAGGGAGGTGGAAACACGGACAAGGTGTTGGTTTAAATGTTGATTTGACAAAGACGTTGTTGAGCTTTGAAGCCCAGGCAGAGCGTAGACCTACACATATTTTGATAACCGGGTGTGTCAGTAGCTGTGGGGACTGAATGATTAGACTGGGGATTGTGTCATGGGTCTGCAGTTCATTTAAGTGTTGCTACCTGCTGCCTTCAGGCCAACCAAAGTTGGCAAGTACGGGGGGAGGGGAAGGCATGGAGGGATGTATTAAAGAGAGACACAGAGAGAAAGACAGTCGGCGTGTGTGTGTGACTTGCATTCTGTCACTGATTTCTGATTGACTTTGGATTGTGAGCATTTAGGTTACAATTTACAGCTGCACCTGACCCCAGTCTCTGTGCTTCCAAAAGCTACATCCAGAATGCACTGCCTGGACCATGACTGTGGCCCATAAATGTGATTTATAGGCAGCCTTTAGGGAGAGACACTACCTCTCAGTATCAACTCATTGCACCAGATGGACTGTCTGCTCCTTCAGTGATAAGCTTGGATGGTGACTTAGGTGACCACTAAACGCTATGGTATATCTCCCTTGATTTCCCCCCTCTCTGTGTCCCTAATACAGCTAGCTGGTCAGATGTTGTTTGCCACCTGTCAAGGGAAGACGGAGTTTTATAAATAGGTTTCTGCTCTCAGCAATTCAAAAATATGAAGCATTCAGCTCTAAGAGAAAGACAGTTCCGAGCAAAAACACGCAGTTTAATCATGAAGAAAAGTCACTTAACCGCCTTGTGCCTCAGTTTGCCCACCTGCAAAGGGACATAATTATTAACCTCTCTCACACAGAGGGAGTTGCAAGGCCTAGTTCATTAGTGCTTTCCAAATGCTTTGAGATCCTTGGGTGAAAAGTCTGCAAGTGACATTATTATTAATATAAAGCAGTTATTGCTGAGCATATCAGCTAGTGGCCACAAGGATCACCCACTACATTCCCCTCCCATCCACTCCACGCTGCTATATTGGATTATAGTGCCCTTAACCGTGCCAGCCTGACACGGAGTCTCTTGTACTGATAGAATTTAAAAGTGATGAGGACAGAAGGAATGATGTGGTGACTTTCTCAGTGAGTGGGGCTGCGAGGAATGGTGCTGGTGTTAGCAGTGGGTCAGTCAGAGATTGCAAGGATAACCAATGACTGGCATGCTTCTCCTCCCTTTCTAGAGAGGAAGATTGCTCTTGTGGTTGAGATCCTGGAATGGTGATCTGGGTTCAATTCCTATCTCTGCCACAGACTTCCCATGTGACCTCAGGCAAGTCACTTAATCTTGTCCTGTGTCAGTTCCCTTTCTGTAAAATGGGGATAATACTCCTGCCTTTCTCTTATCCTTTCCTATGTAGACTGTATGCTCTTTGGGGCAGGGACTGTCTCTCTTACCATGGGTCTGCACCACACCTAGCACAAAGACTCTGACCTTGATTGGTGCCTCTATGTGCTATTGTAAAACAAATAATCTGCAGGAGGGCACTTGGGTCAACGATAATCCAGGCTGCAGCTACCACTGTCCCATTCCTCATGGCAGGGGTAGGCAATGTTAGAGCCAGGGATCAGCCTGGAGAAATACAAATATGTAAAATAATGTTTTCCTAAGCTACAGTTTTTATACCTCAGCGTGGAAAAATGGCCTGCTCATCCAGCGACCGTAGAAAATCTCAATTTCCCACATAAAAATATTAGTGGCTGGCTTAAAATATTAACATGTGGATCGCATTGCCCTGAGAAGTGGTGGGATCGGAATTTAGCATCAGCAGTTAGACACAGATATGGAATTAAAAATGTAAGCAATGGGCTTTTCAGGCCTTATTACGGTCGGGAGGAGAATACCTTTAAGATGGATTCTAGGTGGGGAGGGTAGCCGTACGATTGCTGGGGATGGTAATTCTGCACTAGAGTGTCTTTCTATTTTGCTACAGTCCCGCCGAGTTAAGCTGGACTGCTCTAACCCAGGGGTCAGGAGGCTACTCCATCGAATGGCCCCAAGGTTACACATTGCTCAGCCATTTTGTGCTCTGCCTTCAATTCTTCTGCTCATCCAGCCTTATTTGCATTAAGTAGCATAAGCCATCTCTGCAGGGTTAGAGCTTACAGCAAAGGCATACAAAAATAGGGGGCTCCGTGCCACACAGATTCTTCCCTCAGACACTCACATGAAACTGCCAGGTCTCTGTGTATCTGAGAATGCGTGTTTGGCCCTTTAAAGTCAGTGCACCCCCCACTTAACCCTCCCTCCACCCCCAATGAAAAGAAGAGCAACCAAGCACACAGTCAAGGAAAAATCAAAGTATTTCCCAAAACAGGACCAGGACCCATGGAGAGGGGAAAGTCTGATCTTGTGGTTAATGTACTGGACTGGGACTCAGGAGATCAGGTTCACTACCAAGCGCTTCTTCCTCTGTCAGCTCAGGCAAGTCACTTAGGGCCAGATGCTCAAAAGAACTCAGCACCCACAAACAGAGCTAGGATTTCAGAAGAGCTCAATTCCCAGGCAAGCTCCTAAATAAGTGGCCCGATTTTCAAATGTCTTGGCTCACTGAAAATCCAGACGGGAGCTTCTGGGAACTCTTTTGAAAATGTGCCCCTCTATTGTGGGGACTGAACACTTGAAAATCTGCTCTAAGTCTCTCTGTGCCTCAATTCCCCATCTATACATTGGGCATAATGAGACTTCCTTTCTTCCACTCTATGTCAGTCTCGTCTATTTAGACTGGAAGCTCTTTGGAGAAATGACTGGTTCTCAATATATGCTTGCTCAGTGCCCAGGGCAATTGGGGCTTGGTTGAGGCTTTAAGGGCGCTGTAATAGAAATAATGAATAATAATAATATTACACTCTGAAATGCCTGAGACTTGGTACCACTGTCCTGTGATATCAGGGAAACCAGTAGAAACAAAAAACAAAACAAAACAAAAAACACAACCCTCCAGGATATGGGACTCTATTATTTTTATAAAGATTTCCTTTTTAAATAAACCTATAAAAATACACATGCACACAACCACAGAGAGAATCTCTTTCCTAGAGCTGCACTGTAAGAGACCTCGGGAAGTTAGAAAGAGCAGAGTTTGGCAGAAGGTTACTGTTGGAAACAAAAAAAAAAAACCTGGACTAAATTATTATTCCACCCCTAGCCTTCACAAGGAAAATAGAAGCAGCAGATTGAGGCCTGTTTTCATATTTGATAGGGAACCAGATAAATGGCAGGCAGCTTGCTCTGATAAGGCCTTGCTCTGGGCATAACCTCTTTCTCTGAAAGCCTCTTACTATGCATAGAGTCGGGCTATCTGTGCAGCTGCACCTTGACACAAATATATCTGCACCCAAGATGAACCAATTCCCCCAGAAATTACAGGAGTGGGATTGCATCTGGGGAAGGGGCTGCAGTAGTTGCTCCTGCAACCTTTTTTTTTTTTAAACAGTACTTTCCCCCCAACCCCCCGAGTAGCTTTTCAAATAATATTTTTTCCCCCTGTTCTCCCTTTTCCTTATGAAGTTCAATCTTGTAGCTAAACCCTCTTCCCCTACATCCTTCCCCCCTCCCCCCACGGAGTCAAAAAATGAGCATGGAAATGAAGGATGCAAAAACAGGGCAAGAGTCAGTCGCTTCAGGACATAAACTCACCTCCAGCTATTTTGCAGCACTTTCTCCTTGCAGGGGAAGGGAATTGGTCCTTCTGGGGGATCTCAACCTGCTTTAGAAAACCTCAGTGAATTAACTGGGCAAGTATTTATATGACTGTAGGGCCCAGAGCCAACTGGAATCAGGGCCATGTTGTGTTAGGTGCTGCTCAAAGACACAGGAAGAGGCAGCCCCTTCCCTGAAGACTTTACAGTCTGAATTAATACAAGATCCAGTGGCTCTGATCCTTGGCTCTGGCTGAACTGTTGTTGGCTGGGGAAAGGTGGCAGTATATTGCCATCATAATCCTCCAATTCCCAGAGCTGCCAGGGCCCAGTTCAGCCCTTGGCCTAAACTAGGGGAAGCCTGGGGCTGGTTTAATTTATGTCGACTAGTCACAGCACCCAAGGGGTTGTTTCACCTGCAAAGGAGCACAGCAAAACCCTGACACGCAATGTCCTCTCCCCCTGGAAGTACCCCCGGCATTTTCCTTACACCAAGGAGTGCTAGGGGGTGGGGAAGAGCTGGTTAGACTGGGGGGATCCTCAGCTTTCCAGGTAGGGCTGTTCTACAGCCGCTTTGTACCACTGGAGTCAAAGGGGTCAGGATCTGGCTCAGCAAGTTGGTGTAGGGTGACCAGACGTCCCGATTTTACAGGGACATTTCTGATATTTGGGGCTTTGTCTTATATAGGTGCCTATTACCCCATCCCAATGTTTCACGCTTGCTGTCTGGTTACCCTAAATTTGTGTAACAAGGGGGTAGAGCACAAAGGTAACAGGAGCAGGAAGATGTTATTGCCTAGGTACAAGCACAGTAGTAAGACAAAGAGAACAACAGACATTAACCACATCACTTAATGCACTTTTGGAAGGTGCTCCAGTGGCGAGGGCGTGATAAGAACCCACATAGAATTTGCAAGTTTCCAGTCTTTAAGGACATGAACAATAATATCAGTCCTCACTGCTTCCCACCTGCCGAACCATTCTCAGCTGGCAGTTTACAATAGGCATTGGGGGAGAAGCAGATCCCTCTGAGGGATTTGAAGGCGGTTTTACGAAATTGGTTTGGGGAGGAGATGGGAGAGACGGAGAAGCTAAGTGCCTTGCCAAAGGTCTCTCAGTCAATCTGTGTTGGAGTTAGGGTAGAATCTAAATGTCCTGCCAAGCAGTGCTCTATGGCACATAGACTTCTTGGGTGTATTTTTGTTATTGTCCAGGAGTAGAACGATATTTGTATGGGGTTGCTTTATGCTGCCATGTGGGCACATTTGGGTGCATGTCAGACCAGGGACATCTGAAAGCAAGTGGGCAAAACGGACATAATGTGTCCTCAGTGCCAATGGGTTCAGATCAGAGTCTGACTCCCATAAAACCAAACACGCAGGCTATGCAATGCCTACCCCAAGGAACCTCCACTGCCAGGACTAGAGTGGCTGGCTTCCCAGTGAGCACCACACCCTGCCCGATCATCCTGATGCATCATTATCACTACTCTAGAATGACAAACCTTGGCATGACGGGGCTGTCCCTGCTGGGCATTGGGTCAGGTTCTCAGCTGGGGTGAATTGGTGTGGGTTCATTGACCTAAAGAGAGGTAAGCCAGTTTACACTAGCTGAGAATCTGGCCCCAGGCATCCCTTCAGTATTCACCACCAAAGAATACAGGTCCAAATCTCATTAACAGCAGGTCCTCTTTACACCAGACTGGCAGTGTGAAAGGGCCTTAAAATGGGGGTAAATTTAATTTATGCTCATTTCAAGGCCTCTTTACAGTGCCAGAGCAGCATCAAAGGACCTTGGTGTAAAGGGGAATCAGACCCTATGAATCAAATTCTGCCCTCATTGACCTTAGTGCAAACCTACTGCCTACAGGGATAATGGAGGGCAGAACTGGGTCCTGGGGTGTTGTGCCAGGGGGTGGCTGTCACAAAACAGCCTGAAGCGTTGGCGAATGCAACCACGGGAGCAGGCAGTAAGCAACGTTAGGCTAAAACCGATGACGACAGATGCACATTAACTATTCTTCTGGAAGAGGAGAGGCTGGCCAGTTCAGTCAAAGGGAAGGAAAAAGGGAAAGGTGGAGGGGCGGGGGTGAGGGGAGAAGGCTGTTGGTTAGATGGCAGGATGAGCTTTCCGTCTAAAGCGTGTTAGGGGAACTTTTCCCCAAAGTGCCTGAGGGCTGGGTTTGTAAAGGCATTTAGGCACGTAAAGATGCAGAGAGGTGGAATATTCAGTAGCATCCAAGAGCCCAACTCCCATTCATGTCAATGGGAGTTAGGTACATTAGAAAATCCTGCTACATGCCCATCTGCACCTTTAGGCACCTAAATACATTTTAAAGTCTGGCCCTGAGTGACTCCCATTGGCTTTTAATGAGATATAGGCTCCTAAGGGTCTCCATTACTTTTGATAATGGGACGTAAGCCATTTGGAGAATTGCTCCGTTGAAAGGCAATGAGGTGCTTTGGAAATTTTTACCCTTAGTGGGAAGAGGGAGCAGAATGTGGATTTGGGGTCACAAGAGCAAGGAATTAGCAGTCAGGGGAGGAAGAAGCGTTTCCTATCTCTGACCACTGCTGCTATAATTGGGCCGTCAGCTTTACCTTAATGGTGAGTTTAACTATAAGGAGTGAGTGAAGGTTCACAGAACGTCACAATAACTTATAACAACAAATACTGACAGGAAAGGGTCTGAAAGGGAGAGAGAGGGACTGAATTAGTCCAAAACAAAAAGGCCTTTGGATATAACTCAAGGGCTGTGTTAAAAATCATGCCTGGTAAACAAGAACAGTGTGAGACCAAAAAAATCAATGAACCAAAGCTGGTGTGTCACAAAGTAGCTGGACAAAATAATGAGAGAATTGGCTAGTCCACCCATTTCCTTTCGGGGTCCTTTGGGGAGAAAAATTGGTTACTGGAGTGAGCTTCACCACCATGACTGTTGGGACCCTGGACCTTCTTTGTCCTAAGCCTGAGAGATATACAGAGAAGACTGGGCCAGAGAGAGAGATCTAGATGACACCACCACCTCCATTGGCTCCAGGTAAATCCCAAATGCCACTTGGGATTTGAGAGTTTGTCTCTCTCCACCCCCTCATCCCATTGGTCCTTTTCTTTCCCCACCTTATTTCTTCTCTTTCCTATCCCTCTCATTTTTCCTTCTGTCTAATAAGACAAGGCTGTATATTTTGCAACACTGCCCAGAAAGAGGTCAGGCAACAAAAAGCAACACCCTAAACAGCCCAATGCTGGTACAAGTTGGCCAGGTCTCTGAGTGACTGCTAAGACCATGTGCTGTGCCTGCGTTTCTCCAGCAAGGAGGCTGCAAGTGAAAGTCAACACCAGAGACAGAAGCTGCAATTTCTCTCTTTGCTGTTCGTTTCTCTTCTCTTGTGTGTGTGTTTGTGTTGTTTTGTCTTCTAGGGAATGGAATCAGGCTTTAACAATGACCGCTCCAGCTCAGCTCAACTAACTTCTCTTTCCCCCCAAAAAGTTATTACCATCTTTGATACTATTTAAGAGACTGTCAAACAAGGGGGCTTTGCTTCTAAAGGCTCTCTCCTGCAAATCAGAAAGGGAACGCGGGATGCTGTTAAAACGAAAGCCTTCCTTAATACTGAACATTTCAAATCCTTCAACTGTTTTTTCTTCTTTTCTGTATCTTTAAGAAAAAGTTAAAAAGGATTTTTAATGGTATGTTTGCCATAGTACTAAGCAGGCTAAGGTCTCCAAACTCCAAACCTTGTTTAAAACCGTCTAATATTGGACAGTGTCAGGGTCTTAACATCTTTGACTCTTTGAGTCTATATATTCCATCTAAATCAGTGGTTCTTAACCTTTACTGCAGCCGGCACCCCTTTGGTTCTCAAAATATGTTCTCGCACCCCTTAAACCTAAAAAATATGTTCTCACACCCCTTAAACCTAGATATATATTTTTTGTATATTACAGTAATCGTTAAAAAAATGATAATGTTAATAAATTCATAGGTTTGATGAAACAAAGTAGCTGTACATACGTGCCTGTGCTTAATTTGTGTTTTCGATGATTTACCTTCTAAATAAATCTGGCATGTCTCGCACCCCCAGAAAGGGCATCTCACACCCTAATGGGGGTGTGTGCACCCCTGGTTAAGAATCACTGATCTAAATGAATACATCACCACTCAGCCTCCGCCCCCATCACATCTGGCTATAGCCAAACATTGAGCTCCTCCCTCTCCTGAGCATCAGAATTCACCCAAAACTGTATTAAGACAAAAGCCCTTAGAAGTAAAGATAGCTACAAAGGTTGTGGGGGGGGAGAGTGTATGAGGGGGGTAGGGCCAAGATACTGACTCAATGTGCTATTTAGCAGCCTTAGAACCAAACTCATATTCATTTCCTGCAGTTAATGGACAGAAAAAATATCTGCTACCACCAGCACCACCACATTGTTGTTTTTTAAACCAGGGGCTCTAAATGAGTTTCCCAGCTGCACAGCCAGTTTAAAGACTTTATCCTAATGTTCTATTTCGTGGTGACACGAGTTTTATCATCATAAGGGGAACAAGTCAGCAATTAGTCTGCGCGAGGCATCGCCATGGAGGGAGAACAGCCCCTAGTCAGAAAGGAAGAGGGAATCCTTTACAATGAAAGGCCCCTGGGGAGTCGGGACCTGAAACCTCATGATGATGATTGATGCCGGCACTGCAGAGACGCCCCACACCTCCCCAGAAAATTAAAAGCCTATTTGGTACGGTACTAACAACACATCACGTTGATACCTTCCCATTATCCATCAGCACAGCAGCCTCATCTTCCCGCATGGCACTAAAATAAAAAATAAAAAAAAATGCAGGTTCTTTTCCCCTTTCTCCTCTGCCACCTCCAAAATGCTTGGAGAGCGTGGAAATCAGGTCTGTGGATTTAAAGCTACGGTGCCATTTGCTCATAGATTATCATTTCAGTTATTTATATTACATTAGCTCCTGCAGGCCCCAGTGAAGACTCCATTGTGCTCCACACTGACTCTGTCCCAGAGAGCCTATAGAGCACATCCCCTTCTCTGAGCCACACTGACCATGTTATAGTTAACATTCACTGGGGTAATTCCTTCTCAAAACCCTGGCAGCAGGATAGTGCCAACTCTTGGCTGGTAGCTGGGAATCAGCAGCGCCAGCCGCATTGCCGAGTGCCACATGCCCAAGGAACCTCAGGGATTTGTGCATGTCCATATAAAATAACGGAGCAAACACACTCGAATACAGCTCGCACAGTCGGATGGAAATAAAAAAGGGTGTTTCAGAACAAGGATATGGAGAGGTATTTGTAAGAGGGGCAGATTTAAATTTAATGCCACAGTTGCTGAAATACACCCGGCCCCTCTGCCAACAATGAAGGGATGTCTATGGAAAAGTGAAATATTAGCGCTTTGGGTTTTTTTTTTTCCACCCCTCTTCTAAACTGGCATCTGTTACGTGTTTGGTTTTAGCAGCAGATGCCTAGTTGCAGCTAATGACAGCGGTAGTCTGTTAACAGATGCCACATATCTAGCAACAGCCTTTGTCTGATCAAAACACCAAGGGCTGATTTAGTCGTAAAAGTAGTGGGGCCAAGGCTTTTACTTTCTTGAACCTAATCAGATCCAAATCCAAGGGGTGCTTTCTCCCTAGCCCCTTGCCACTGACAGGTCTCTCCTGTGTTGTCAAAGATGACGTGGTTCCAGGTCCATGATATAGAAATGACAGGCCAGAAGTTATAAACGCCCGTTCCCAAAGTGTGAGAGAGGAACAGATGAAGAGATAAGGAGCAACACTTCTTTCAATAACCACAGCAAGTTCATGGCTGCACTGAAATTTACACCTATTAAAACCAGAGGAGAATTAAACTGAGGAAGGTAATATAACATTTCTAAAGTCATTGTATTATTAATTATTATTATTATTGTTAATTTATTGGTACTTGAAATTCTCTGTGGGGTTACTGTCCGGGAATCAAATTGAAATCACACAATCACAAGGAATATAGGATACTCAAGCTGTTTGTGAAGAGGTGACTGGTCGGCTGGCATATACGTCACTACAGAGATGGAGGAGTTTTTGTGAGGGTCTTGCTAAGTTCTGGCTAAAAGTTTTGGCTCATGCTTTTTACAACCTGATCTGACACATCCCATCACAAACATGACGCCGGTTACACTGGCATGGCCAAGTTACAACAAGCAGCTGTATTGCGACGGTACAACAGTTATTGCATATCCGCGAACACCACACAGGAGGCAGCTTTGTAAGCAAGAGCTGGACATTTTATATATCAGACCATGTAATTTCGAGAGCTGATAGGCAGGTGTGTGTTACTGTAATCGCACTGGGGCTTCCCATCACATAACTCCCTAGGGGCCGCCCAGCATCCCAGAATTACACAGCACTCCCGATCCTGTCCCTGACATACCCCTTCCTATCTTGGGCTTTCCCCTGCACTGGGGACTGCAAGGGAAGGGGCACAATAGGGCTGCATATGCAACCCCTATGCTGTCCTTTCACTGGAGGCCTTTCTGGCCTTTGTACGCCACTGCAGAGGTGTAAACGGGTCTTGTGGGGCCTGGAATCTGGCCCGATCATGTCCATGATGCAAGCGCTCCCATCAAAATCTAGACCTCTCTCTTTTGTGCAAAATGTTGTCATTGGGCAGAATGCTATTGTCTAGGTTCTAGCACCTGCTCATCTGAGCCACTGGGGAGAATTTTCACTAAAATTAGCTTGCTAGAGAGGATATTTTTGCTCCCGTCAATGCAGATACCAGAAGGGCTGCACACCTCTTGGGACAGGCAGGCATCTAGGGACAGAAAAGTGTAAGGCCCCCCAATATGCTTAAATAAATAAATGACCCACATGGCAGCAGAACCGGTCCTTCTCCT
Organism: Terrapene triunguis; assembly: GCF_002925995.2. NCBI lineage: Eukaryota > Metazoa > Chordata > Testudines > Emydidae > Terrapene > Terrapene triunguis. Next base: position 13,283,993 of record NW_020664582.1, read on the forward strand.
GTTGTGGCTCTTACTGTCAATTTATTAATTAAGCTTTAGGTGGATGTGGGGGAATAAAAATAAAGATAAGAATTTCCCAAGAGATACAGTGCATTGGACATCGGAATACACACTTATGTTTCCACATGCAGCCAAGCAGTATAATACAAAATTTCAGCTAAGATCACGTGTGCACATGGCACACGCATGTGCCGGCACATATCCTCAAGGCTCCCAGGGAGGCAATAGTCTAACTGCATTATCAAGGGAAAACCCACATGACATGCATATGAACCACCCAGATTTAGGACCAGTCTTGATCGGTGTCACACCCCCTCAACTCTCGTTGTCTTCAGGGGTGCAGTTTATTTAGTGACTGTTATGCCCCTGTTCCAGGGCCGCCCGGGGGGGGGGGCAAGGGGGCCATTTGGCCCCGGCCCCCCAGGGGCCCCCCCGAGGGTTTTTCGGGGCCCCTAGAGAGGGGTCCTTCACTCGCTCCGGGGGCCCCAGAAAACTCTCATGGGGCCTGGGCCCCCGGAGCTTCTTCCGCTCCGGGTCTTCGGCGGCGGGGGGTCCTTCCGCTCCGGGACCCGCCGCCGAAGTGCCCTGAATCCTCTGGGACGCCCTGCCCTGTTCACTGCATTGTTACAATCATAGGACCCTGTTGTCTGCAAGGACTGGCAGCCATTTTGTGTTCAGTCCAGCGTAGTCTGTCCCAGAGGAGAGAGAGAGGGACCCAGAGTGTACTCTCCAGGGGCGGCTCTATGTTTTTTTGTTGCCCCAAGCACGGCAGTCAGGCGGCTTTTGGCAGCGCCCCTGTGGGTGGTCTGCTGGTCACGCCGAGGCGGCATGCCTGCGGGAGGACCTCCCACAGGCAGGCCGCCGAAGGCAGCCTGACTGCCGCCCTCACAGCGACCGGCAGGCCGCTCCCCGCGGCTTGCCACCCCAGGCACGCGCTTGCTGCGCTGGTGCTTGGAGCCGCCGCTGGTACTCTCACATGGTGACTTGACATTCATTTCCCCCTTAATCTAAATCAATAGTCATTTAGATTCCTTGTGAATGGAGAAACAAAAAAAATTATTTGCTCTCTGGAAAGTGATGACTCTGCTTAATACCACACAGGATCAGCTCCCAAAAAACTTCAGGGACCGCACATAAAATAGGCAAAAGCCAGAAAATGAAGTTAAAGCCAGATCTCTGTTGTTCACCACCAAGGCAGCTGTTTTGAGCTCAGGAAGGCGTTTCTGGCACTTAAGTTATAACTCAGACATACCCTAGCTTTCTGTATTTAATTTTCCTTTCAAAAGAACTCCCAAACTTTTGTGGAAGATTATAACACATTAACCACACCAAGCGATCAGGTTGGTCCTTTGGGACCCACCCCTCCTCTTGATTGAATATGGGACGAGGGAGATTAAAACAACAACAATAATAATAATTTTAAAAAAATCTTATCGACCTGCTGAAGTGAGACAGCTACATTGGAGCCACATTCTGCTTCACCAGTGTCCACCGTTCAGGCAGGTTCAGAAAAAACGCTCTGTTATTCTATTCACTAGAAGGAGGCAGGGTCGATCTTTAATTTAAGTACATTTTCATAAACATTCAAAAAAAAAAAAAAAGACATTTATGCTACGAACCGGAATAGTCCCTCCAGCCTATCGTGTAATTACGTCGTTTGGACACGTGCAGTGCTTGCCATAAACCTCATGAAACCCATGGGCCCAAGCCTGCATTGGTGGAATCAGTGGAAGTCATGGGCACTCTGAACTTCCCTTACAGCTGGCTAATTTTTAAAGACCCAGTATCTTGGGCTGTTTTTCATTTTTGTTTCCTCAACACTGCTAGAGGTCAGGCCACGTTAACCACCAAGGGTCCATTCCCCTGCCTGTACACCCGCACAGCTCCTGGTGGCATTAAGAGGAGTTACAAGCCTGTATGGAGAGCAGAACCGACCTCTAATTGCTGGAGAAACTGCACGTTTAAAATCAAACCCATCTCTGAGAAGTACGAACATGCAGCAGCATCCACAACTGAGAACATCTATAGTGTTTTGGAAAAATGTTTCAATGGCCAAGCTGATTTCCCCTCCCCTCCAAATTGATTAGCAACATTAGATTCGCGTCGGCGCTCAGAACTCAGTTTCAAAGAAAGCTACATGTTAGGGGTGATTGAAAACCCACACAACAAAGAAAACATGAACAAACCCGTCAGGCCCAGTCAGATTTTTTTGCCTACGCTATCAGATTCTTGCACCTTCATCTAAAGCAGCTGGTACTGGCCAACATTAGAGACAAGATCCTGAACTATGTTTCTAAGGCGATGCAAATAAATCCCTGACATTCTGATAATTAGAAGCATTTGGTTCCAATAACTCGTTTAGATGCAATGATGCTCTGCTCTTCTACAACCTCTTTCATCCAAGGAAAGTGCTTTACAAACACCCTCGAATTAATAAACCTCACTCCATCCCATTTTACAGAGAGGGAAACTGAGGCACAAAAATGACTGGCAGAAGGCCGCACAGCAGGCCAGTGAGAATGACCCCAGGACTCCTGACTAATTCCTGTGCTCTGATCATAGAGACCAGTCCTCATTGGTATATAATTTAAAACAAAGCTTTTGAAAGTGGTGGCTTTGGAAATATAGTTTTAGTGATGCTAGATCATCCCAGACCCCTCCCCACCACACACACTCCTGTAAATAGACCCTCTGGATCATCTCTCTCACAACATGCAGCCATTGCGGTGATTAAGCTTTTTAAACAGATGATTACAATTATGCCATGAAATAATTAATGCTAGAAGGATCAATGAGCCAATCCTCTCCAGCCTGATCAGTTTCCTGGGGCTGCAGGGCCTTTGATGGATCTATGTCCTTCTTGTCTCCTATATTCCTGTTCCTTTGGACTCATTGTCCTGACACACTAGACAGGCAAGGACAATACTATGAAGAGCCAAATGAAGAGAGAGTTTTCAACCAACATCACAGGAGCCTTAGGGATAATTAAATGACTGGGCTTATCAGACCCCATGGGGCATTTCTATTGTGTAACAGATTAAAAAAAAAAAAGTTCCCTTTCCAAAGGGGTGGGGGGAGCCAGTAGCTGATCTACCTTTAGCTGAATATATTGGACAACTCATCTAAAACAAGTTTCACATTTTTAATTTGACCAGCTGATCCGGTCCCCCTTCTCGATTTCCCCAGATGGTAGTAGCAGCTGGAATGGAAAATTCTTCACCATCCAGTCCTGCAACATCACCTGGCTATCAGACAGACAGAAACACCCAGTGAAATGGGACAGCCCATTTCCATCCCAACGGGAGTGAAATCGAGCAAAGCGGACAGCCTGTATAGTTTAAAACAAATTCGCTCTGAAAAAAATTCTTTCACTTTAACAATCTAAAGAGGTATTGATAACGCAGCTCAGGATTATAGTTTTTTGTCATTGTGTACGTTGCATGATATAGCTTGACATTGTCCCTTTATTCAAAACCAATTCCACCCAGCTAGATAACAGATTCTGAAAGCAGCCGGCCAATCATTTTAGCACACAACAGTAGTAGTGTATTTTATATATATACCATGGTAGCACCCAAAGGCCCCAACTTGGATCTAGTGAGTGTAAATTGTCACCACTGCACTGAAGCTAGTGATGCAGTGTCACTTAACATCAATAGCAAATTAGAGCCACTATGTCTCTATTGCTTTTAGCAGAAATGGGGACTAAGCTAGTTGAAAACTTCCTGCGGAAGCTATTTTTCAACGGAAAATTGGGTTTTCAGTTAAATGAAGTTTTGCGTTAAAAGGCTCTGCTTTCCAAGGCAAATGTAGATTTTTTTTGTTGAAACACCCAACACCCCCAAACTATAAGGTTTTCAGCTGAAAATGTCAGCAGTTCTGAGTTTTTAGATGAAAAATCAACTTAAAAAAAAACAACAGAAAATAAATCTATTTTCCAACTGGCGCTAACCAGAACCAAACCATCTGGTTCAAAGACCCAGAATTTCTCCAAAGTTTGAGAGTTTTCTGATCCAGGGCTTTGGTTTGGGGGCCCCAGCTTTAGCTCTATGATATACATTTTAACTGAAGTCAGGCCCATTGTGTACATTAAGCTGTTTACTTGATATTGGGCATGACTGTGTATTTAACTGGCCACCTTTGCTCCTTTCCTAGCCCCTCCTTTTCAAAAGGACCATGTGAATGTGATGTAGAGCAGCCTCCAATTCATTTGACACCATGTCAGGGTTTTTCCGCCCTCCCCCCCCTCCCTGCCCGCCTCCCTCCCCTTCCTGGAGACCCACAAAGGAGAGGTCATTTTCATGTCAAGTGGGGTGTGGAGACCAGCTGAGGAGCTCTAGAGCTGAATTGTGCCAATTTGTGCATCCAGTACCCGTTGAAAAAACTCCTGATAGGGAGGCATGAGCCGGCATATGGTGCCTCACTCAAGAGGCTGCCATTCAAGGAACCTGCAAGTGATGGCTCTCTCAGTCTCCCTTTAGGGCCTTTCATTCAAACAGACATTCTCCTCCCCACTTGTGTCTGTCTGTGAAGGGGCCTGGGGACGGGGAGGGGAAAAAAGGGAGGGGCAACTTTCCCCCTGCCATTCTGACTCCATCTGCACTCAAAACAAACAGAGCGTGGACACTTTTTTTTATATATAGATCTCCCTCCGCCCCTCCAAATTTCTCAAAATGGTCGAGTGAATCAACTGATTGGATATTCCGAAGGGTCTGCATTTGTGCCTAATTTCATGCCAGATAATTCCAAAATTTGTCTATGAAACTGACTACAAACCCACCCTGCCTGTCCATCCCCCCTCTCACCCCACCCCTTTAACCATCCTCAATTTCCAAGGCCATCTCTTATTTCAACTCACCCCCCCACCCCAATCCTTTAACCTAGGCTTGTTTCTTCACTCCGAGCCACCTTTCACAAGCAGAAAAGCTGTTGGTGTGAAAGAATGAGCGGAGCCGAGTGGAACCTCCGTTTAAAACCACTTTCAGTAAACAAGGTTTTCAGCTCTGGAAGAAAGATGTCTTTTTATTTTTGCTTTGATGTTTCTCTCATGTTCAGTCTTTTCTCCTTCGGCAGGTACAATCATCCACCAGCTCCCCTGCTCTCTATTTACTTTATTTAAGGTACATCAGTGACCGGATGAGCCTTAATTTAAGAACTGATCTCAAATTAGCATCCACACTTCCTTGGACGTGATTTTTAAATAATTATTAAATGCTGAAGATATTCCATATTGCTAGGTATTGTGGGCACTACATAGGATTCCAAAGCATGCCAAGCGGACAGAGAAGGGGAGCAAAGGGGTGTAACGGGTGAGCGGTAATGCTGAAACAATCCCCTGCTACGTCAGATGATTGTATAGCTCATAATTTGACTTACTCAGGTTCCGAGAGCCCAAGTTTTCCTCTCAGTTGACTTTGTCCCAAGCTTCCAAGCAAGGGGATCTTAGCACATTTTTTTTTTATAAACGGATGTGGCTTGCCAGGTAAATTGTCCTTTGAAGTGTTCCCTGATCTAATATACATAATTAGGTGCGAGTTCTTCTCTCACCTACATTTTTTTTTATACAATAGTCTAACTCTACTGACTTCACAGGAATTGTTCCTGATTTGTGTCATGAAAGAGGTGAGAGGAGAATCAGCAAGACCTGAAGATCTCATCTCTGCTCTTTCACTAGTTTTGATTAAGCTCTGCTTGTCTTGACTCAGGCGCCGGTTAAGGAAAGCATCCGGTTCAGGAAAGATGCTCCACTTTCAGTACATGCTTACATGAGACTCAATGAGACTTAAAACACACAATGAAGTCTGTTCTGGATTCAGGGCCCATGAGACCGATAGGAGAGAATGTGAGATGCCACAGACACATGGATTACCTGCCATAGTATAATGGTATTGTTACCTACCACCATCTCCTCCATCTTCAACCATCACCCAGATGTCTTAATGCTTAGACTGAGGAACAGTTCAACCCCCCTAACCCAAACATCCCCTCTAAAGTGTGGAAGAATTCAGAACTGTGCTGAGTAGGGCCCATTCTCTAGCAGGAATTCAAACCCTTAGCAGTGACCCCATCCCACAAGGCACAACACCCTTAAGCAAGGCTTCATAATAATACTGCTGTCCAGCAGTCACTTCCATAGAGGGTTTTAAAAAGAGGGCAAAGCTCTTAAGGCTTTCCCACCCTACCATACAGCAGCTATCACAACCCAATATATTCTCTCATATCAGGGCCACTCGGGGGGGGGGGGGGCAAGTTTGGCAATTTGCCCCAGGGCCCCCCACAAGAGTTTTCAGGGGCCCCCACGAGAGTTTTCGGCGGGTCTTTGGCGGCAGATCCTTCAGTGAAGGATCCGCTGCTGAAGCCCTGGAGCTTCTTCCGCTCCGGGTCTTTGGCGGCAATTCGGCGGTGGGTCCTTCACTCGGTCCGGGACCCGCCGCCAAAGTGCCCCGAAGACCCGGAGCGGAAGGACCCCCGCCGCCGAAGACCCCAGGCCCCCTGAATCCTCTGGGCGGCCCTGTCTCATACAGCCTTTCTACTGGGCAGGGGGAACTCATTCAGATTTCGTAAGGACTGATGGCAACTAGATTTTCTCTCTCTCTCACTGTTTTTCAGGTGAGAAAAAGTTAACACTGTACACCTCTCATTGTTCTTTATTTCCCCCTCCCAATTCAGCCTGCCAGATTATCACAAGAGAGGCTGTTCTCACCAGGTTTATGGACCAGTTTTGCCAGCCCAAGAGACTCACCTAAGCATCTGAACTTTTAGGAGCTGGTGTGACAGTGTGGATGGGGAACTGATCTAGGAGACCTAGATTCTATTCCTAGCTCTGCCATACAGCCTATAGAGCTAGCGTTAGCATTTTGTTTTAGTTGGCTGTAAGGCAAGGAACCTACAGGCCTGTATCGTGTAAGCTATTAGTTTAAGCAGTTAGCATAAGATATAGGTTAGCATAAGG
>NW_020664582.1:13295944-13432877 GCF_002925995.2 Terrapene triunguis
ACCTTCTTCTATTCTTCCATCTCTGCCTGGTCTTCAAGATATGCTAATCAGTGTGTAAGTATATCCTTTCAAATAATTATCATATATTATACTCTACTCATCTCTGTATAATTTCCTCATATGCATAATCGTATTTGACTTCCTTATGAATGTAAAAACCATCTTACCTTGGGCAAGTTAATCTTCATTGATTGAATACCAAATTCATTTGAATGTGTTAGCAAAGCCTCTTTTTTTTTCTCCCCTTGAACAGCAGAAAACTGGAGAGAGACATACAACTGCTATTCCGCAACTGAAGAATATTCTGTGTTTATTTTGTCTTTACTTCTCATTTTGCTTTTGAATTCCCTTTCTTCCTGACCCACTTTCTCTCTTTTTCTTCCTTTAAATAAAAATTAAAAAACCATCAACAATGCTTGCTTTATTTAAATGTTTCTTTCAGTTTGCGCTTTTGAGAACCAGAGTTAAGAAACCCTCAGAACCTTTATAAATAACGAACTTCAAAAAAGGGGGAGCCAAGCCAGAATTCCTTAAAAAAAATGCAATCAATCCAGGAAATGCCAGTGTGGGAAATTAGTCTGTCTACAGACAAAAGTGTTAGTAGATTTCAGTAGCAACAAGCCTTGTATATAAAATACTCTCTCTGTTCTTCTTAGGGACTGTATTTAAGAACCCTGCTTCACTAAGGTGAGTGTAAAAAATTCATAATCCTTCTCTCCCAAAAGGGGTGGAATATGGATATAGCAACAGACCAGGATGGATATTAACAGTCTTATGTGGGCACTGCCATATAGGAAAAGAATTCCCCCAACTGGGCTGAGTGTTGTACTTATTCCCATAAGCAAAAAGGTTCAAAACCAACAAGTTGATTTTGTTTTAACAATGCAGGATCTTTATGGGCTCTGATCCTGCACTACCATCTAACCAGGCTTGAGAGCTTCATGACATCTGTTTTATAAACAGGCTGGTTGGGGTCTTCTTGTGTGCCCCTCTGTTGGCTGCCTGCTTTGTGCAGGCAAGTTTTTAAAGGTCCTTAATTCATGCCATTCAGCAGCAAAACTAGTGCCTCTCCTTCAGTCCCCTAAAAAATAAAGGGTGACATCCTGGGCCCATTCAAGTTGATGGCAAAACTCTCATTGACTTCAGTGGGGCCAGGGTTTCACCCAATGTGAAGTAATGGCCACTTGCAGTGCAAATGAGAGACGGTGCCATGGGCTACTGCTTGAGACTTAATTGCTTAATCCTCAGATTAAGGCCCCGATCCTGAGCCTCAGTTTCCCCATCTGTAAAATAGAGATAATGTGAATGACCTTTTGTAAAGTGCTTTGTGATCGACTTAAGTGATGTGCTCTATGAGAGACAGGTATTATTATTACTGTTCTTCAGTGGAGCGCTGCAAGGGTGTAGGACTTAAGAAGCTTTAAATGACTAACTTCCGCCTGAATGAGGGGGAAAAAGTAGTAAAAGCCAGCTTTTTAAAAGAACAACAGTTGCCCAATAGCTAAACACAGGCCACTGTGTCAAATTAGTTACTGAGCTATGATTTAAAAAATAAATAAATAAAACTGGCCATGCACTGAAGTGACTGAGGCTGGCTTGCCCTGACAGCAATCTGCTCTCATCATGCCACTGTATCAACCTGCTTGTCTGAGATACAGGCTTAAATAGTTAAATCGACAGTGTTTTCCTATTTAATACGGGCAGCAACTGTGTTAAATACCAGTCAGAGCTTGTCCCTCAGGATGGGGGAAATCACCATAAGAGTGATGTTTATATTTCCGTTTCATTTTGCTAAATATTAGCACTGAATGCTCCAGCTAATTCTCTTCTTTTATGCCTCACCAGCATCTCTGAGATCCTTTGTGCCCTTCTCAAAGGCCAGCGATTCACTAGGTCTCCCCACATTTATCTCCTTCATCCTGGAGGTGCCATGCCACATCTTTCCAGCCAAGTAGGGTCACAAAGGACTTCTTCTGTCAGGTCTTACCAGAGGTGCATTCTTGCTGAACGCGGCTCAATACATGGCCACCATATCACCGGACCATGGATCCCCTTGGTCAATGTTTTCAAAGATGGCTACGAATTTTGAGTGTCCCAACTTGAGATGCATAAGCCTGATCATGCAATGACCTCAGCATAGCCACATCTCTGTGTCCAAGTGGAGTCCCGTTGGCTTCACTCAGGCTCTGCACAGTCACAGGGGGCAGAACTGGGGCCCTAGAGTTTGATTTTTCAGAGGCACCAAACACCTGAAGCTTCCGCTGATATTTCCAAAGACCCAAACTTTCAGTTGGTTTATTTAAATTTTGGCTTTTTTTCCAAAAGAGAATGGGAGAGGAAAATCAGCAAGGTGAAAATTAATGAATTCCAATAACATTCAAATCTCCCCCGGATTAGGATTCTTGCTGGCCTCATCTGGAGCAGACGCTAGTAAATCTGCACTGGGGAAAATGCCCTGGTGGCATTGTCTTATCCAGCATTTAGGAAGCGAGTGATATTTTCATTTAAAATCCAAACTTACTTTTAGCATGGCTCCATCAGGCTTTTGGGGACGGATTTAGCCTTCTCATTATTGTGCAGTCTTATGCCACTTTGCTGTATCAGTGCAAAATTGCAACACGCCGGCAATAAAAATATGCTTTATGGCAGTAACTCTTCCATAGCGGTTTTACAAACTTGCCTTCAAGCTGTACGGCAGTGTGTGAACACCTCGCTGTCCAATATCAGCTATCGTTCCCTGCTCCTTTGGCCCATTTTCCTTGTTTATAATTTAAAATTAATTAATACATAAAAGCCAATTTAGAGTCTAATCCTGCTGCTTTTACTCAGTCACTTGAGAGGTCCCACTGAAAAAAGGCAATCGCCTTACTCTCACAGTCCCATATCCGGTAGCTATTGACTTAATGGTGGCCTCTCCCCTGATTTCCCTGGGCATTGGATCGAGCCGATAGTTTCTTACTTTGCAACAACATTTGTACAGTTAGACCCCGGGCTTGTGACTTAAATGCGGGCTCTGCCCCATCGCATTGGCGGATCAGAGCCAATAGGGCTACAGGATCAGGGGCCTATTTGTTATGCTAATCTATTTCTGGGCCTATATTTATTTCCAGCTAATCTAGTACATGGAAGGAAACGCATTTCATACTGTACAATTTTTAATCTGTTTTAGGTGTTTGTGGAAAACCAATCAGTGCAGCATGCAAAGATTACAGTATGATTAATAAAGTTAATGTACTGTACATTGTACACTCAATTTTCAAAAAAATGTGTATACAATGTGCACATGCAAAACTTTCTTCCTGTTGACCACAAGAGGCTAATTGTGTATGAAATGTACCATTAACTATACATGCAATTACCAGAGGCGTGTGGTGGGTTTTGTTTCTAATGCAATGGCATGTTTTGCATGGGCAAAGCTGTTTACAACCCCCCAACTAGGGAAAACCGAGGGTGTGATCCTGCACACACTAGCTACAGGGCATGGTGCTTAGCACAGCAAGTAGCCCCACTGACGTCAACAGGATTAGTCACGGCAGCGTCTGCAGGATTGGGCCTCATAACACTGGGAGATTCAGATGGAGATTGTTGAATATGACAGACATTTGTGCTACAGAACGACAGATGGGGAGAGGAGTAAGCTATAGTCTCTACCGGCGTTAATTGGTGCAGCTCACTGGGGCACGCACTGGGTTTCTGTTCTGTGTCTGTACAGTACCTAGCACAATGGGGTCCTGCTCCCGTGACTGAGTCTTCTAGGTGCGACGAGACTACAACAATAATAGTATTAATAGTTCAGTGGAGTTTAGCCCATTTACACCAGTAGAGATTTGTCCCAGTGCCATTAAACAGCTCTGCATGTAGATAAAAAAAGGTGGTTGATATAAATTAATTTAATTTAATATAAATTAAGACAATGTCAGTGAATTCTATTTTCAGAACATTAGTGAACCCAAAGCAGGTGAACTAAATGCGCTAGTATTTCCCCCACAATCCCTTACTATCCAAAGGGCAAGGAGTTTTACCTGCCTGAAGACACAGTGCTCACTTTGAATATAGGGTTAGGAGGAGGCAGGTTTCCCTAATAATTCCTGCTAAAAGTTAATCTGTCTCTGTATGCGTTTGCAGAGAGGTCGCAAATTGCTGGTCTGGCTGAGGTCCCTTGGGGAAGGTGACCAGGGGCAATGGAAGACAAGGAGAAGCTTTGCCATGTGTGTCATCTATCAGGCCCTGGACAACACCTTTCAATGGGGATTTAATGATGATGAGCAGCGGACCCCTTCCTGCTTATACGTCACCCCTGGGATTCTGCGGAGAGACAAGCTTTCACGGGCGGCTTGCACTTTGCCTGACCTTTGAACCCAGGGGCCAGCACTTTTATGGGGATGAAGCCACACAGTTCCTGCAACCTGCCTCGGGGGCCCTGAAAAATTAGACTGAATCAAAGCAGAAAATGAGTTTTCATTTATCTTGTGATGATGCACGAGGTTACATGAAAGACAAATAGCTGCTTCTGACTCTTCCTTTATCATTGTCACTGCAATTAATAGGCTGTGGCCTTCGTTACTGTGTTAGTACTAAAGAGACTCTGGGCCCCGAGGGACATTAACGAGAGGAGAAATGCAGTCCAATCTTCTCAAAGTTCTGTCATGTTAAGATATGCTAACCTGTTTCTTTTTAACTTGCTATTAAAGTGCTAGTGACTCAGCTAGACAAGCAGAACATTGAAGTTGCCAAACCTAATCTGCTGCCTCAATCAGAAACGTCACTGTTTTATATTCACTTAAATCTCCGTGCATTCGGGAGGACCACCAAAGGGCAAGCCGAGGAATTAAGGGTTCGGCTGGCAAGTTGAAATGGGGCATCTGCAAAGAGAATGGGATTCAGGCTTTAAAGCACACATGCACCGTACTTTTGAACTGCACGGCAATTGGCTGGGAGAGGCTACTTCTCTGAAGTTTAATGGGTTTTGGCTTCACTGCTAACTGCCCTTGAAAGGTCAGGCAGCCCAATAGCATAGTTGGATTTAAGTGGAGGGTGGATAATTCCATGGCCAACACCTGGAGTGTGACATGCTTCATGGCCTCAGCTGATCTCTGTTGAGGTCAGGAAAGAATTCCCTGTCATCCCAGAGAGAGCACCAGCTCTCTCCTTTGGCTCGCCCGCCTCCATCACATCTATGGCTTGTCTTCACTGCAGAGTTCACTTGATTGTTGCCCCGAACGTGAGTCCCGTCCACATGCAAACACCCTTAACTTGAGTGTGGTGGCATTTTTAACTCAAGTCGGCTGGCCCATCAGGGAGGATGAGCTACAACACAAGTTAGCACCACTCGTCAGCCACCAACGCAACCACTCTGTGCTGCTAACACAATCACTCCGTGCAACTTGAGTGTTATTTTGCAGAATGGCCGCTCCCACTAGAGGTAGGATAACTCGAGAGGAGTTCACTTGAGTGTCATAACCTGAGCTAACTTGGTGATGAAGACCTACCCCCAGTCTCAACTTATTGCCTTCACTTTCAAAGCCCAGCGTGACTCTACCCTACATTGTAGACCTTCTATCTTCCTGCACTCCTCTGTTCTATCAACGGCGCCAGCCTCAGTGCCGCTTTGTTCCACTTCTCTAACAGCTATTTCCAGGGTTTCATTGCTACTGAGGTTCTCTCCCCACCGCCACCTTCCGATCCCTTTCCCGGAGGCTTGTTACTTCTGTGATGACCACAGAGGAGACAATGATATGATTAAAACAGACACTTTTAAAATATCTTAGCTATTCCCGCCAGTGGGATTCCCATCTACTCTATCTTTGCTCGTAGGCTACTTGGGAAAGGGACCATCTGTAATTTGGACTGTGTACAATGCCCAGTATGTTCTGGTGCCCAACTATAAATAGAAATGAATTAGTCAGGTGTGTTTTGTCAGTGCATTTTTATACCTCTGAAGCCTCAGGCAATTGCCAGTGCCAAAGGCAGGCTACTGGAATTGATGGACTCAATGGGCTCAGCTGTTGTGTCAATTCCTATGATCCTAGATAAATAGGCTTTAACTAGTCAGCTGACTTTTCCCCATGTGATAATTGCTTTAGCAGGTCCAGAGTAAATATGTGCAGATTTGCTTCAGCATCTCGCATGATGCAGTAGACACGCGTTTGGGAACTGGAATCTCAAGCACACAGAGATTCATACTAATCCACTGGACTTCTGGGTGGGGACAAGCACAGAATGTACCCCAAGCCCTGGCTGGATTTCTCCCAACTCCATGTCACTGGCTTTCTGGAAGCTTTGTTCAGAATGTCTCAAATTCAGAAAGATTTCCTCTTGCCTTCAGTTCTCTCGCTGGTGACACTGGGCTGGGAAAGACATGTGTTTTCAGGGTTTCCTAACTGCTTTTTCTTTTACCAGATACTCTCTGGAACAGCACTGCCTGTCAAAAGGCTGGAGCTTCATAGGAGAAAGCGACTTTACAGCACTTACTAAACAACAACAAAAGGGAGGAAGATAGGGACACAAGTTTACGCTGCAAGGATGTGTCTGCACTGGACTTTTTCCTCTTAAAAATTCCCATAAGTGCTACCAGCATGGGCAGAAGCACTAGTCTAAAGCACTAAGGGCATTTTTACCAGTGTCTTTGTATAGATCTGCTCAGAGCCTCTGATATCTCTCTCCATAGTAGGTTGAAACAAACCCTAGGATATAAAGCCTGCATCCCCTGCACGCACACTTTGGGGACTTTGGATCCAGATCTGAATTTTGTGGCTTAGGCCCACTGGAACCAACTGCAGAACCTTTGCCTAAAATTTAAATGTATTAAGCTCAAAAGTTTCGAAGTACCCTCCCTCTCTCTCCAATTTGTATGCAACTCTTCTAGTAAGAGACTCTCTTCTTCTACAGCAGGTTATGAGTGTAATTCCCATTCACTTCTCGTCCCCTGCTGGGAGAGAACTAGATGTTGCCTCTATCTTAAGATGGGAGCATTAGGCCCCTGGTTTGAGTTGGAGCCAGCAAACTCCGGCGCTAACAAGAAAACACCAAGAGAAAGGGCTAGTTTGATAGTATCTCCCAACCTGGATGGAATTATGACAGAGAAAGTCTTGTGAGAAAGGCTGCCCTGTCACCTTGCTCTCATTTCTTTTCCATGTCCAGGTGTCCCTCTCCCCTGCCTTGAATCTGCAATCAAGCAGGTTTGAAACTCTCTATCCAAATCAGAGACAAATTTAACAGGGTAATTAGAAGCTTAACTAAATCTAGCCTAAATTTTCAGAAGACTTTGTGGGCTCAAGCTTATATTAACTCAGGGGATTCCATGAAAATCTAACTCTGCAGTGCGGCCCACTTTTGACCTTTATCATTAGATCTCTGGTGCTAAAGCATTTCTGAAGGCTTTGGTGCATCGTATTCTTACGTGATGGCTGCACTATCTTCTTTAATTGGTGTTTTTTGAGGTTAATTGGAAAGGAATCCATGATTGGCAACCGATATCAAGATAATTTTGTAGGGATTAAAGTTGTCCTGGAACAGTGGGGTGAAAACTATTTACCTGGGAAAATGAAATTGCTGGTTTGCCGATGCCCACAAAAGCATTTAGTTCTGTTTCTTTACTCTAGCCCTGAAGTTGGATGTCTTCCACAATCCTTAAAACTAGGGGCAGTAAAGGGGCTGAACCAGAAAAGGAAGTTGGCACATAGCATAAAGGCTCATTTTAATCTAAAAGCCGTTAACATGCTCATAGTCATTTGGGATAAATGGGATACTTAAGAACACATGATGGCTAATCTCTGCTATGACATTTGTGGAGGAGGAGGAGGAATAATTTAGACAGTGGGGATTGTGCCACTCATGAGTTATCCCCTCTCTTCTGTCATAAGTGAAGCTAATGGCCATAAACATAAATTTGCACATCAATGGCACCTTTCAGCCAAGGATCACAGGGCACATTGCAAACATTAACCAGCTCCTCTGTGAGGTGTGAACATCAACACCCCCATTTTGCAGATGGGAAATCGAGGCACAGAGCAATACAATGACATTTTCATGATGACCCAGCAGATCAGCAGCTACAGAACATAGGTCCGGAATTCCAAGTACTAGACCACTCCTCTGACCGTGATAAACTCTCCCCCTATTGTGAGTTGTTCTGTTGAGGGATTTTACCCACCATCACAATATCCTGGTGGTAGCCAGGGCGAAGGATCTGTAAGGACAATGGTGGTTGGCATGGGAATGGGAAAGGAGAGAAGTGGCAGGGAGGAAACAAGGCAAGGAACCTTCTGTAGGAAGAGCCAGAGGGCACGGAGTATCCAGTACGTTTACCGGCAACAAGCTTGAAAAACTGATGGCACGTTAGCAAAATTAGTAGAGTTGCATAGCAATAACTAAACACACACAGAGAGCAAGGACAAATTCAGCGACTCAACTTCCTTAACACGCACTACTAGGAGATTTGTTATCGGTTATTTAACAGGCCTCAATCAACAGTTGCGTTAAAAAATTCATTTGAAGCATCTGTCACATGTCCTTTTTGACCCTGATTATAAACTTTACACAACACACTTCACACAGCCTCGTTCAGTCACCAATTCCCCGACATGCTCTAGGAAAACTTTGCAAGCTGTCAATAAAAACTGAAATCATGAGCAAGGAAAACAAAATATGTTCATCTGATTTTCCACCATTTGGTTTTCACTGCCATCTCAGAAAACCCCCTCAGTTCTGACTAATAGGGACCCCGGAAAGTAACAGCTGAAATAGAAGCATTGACAGGCAAAACATGTTTTCATTACTCCCTTCCTCCTCATATTGCAAAAACCTAATTGAAACTCAGGTGGCTAGAGAATAGAAAACTCTAGCATGGGCCTGAGGTAGGGGGCATCTAGCTCTAATTTGGTATAATACAGGTGTACAGGAACAAGGGAGTGTTTCAAAAGTGGAACAGGTGAGATGCCAACAGTGTCAACGCAAAGGGCTGTCGGAATTTCAAACGCTCCTTCTGAGAGGAGTACCAGCGGCTCTGGGGATTGGAAATGGGATGCATGCTCGGTCTGTGTGAGCATGCTCAGTACAAATCTGGGGGGGGAGGGGAATGGACCCTGCCCCCACGTGCATCCCTTCTGGCACAGACCTTAATTTGAGGTCTGAATGCCAGTGAGGTCAGGAATCTATTTTGGGTACGTACCTGGCTCCAATGACATAATATCTGATTGACTCACAAGTGGAGCTGTGCAAATAATGGGAGTTTTGCTGGGATTTCACCCCTAGATGGCTAGAGATGTTTCAATGCTATGCTAGAGGATGCCTCACACATTATGATTACAACTTATTATTTGTAAGTAGGCTTCAGTCAGCGCCAGGGCACTACTGTGCCAGGTGTCCTGCAGAGCAAACAGGAAGTCTGTGTCTCTGCCCCAAAGAGCTTACACAGTCTAATCAGTTTCCTAATACTAAGCATGGCATGAAACTTCCTCCTACTAGAGGAATTACATTTTGCAGCGGAAACCTCCTAACAGTACAGGAAGTGCTAGAGTCCATAGGAAAGATTCAGCACTATTCATAAGCCTCAGTGCGTTTGTAAGTTACCATTCCTGTAAGCAGGGCAAGGGCAGGCTTGTGTCTGGTTATGGTAAATGAACTCCCCGACCCTTTCACCTAGCCTGTGTTCTCAATCTTGCCCTAAGCAGCAGGGACAGCTCAGAATCATGGACACGGGGTAGACCCTGGGAGTAAAGTACATTCACGTAGTAGCATTTTGTTGGGGGTGGGGTGGGGGAGAGGGAGAGAGAAGACGGTGATGGATGGTGCCCTACTGGGCAAGAAGAGGAAGAGAAAATGGGAAGAGGGTGACACAGGAAAGAAAGCAAAGGAGTGGCTTTTCCGCCTCTGTTGGTGAAAGCTTTCCCCATCTGCTTGTAAATAAAGCACAAGTTATACAGAGAGACTATCCTTGCCCACAGAGACACATTGTCCATTTCTGCCACAGAGATGAAAGGTTTAACTGCCATTAATGGAGTGGTAGGGAAAACTTCGCCACATACACTCTATTATATATTTATGATGCTTGAAAAAAGGTCAATAGGTGCTATATGCAAAGGGTCCGGGCGTAAAGGGTCCTTTACGTTATAAATGTAACATAGCATGATCATTTAGTACAAGTTGTTTCTTAGATTAACAACATGACGACAGACCACAATCTAGAAGCATAATAAAGAAATACTGTAGTAGTAGTTCTCTAAAATATATATCAAATTGCCGCCTCCTCCTGCACCCTTTGAATAGTGCTTGTTGTCTTAGATCAGTGGTCCCCAACCTTTTTCGTCTGGCGGGCGCCAAATGACCAGCCATCGCGGACCGTGGCCGGCGGATGAGCACCCGCCAAAATGCCGCCAAGAAGCGGCAACGTCAATAGGCGTCGCTGCCGAAATGCCGCCGACAAGCAGCGTCATCCAGAGGCGTTGCTGCCAAAATGCCGCCAAAAATCGGCAGCATTTCGGCAGCGACACCTCTGGATGACGCTGTTTGTGGGCGGCATTTTGGCGGATGCTCGTCCGCCGGCCGGTACGCGGGCACACATAGATGCCCCGACGGGCATCATGGCACCCACGGGCACTGCGTTGGGGACCCTGTCTTAGATTGTAACAGGGTACAAGTCTTCCTCTGTGTTTGTACAGCATCTGGCACAATGGGCCCCCCATCCTAACTAGAGCCTTTGGGTGCTACCAGAAATATTCACTTCTAATAATAGGAAGAAATGCTTTTAAATGTTTCTCCATTGGAAGAGGAAATTAACTGACAAAAGAGTGCAGATGGTTTAGTAGAACATCCTCCAACAAACTACTTTGGATCTTTAAGAACTGACCTAGATCTTGCCCCCAAACTAGACCTGAACCTTAATGGAACCATATTTGACATTCAAAAGTGTTCAGATAATGTTTAGTCTTGTCGTTCTGGTGATCCTCTGTGGTTCCCAAAAAAGAAGTGCAGTTAATGGATGCAAAGTAAGAACGTCTTGCCAGGTGCAATAGATCTCGAACGGATGCTCACACGGCATAAACAAAGCAATGCAGTCAAAAGATGCCTAGAAGTCTACTGTTATTCTAAGTTGAGCTTGCAGCTGGATTGCCAGGGCATTTGTTTGTTCTCTTTGCAGAGGTGGCAGGGGGGTTAACTAGGGAGTGTAGAATAGGACGGTAATAGTTTCAGAGCGCGTTCGTATTCTTTTCTTTGAGGATCACTATAAGTTTCATGAAAGCAGCCCGGTCCCTAGCATACTGTGCCTCTTTAGGGGTCAGAGTGATGAATGCTGAACCAGAATGAGAGAGGAGACGGAGGACTTCAGAATCCCCCCTTCCCTATTCAGTGCGACTCCAGACAGTGTCGCAGAGAGATGAGAACATTCCCTCTCGGCACATGACGGGATCAGAGATGGGTGAGAGGAAAGAGATCATGGAGTGAGGGGCTCCCTGTTGCAAGCACCACGACCAAGGGGAAAGAAACCCCAATCGGATTGTTTACTTCCTTCAGGCTGCCACAGGCAAAGTGCTCAGCTTCCACTGTGCCTGAAGTGAAACGTCCTTGTCCTTCTCCACAGGCTATCGTCCTCAGAGGGGCCAACGACTGGCTCTCTGCACTGACCACAATATGTTCTGGTTCAGTGGAAGGACCTTAAACTCACAGACAAGGACAAGGCAGTAAAAGATGAAGCACCTGAACCCCCCTATTTCCAGATTACTAGACCCCAGGTGTGTGCTAGGGAGCAGTTAAATTTCATCATTACCCTTTCTTCTATGGTATTTTTTATAGTCCTTTTTACTACTGGCACTAAAGGTGCCGGACGCATCCCAGGAGCTAAGAGGACATCACTTGTCAACCTGACTGCTCAGTGATATAAAAAAATGACAAGTCCTGGCTTAATCTTTCTGATGACTGTGTTCAGGATGGCCCATCCATCTCCATGTAGGAGTTTTGGTGAAGCCGGAAGACAAGAGCATCACAGCATTTAAGAATGAAAAATTAAGTGCCCTTTTTAAGCACAGCATGGAGCTTATTACTGCAGAGCGGTTTGCCTGCTACTCTTCAGGTTGTGTGCATGTGTCTGCACTTCTCTTTACTGAAATCACCTAACTTGGCTGCAAAAATTGGCTATGGTCAGGAAATAGACAGTTAAAAAAATTATAAACATTAGAAAGATTAGAGACAGACAGCTGGATTTAAAGGTCTTACAGACTCAGAAATCTTCTATCTTCAAAACAGTTACAAACACAGGCAGAAGCAATGCAAACTTCTCCTACACGACCCTTCCAATGTGCCTCCAAACCTATTCTTGTAAAGCCCACCTCCAGGGGTGAAAGGATAATAGGTAATAAGAGTGTTGCCAACTCTCACGATTTTATCACGAGCCTGGTGATATTTGGTGTTTTTGTTAAACACAGCTCCTGAGTCAGGTGAGTATGTGAGAATCTTAGCTTGCATGTGAAAAAAAGAAAAGAAAAAGTTTCTATCCCTTCTGGTTGTGGAGGAAAGCTTTAAGAAAGGAGCCTTAATGGCTCAAACATCACAAGGTAAATAAAAAAAAAAAATCAAATTTGTTATTTTAAAATGCTCATGATTTTTGAGTGTTCCAGGTTTGGCTGCATCTTCCTGACCAGCTCTCTCCCATCTATCCACAGATGTTGCAGCTTCGTGTGAACTGGCAGCACAGCAAATTGTAATTTAATTAACTCCTAAATTTTAATGTAATCCAGGCTGCCAGGAATCTCTCTTTTTTTTTTCTCCTTTCCTTTTAGTACAACAGTCCCCTTTGCATTGTTTTGTTTTGTTTTTGGCAGGCTAGGAATATTGTTAGACGAGCCAAAGTCGATTAACTCGTCTCGGAATGACCACCTATGTAAGTAAGTTGGAGAGGAGGCTCCCCTTGCCCCCTCCTCTTTAAGGGACTCGCTGGATCTGGGGAACACTGAGCTATGCAAAATGCTGATCAGATGGGTGACCGAGAACCCCAAATAGCTCTTTTTTATGCCACTGTTTCTGCAGGTACCTTTGGATATCAGAACACCCCTCTTTCCAAAGGCCCAGAAGGTGGCTTGTTTCCAATGGCTGTTTCAAAATGAAAGTAGTGCTGGGGAGAGATGCCAGATGGACCGCCTTTGGTGCCTGATGCCCCTTCTTTTGGCATAGAGCAGGCAGGGCAGGGACAGCTCCCACACTTGTTGCTCTGAACAACGTGCTTCCCCTTTTGAGATGAAGGGACAGCTACTACAGGGCACGGTGTGTGTGTGTGTGTGTGTGTGTGTGTGTGTGTGTGTGTGTGAGAGAGAGAGACAGAGAGAGAGAGAGAGAGAGAGAGAGAGAGAGAGAGAGAGAGAGGGGTTTGGTTTCTATGGTAATTCAATCCCTGGCCTCTCTGCTGAAATGGCCAACCAAAGAGTAAGTTTGTGTCAACTGTGGTAGTCACCCATCCATTAGGAATTGCACTGACATCTACCCAACTTGTTTTACCTATGCCAGTGAACAGCCATAAATTGGTAATGTTGGTCACTAGAAGGAGTGAAGAAATTCAGTAGTTAGGGGACTAGCCTAGAACTTAGGACACCTGAGTTTGAGCCCCTGCTCTGCCACAGACTTCTTGCGTGTCCTTTGGCAAGTCACTTAATCTCGGTGCATCTCATTTCTCATCTGTAAAATGGGGATAATAGAACTGCCCTCCCTCACATGCATGTTATGAATATTAACCCATTAAATACTCTGAGTGGCGCTGGATGACATTTTTCAGACTAATTTTTTTTTGGCTTAAAAAAAATCCATTTTGGGTAGATCAAAACTTTTCACAAACTCTTGTCAAATTCAGCAACTAGTTTCAGCTGGAAAAAATTCTTCTGCTTAAAAAGTTGAAACATTTCTTTCATTTCAAAATGTTCCCCTCTCATGCCAACAGGCAGTCCCTGACCTAGAGCACGACCGTGGGGCAACACTGAAATAAACTGATGTCCTTTCACTCAAATCATATAGCAGGGAGGTCGTATGGCGTCACAAGTCCATTGAGACACCGTGGCCCAGTGGATAGAGCACAGGACTGAGAATGCAGTGTGAGCTTGGGCCAAGCTATGAATTTATCCTTGTTGCCATCAGAAAAAGGGGGAGAGCGATAGTTACCCATCTTTTTAGAGCACTCTGAGCGTCTCAAATGAAAAATCACTATGTAAATGCACAATGAACAATGAAAAGTCTAAATTCGATCACCACCAGCACCGTCACAAGAAGAAAAGTTTCATTTATAAAACATATTAATCGTTGGCTCTCCAAAGCCCAACAAAACTGTGAACCTGTGAATCCTGCCTGATGTATAATCTTCTAATCTCCTCCTTCTTAATCTGCTCAGTATGGAAACCCCTGTCATTAGGAAACAAACGAGCTGCCTTATTATTTGTGAGGCAAGACGGAAAACAGAGAGAAGCTGATGCAGGAGGGCAGTATAAATCATAATGGGGTTTACCTTCATCGTGCAAAGGAGCTAAACAGTGACTGCTAACAAAAATGCAATCCTGTTATCAGCAAAAAGTTTTAAAACCAGATTAAGGAGGATGATATTCCCCTTGTTATCATGCCTGCCCCTTTCCGCCAAGGTGTTTATCAGGTAAGTGACTTCAGGCAGCGATGTGTGTGTTTGCCTATTATTAGCGGCTCCCATGCTTTGCATCTGAGGTGGAGCCAGGGGCTAGTGAAAGGGTAAAAACCCACTTGTGTGCTTATTGCCAGAGGCTGCATCGCATATGCCGTGCCTGCGTTTCTAAGTGGGACTGCATGTTCTCTCTATTCTGGACCGGTCATAACATCCCCAAGATTGTCCCTTCCCAACTGAAGCAAGGCTTTTCAATTGAAGCTCGCTGCCTCCTGTATGTTCATGGACACTTTGGGTTATACTTCCAAACGGTGTGCACTCGGAATGGGCACCGCTGGATCAGCGCCTGGCAACACACGGATGGTGACATTCTCTGTCCAATAAGATGGCAGCACTTCTCCACTCTGCTCTGCCTGTGTCACACACGGAAGTCAAAGAAGTTGCAGAGTGGACCTAGAGGCACTGAGGGCCCAGACTGTATGGGACTTTATAGATCATCATTAACATATTGAATTGCACACATGGTATAGAAACAACCTGACTGGGGCTTGCAATGGATGGAAACCCAGAGTCTCACCCTGTGGCCGCTGAAATCGATGATAAAGCTCCCATTTACTTCAGTGGCAGCAAGATCAATCTAATTTAGGGGATAGGGCACTAGACTTGGAATCAGGAGACCTAGATTCTCTTTCCAACTCTGACACTGACCTGCTGTGTGACCTTGGGCAAGTCACTTACCTGCTCTGAGCCTCTCCCACCCCTGCTTTGCTTGTCTAGTGAGATTGTAAAATCTTCAGGGCAGGGACTCTCTCTCACTGTGTGTTTGTATGGTGCTTAGGACAATGGAGCCCCACTCTCAATTGAGACATCCAAGCAGTACTACAATGTAAATGAGAACAACTACAGCCAGATGCTGCCCTCACTTGCTCCAGATTATCCATAATAAATCATGATTTCTTTAAAAAAAAATAATTTTGGAAGCATTTTAAGAAATCATCATACAATGAAGCAACAAACACAAAAGCAAAGAAAATAACCCCAAAATGTGTCTTCAGTGTAACATACCCCTAATTTCCAATAAATCCCAGGGGGATGCAGATCCCACCTGAACTGTAAAAACTTTTACAAAATCAAGGGTGAGTGATGAGTACAGGAAACCGGGATGCAAGCTGCTTATATACAGGGGAAAGGGAGAGATTCTCCCAGCGCAGCCTGAGAAGTCTGGGCTTAGGAGCACGCATGAGACACAGCTCTGGGTGAGTGGAAGCAGATAAGAAGGTGAGAAACTGGGGACACACCGTGAAAGTGGTCAGTTGTTGAACAGCTGCTTTTTCTGGAGTCATTACCAGCATTGACCTTTGGCTCAGCCAGCATGACATCTACTGCCGCTGAAACCTCATCTATCAGTGACCAGGAGGAGGAGGAGAGACAAAGGGCAGGAAAGCCAATGAAAGCAACAGGAAATAAAAAGAGGGAATTAGAAAAACAGGACCCCCAGTTCTAAATGTGCTGACAGCGCTGTGCTGTAATTAATAAGCACCAAACCTAACTGGGATTCATATAGGGCAGGGGACAGCTCCTCATTAATCAAAGCCCAAGGTGTCAAAGTGCTAGGCAGGAGGACACTCCAGACACTGGAAACAGAGACAAAACCATCATGCGGAGCAATAAAGAAACAATGGGAGTTTTGCCCGAGTAAGGACAGCAGTGCCAGGCCCAAGCTTTGGAACTTGGCTTTTTCAAAATTACGAACCAAAGCTCTCGGGAGAAAGCTTGACTTTTAGGAGAGTGATCAGTGATATTTGCAGCGTTCTAAAGCTCAGGCAAGGAAGAGATGGGGCCAACTCAAAGTTCAGAGCTAAGCTGATTCTAGAACCAAGCTTCGTATTTCAACCGAAACCCTGGCTCAGAAAAATCCCCAAGTTGAGGGTTCATGATCCATATTAGAACCTGACTAAAGTTTGGAGTTTTCAGATTTAGGCTCAGCCCAAGAGAGGGAGATGGGTTTGAGCTGCAAACTGATGGGGCGCTCGGTGCCATAACTCCTAAGGCAAGACTTGCAAAGCTTGTACTGGCTCATAAAAAACAACCGGGATGTGTCTCCACACTGAGCAAGGGAACAATTGCAGCAGCAGCGATAGCAAGAAATGGCTCACCATCGTCTTAGCCATCCATGTAGCAACGCTGCTTTTCACAGAGGCACTTCGGTGCACCCACACACAGCATGGCCATACTGAAGTGACTGTACTCGTGTATTCAGAATAATTTAATCTAGCGGACTAAGCGCACGCTGAAAGTGTAGTTCTGCCTCCTGTAAAGGGAGCCCATATACTTTTCACTAGGGCTGCCTTAACCCCCCCGCTTTCCCATACAAATTTCGTCTGATTGCAACATTCAGAACAGTGGAGAAAGCATTTGAAGAGAAGCTCTCTCCGGAAAAGGAGGAAACATTTTGCCGAGCCTCCTCTTAAGGAATCAGCAGGTGTTGCTGTGCTGTGCATGGATCCCAGTGCAGAACTTGGACCCAGGTGATTTCAAAGTCCAGGGTTACTATTTCTTGCTTTCAACAGTGTTGGTTTTATGATTGCAATACCTCAACTCTTCCTCCCTCTCTCTCCCATACACCGTCTCTCGAATTTCTCATTTATTCCTGCATTTTCACTAGCTGAGCTAGTTTCGTACCTGTACTCACAGAGATGTACAGAAGTGTTCAGGTATTTTGCCTTGTTTACCTGCTGACATGACAGAACACAACAGGATTTAAAGGACAAAATGGGACTATCTTTAGAGAGAAAGATCTGCCAGCCACTTAGCTAGGACCTGTCTGGTAGAAAACTTTAGCAATCATTAGTAACCCAACATTTGCAAAATGGGAGTAAATGGGAGCCATGTTTTGCAGCCTGAACATGTCCATAGCCTCATGCTGCTGCTGCTGCTGCTTCTTCTTCTTCATTATTTGTATTATGGTAGTGTCTAAAAGCCCCAGTCATGGACCAGGATCCCACTAATGTGCTAGGCACTGTACGTACACAGAACAAAAAGACAGCTCCTTGCACATATGCGCCGGGCCTTTACACCCACTTATTTCAAAGTTATATTCTAAAGCACTGGACTGGAACTATTCACAGCTCTGTCACTGCTCTGCTGGCTGACCTTGGGACAGTCACTTTGCCTCCGGTTCCTCTTCTGAAAAATGAGGGTAACAATACCGACCTCCTTTGTGAAGTGCTTTGAGAGCTGATGATGTAGAATGCTGTATAAGAGCTTGATATTGTCCATATCGTCATCTCCTCTCTTTAGAAGAGCAAAGCACTGTAAACAACTGGCAATATCCCAGGGGATCAGGTAGACTTGAAATCCTCCAAATCTAATTTCCACCACCACGCTCATGTCTCCCAACTCTTAATACAGATAGTTTCATAAACAGGCTATTGTGCATCAGCATCTGCATCGCTAAGTATAGATTGATCTCATGATGCAAAAAGCAGATATAGCCTTTTAGTGTAGTGTTTTTATAAGTACACCTCTACCTCAATATAACGCGACCCGATATAACACGAATTCGGATATAACACGGTAAAGCAGTGCTCGGGGGGCGGGGGGGCTGCGCACTCCGGTGGATCAAAGCAAGTTCGATAGAACGCGGTTTCACCTATAACGCGGTAAGATTTTTTGGCTCCCGAGGACAGCGTTCTATCGAGGTAGAGGTGTAGTCACAGCCTATGGCAGCTTTATACAAACTTTTCCTTTTAAATATATATTTATAATGAAACAACAACACATTAATGCCTGTAGTTAGTTATGCTCAGTCAATGGCTATGTTTTCCTTCAAGCAAGCCATTAAACTTGTTAGCTTCTGGTTAGACACTCATTTTCTTTTTCAAAGCAGCAACGTGTTGGGAATTATGTTAATAAGGTATAAATCAAATCCGTGCTTAAGTCAAAAGGTTGATGCCATCTAAACATATTCCATGTATCAACGGCAATACAATTTCATAGGTATAATCCATCAACAGCCAATCTGGTCAGCTACTTCATTACAATCAGATAATTAATGTCTGGTAATAATAAACCGCCTCGATTTTGTTGTTCTTGGAAAAAAGAAAATACAATTTTTAGGCAGTCTAAAGTGACACAGTTTAAAAGGCGTGAGAGTTGAGCATTAATTTGCTATCAATCAGAAATGTCGTTAGAGTTATTTATCTCTTTATCTGAGCAGCCTTGAAAAAGCCGGGGAGGGGGGAGAACCCATAACAACAGAGACACCCTGTGAAACTGGAAGATGTCAATAATTGCTTCTGAAAATGAGGAATTACCAGGCTAACGAGTGACACTATCTAGATATGGATAGAGCTTAAAATGTAAAATATGGAGATAACCAAGGAACAAATAGGTGATTTCTTGTTGCAACATTTCACAGGCAGACAGTATTTGTGTGGCATGAACGCCATCCGTTAGCCTTAACGTCAGCTATTTTGGGTATTTATTGATACTTTCTACTGTCCCAGGACCTCTCTGGAGAGGACAGCTTGATCTCAAGTGCATCCTAACTTTGTGTGCGTGCAGTACAAGAAAGCCAGTTTTCAGTAGTGATGGTGTATCAATCAACATGATGGTGATGCGCTGGACCAGGAAAGAGAACAGAGTGAGAAAAAGAGGCCATTACTTTCCTGTTTCAGTTCTCGGACTGATCACTCAAAAAATACAAGATGGGAGTGTGGCTCACATCTCACACTAAGAGCGGACGCAGCTCCATAACTTCATTGTATTAATACATATCACCCTCTCCTCGCAACCATGCATGCGAACATGTGTGCTTATCTATAAGCACTTGAGTAGTCTGTTGAAACCCTCACTTGATTTCAACAAATCTACATCAGGAATGAATTCGGCCCCCAATGGGGCTACTTGTGGAGAGCAGTTAAGTCTTTAAAAAAGAAAGAAAGAAAGAAAAAAAAAGCCAAACTTGTGCTAAAAATAAAAGCACAAAGAAACAAGAGAGGGAAAAAAGAACTTGTTAAAGAATTTTAAAGTATAATGGCAGAACTTGCCCTAAAGAGGAGAATAATCAGGGTAAGTTTTGTTATTAAGTCTTCTCTGAACATCCCCCTGCCTGGGGAAACCAACTCTCCCTGCTCCTCCTCATTATTATTATTTGTGCATGGTTTGCAGGGCAGCGTCTCATAACTCACCATGTTTATGATAAAGCAGAGCAGTTGTTTTTGGAGACAGGCACTTTGATATTCAGTAGCCCCAGAGGCTATGCCACGGTGCTCTCTTTCCACCATTCACTAGTTAACGTGCCAATGTTTCCCCCCCTTTCTCGAGTGTGCCTGAAGGAAATTTATTGCAGCAGGCGACTGCTATGGGCAAATACTAATAAAATGCTGTTTTGCTGCAATTTGTTTAATTGGCCACAGAAGAGAAGCCTTGCATGTTAGATCCAGCTCCTGACACCTCCTGCCCCGTCCACAGATGTTCTCAACGTGAAGTGCTCACATCTCCATGTTTATGGTAGGGAGAAAACAAACCCCGACCATTAAATCTTTACTATTGCTGCAGATCTGATTTGATTTAACATGCATATTTACTGTGGCAGGCTGCCGGCAACCTCTCTGATTTATTCAGCAAAACGTGCTATTTAACACACATCCCCCTGCCCTCAAAAAAACCCCAACAACAATCAAAACAACACAAAAATCGGAGTGTGATTAATAGCAGATTAGAAAGAAAGGTACAAGGTACTGAGACATGAATAATCCTAAAAGCAGTCTGAGTTCACAGAGAGAAGTTTCCACCCTTTGCATTGTCAACAAGATTGTACACTGCACGCACCACACACACACACACACACACACACACACACACGGTGACTGAGTTTCATGTTGAGACAGGTCACATTACTAGCAGTAAAAGTTTATATTATGGTAGTGCCCAACGCCCCCATCAGGATCAGGGCCCCATTGTGCTGGGTGATCTACACTTACAGAAGACACACAATCCTTGCCTGAACCTAAAGACAAAGAGAGACAAAGGCATAGGTGCTGGAGCTAGGGGTGCTGCCTCAACCCCTGGCTTGAAGTGGTTTCCATCATATACAGGGTTTACAGTTTGGTTCAATGGCTCTCAGCACCCCCCACTATATAAATTGTTCCAGCCCCCCTGCCTGATGGGGATACAACACAAACAAACAAATATGGTGAAGGATTGGCATCGCTTTGTTGGTTACATGGATTGTAGCTTTTTTTTTTTTTTTTTTTTTTTTTTGAGTGGTTACAATAGAGACTAGAAGTCAAAATTGTTCCAGGTTCTACAGCTGGTTTACTGCATGATCTTGGGCAAGTCATTTATCATCTCTCTGCCTCAGTTTACAAAGGTGTAGACTCATACACAAAGATGTCGGGATGCTTAATTCATATTTGTAGAACCACCGAGAGTGCTTGGATGGAAATGGCTTCAGAAATACACCTCAGCAATATTTTCACATCAGAGAGAGGACTTTACCAAACTGTGCTAAATCCTGAATGTTATCAAGGGATGTGGGGGTTAGCTGCATATCCTATTCCATATCCCAGGCAAAGCTTCCTAGGAGAATAGTAAAACAAGTGCTATAAAAGGGCACTCAGTTGTTGATTCAAATCAATATTTAGGAAGCCAAGTATCGTGTCCTTCTTTGGGCTGGATGTCAAACTCTAGATTGAGAGATACGTTAGACGTTTCCCGCTGGTTTGCGCGACAGCCTGAGGTTTAAGGCAGTAAAGGAAGGCAGTTACCCTCCCCTCCCCCCTTATTGAATACCACAATCTCCGGATTTTCAGATGGTTTGTGTTCATAAAAAGAAACTTTAAAAAGATATTCAGGAGATTTTGGTGCCATAAATCCATGCTTTTCCCATATATTTATAGGACGGAATTGAATGCATCTCCAGACCCGGATGAAATAGAATAGCATGCAAACTATGCACTTCTTGCTGGAGACTCTAATACTGTGTAATGATCTAGGTGAAAAAGGACTTTCAGGCAGAGACATCCTAAACAGTGATTTGTACACACTGAGAATATTACAGCCCTCCTAGGATTTGCCTTGATGCTCATTAAGTTTCCTCTTTGCAGCATATTTCAAAGATTTTAGATATGGGAGCTATAAGGCTCATTTAAACTGACGTACAGCCCAAGCTGTAGAGAGCTCAGCGGAGCCTGCGGCTTTGCTTTCACTGGCCTGTAGTGAGGAGCGGGGCATTATAAGGGTGAAAATCTACACCACCAACTCACACCAAGCCAAAAGTTTTAACATTAAAGAACAAATAGGGCTGCTGTAACCGTAAACAAGACCAAAGCAACTAGACTCTGGGGGCTCTGGTCTTTTGAGGAAAGGGAAGATTCTTCCAGGGTCTGAGCTTCAGTAAAATCAGGTGAGGAGAGAGCAATGCTGGCAAACTGAGCCCATCAAAGCACTGTATGTTCTTCCTCTTCGGCATCACGCCGGAGCAGGTCCCGTTCTCTTAGCTAGAGAGGGTGTTTTGGGATATGTAGTAAAAAGACAGTATCTGGTTTTACTAGATACGTGATGAAAACGCTTCCATTTAATCAGAGATCAGAATGGAGTGAAAGGGAACAAGGAATGGCACCAAAGCACATTCAAGCAAGAAATGGACAACTCAGTGGATTGGTAATGGCAGATGGGACCTGTTGTTTGAAAGTCACTGGTTTGAATCTGACTCTGGGTAATGAATAGAAGCAGCTATTCTTTGACAGCCAGACACTCTATGTGAAATGAATCTCTGGTCAAGGAGAATGTGGGCCTCTAGCTGATGGTCCATGTAAAAGGTTAAGGGTTTACTACGGCAACCAGCTGATTGAGTTACTCCTTCAGGTCAAGTAGAAATGTCCACTTGTGTGTTGCTGAAGGAATTAATAGGTCATAGAGATTGAATCAGCTTCACACCCAGAGTGGCCCCTTCCTGTCATCTTTAAGAATACCATGGGGCCCAGCTGATGTCATTTGGACAATTCCTTCACTGGCCTTCTGAGCTACCTGACACACTGGGTCAGTGACATGAGTTTCAGTCGTTCTTCACTGCCTACCAAATGGGTGAACGTAACATGGGCATGAGCCAGGTTACTGAATGTGCCGCCAGGCAAGAGAAGTGCTGGTTCTGGAAATGACTTTGCAGTTTAGAACACAGGCCCTGATCCCATTGACGTTAATGGCGCAGTGGGAGTCTTGCCATTAATTTCACTGGAAGCAGGAGCATGTCCAAGAGGACGACATTTCTCCAGCAGCAGCCTTCAGCGAGACACCTCAAAACCTGGTGGTCCCTCCACATGTGAGTGAGAACACGTGGGAAGCAGGCTGCTGATTACCCAGATTGGACACTTTTGTTTTTCTCTTGAGCATCAGGGACTGAGTGAGCAGAGAAACAAGCATATTGGGCTAAGTCTTAATTTTAATGATCAGGTTCAAGTGCATTTTACTCCACCGTGGGATTTCTCTATGGAATCTTTATACCTATGAACAGCTGGGGAGCAGGAAAGGGAAGACAGGAGACAACTCAGTGAGCACTGGGACAAAATAAACCAGTGGCAACATGTGATCGCATATTTAGAATTGTTCTGATGCACTGACACCCAACGCACGGCGCAGGGGAAGGGTCTGTATCTAAAGATTGGAACAATAAGTCAGTTCGGGGGTGCCAGCCATCTCCTCTGTTGGAGAGGCTGGAATGAGGCACAGGATATTGAGCCAAGTAGAATGGATACACCTGACTTCATTAGAGCAAAAGGTACCAGCGAGAATGGCAATAACTACCCCGCGTGATTCTACAAGATTAACAACCAGGTAAAGATTTGCACCCTCCTGATACTGTTCTATTCCTCTCCACACAATACATTCTCCTGCATAGATTATTTTCTTTACTCGCGCAATTTGTTATCTGAAGCCACAGAATGCAAACTATTATCCCTGGGTCTATCAGATGACTTCCCTCGTTCTTTTATCTTCTCTCACTGAGGAGATTAAAAATACTGACATGTTAATGGAACCTACCCCCAGGAAGGCAAAGGTGCCAATTTTCATAAAAATTTAGAAATATGCCAATTCTCACAAGAGTTCTTTATTTAAATAAATAAGCAGATAATTGGGGAATGGGCACCTATGTCCAGTGTTTCTAGTGCACCCCTCATCATGTTATCTAGGCACCAAGTATAGCGTTAAAATGAAGTAGAATTGTTGTGTAAGAGTGGACCATTCTCTACTCCTCTATGATGAAGGGTTTTATTCTTACGGATTATTCTAGGAAGAAAATATCTAAGGGAGGGAAATAATCACACCAGGCATTTAGTAGCTTTCTTTGTTGAGGGAAGGCCTATACAAAGAATTGCACCTTCCACTGGTCTGACCCCAAACCCAATGAAGTCAATAGGAATCTTTTTCTATTGTTTCAGAGAGGATTTACATTTGGCCCTGGACCGCAAAGGCAGGCGTAACAAACTCATCCTGCTCTTTGTTGGCAAAGAACTCCAGAGCTAAGGGCCCTCCACTAACAGCCATTAACCATTTTGTGATTACAATTTGAAGGTTAAGAATAAGGCATTGTTGCATATTCACCCTGCTAGCATAGACAATAGGGTTGGGGAATCTGCTGAAAGCTTGAATGCTTTTCTAAATTCCTCCAAACCTTCCCTGTCTAGGAAGTAGGCAACGTGCTGAGAACAAGCTCTCCTATAAGATTTCTCATAGTTCCTGGCTCCATTTGGGTGTGAAATCTTGAGAGAACGGCTTTTTGTCCTTGTAATCTGGAGCTCCTGCTTCCTATCCTTGCTGAAACCAAGCAGCTCAGCAGTGCAGAGAAGTGAAAACAAACCCCACCTTTTCCACCTGACACAGCCCCCCAAAATGAGGTAAGACTCTAAGTGGCTCATATTCAGTTCACTCTTGGGCACTGGGGTCAAGTCAATTCTTATGTATTTTAACTCCTCCTTCTCAGCTATTGCTTATGAAAACTCAAGAGTTGCCGTTCGTTTAAAGAAATAATAATAGCACCTCTACTGCGAAGTGCTTCTGTTTTGTGCTCCACTTAGCAGGTATTTGCAGTTAGAAATACAGCGGAGGGGGTAGAGCTGGGGGCAGACCCTGGCAAGTTCAGTCTCTGACCCCCTAAACTTTCCTGCATTCAAAGATGCATGGGTGAGGGAACAATATGGCAGTCCTGACTTCCTACAGGAGACAAGAGACTTGCAGGGCTGTGGTGCTTGCCCATCTAAGACCATCATTTCTTGGCACCTGTGCCTAAGGCAGACTTCCAGCAAAACTTCAGCTTGGGCACCATGCCACCCTAACAGATGGCTCCGAGTGCAAGAAGCCAAGAGATGAGGCACTGTGTATGTGCATCAAGTATGCACTGCTTAGAGGATGATTTCCAGCAATGGGACTTCCAAACAGAAATCCATTATGAACCTTGCCTGCCTGCGGTTAGAGTTTGGGATATGCCATCGTTAATTTAGTTTGGGATATGCCATCATTAATTTAGTTTGTTAATTTAGTTCAGAGCTGGATTTATCTTCAGAAGTAAAGAGGACAATTTCTGTGCCCATGGGTCAGGAGCATTCAGCCTGCCTGACGGTTCCTGCAAAGCAGGCAGAGGGAGAGACGTACACAGAGACATACAAAAACCTCCTCTTGAAATTGTGCATGCTCTGTGAGGCACTTGAAAAAGGGGCTAAAACAAACATTGCAGAGTCACGTGAACAAGTTGGCAGCATACGGAAAACAGCTCCATGGCCCTGTGCCATCAACAGAGCCCACATAGGCAGACAGAATAAAATATCATGATTCTCAGACCATAGGATGATGGCAACTTGCATACGCTTTTCTGTAACTTGTCAGAATGTATACACGGTGATTTGGTTTTAACCTTGGATTCAAATTATCTGAGGTAAAAGGTGACCAGCTAAGCTGAAATATCAGAGGACATGGAGATTTCAGTGAGTAGAATCCCTGTATCCCACCCTGGCAACTTCTAGGCAAGGCAGAGCATGCAAATGCAAGAGAAGGAGCCCTTTTCTTTTCTTTTTTTTTTTAACAATGCACATAATATCCTTTCCAAAAGGTTTGCTAAGGTTACTCATGTATTAAGTTAAGCTAACCAATTTACAATGCAAATGTTACACAGATTAGAAAGGGTAAATGAGTTGTATGTTGAAGGAGATACCCAGACAAAAGTGGAGCAGACCTGTGGCAAACTGCAATTAATGACCCGAACACATCTTCTAGGATGAAAAATTCATCGAGTTCTCTAAGGATACATAGCCCAGGCAGAAGAAATTATTCACCACTCTCTACATATCCAGAGTGTCACCAAGCCTATTTATCTGGTAAACAAAGTACTTCCCTTCAGCTTTAATATCTCTGCTACAGTATGGTCCAAAAGTTCCTTGATTTTTTTTTAAAGTTATAAAGAAAGAGCAATTCTAAGACAACTAAAAGCTTGTGAACTGTTGTTCCAGAGAGGACTGTAGTAAACAATGATCCCCCCTGTAATCTGATGGATAAAGTAGAGCTGGATGGGAAACAGTTTTTCTGTCACATGAAAATTTCCACCATCAAATTTTTTTCCCCATCCTCAGTCAAGCCTAAAAGTTGAAATCTCAAAAAATTGTGTGCACTGAAAATCTGAAAAAAAAAAAATTCACCCTAACATTTTGCTTGGATAATTTTAAAACATTTTGTCTTGATTGACAGTTTTTATTTTTTTAAAACTTTGAGCTGGAAAAGGAAAATTTAGATAATTTTGAAACTTTTATCCTCACATTTTCCCCCCCAAGTCAAAAAAATGAATTGAAACCAACCCTTTCCCGTAAAAGGGTTTGGTTTAATCAAAAAATTCCTGACAAGCTTTAAATTAAAGCACAGGACTGGGAACCAGAATAAATAGGTGTCAATGCTGGTTCTGACACAGACTGTCTGGCCAAGGTTTTTAATAGTTATTTTGGGAGCTTTCTAGGTGTCCAACTTGAGACACCTTAAAAGAAAAGAGCCTGGTTTCCAGAAAGTGCTGAGCCCCCATCCTTTGGAAAATCAAGTCTTTTTAAGGCATCTCAAGTTGAGGACCTAAAAACAGACACCAAAAATCACTGGTCACTTGATAAAATCTTGGCTCCTGTGTTGTGACCTTGGTCAAATCACTTAATAGTTGCCCGTCTGTAACAAGGTGATAGATAAAACATTACTGTCCCACAGAAGGGTTGTACCGCTTCATTCATTAATGACTGTAAAGCACTTTGAGGTGGATGTCTGTAAGGGGTGTGAACCCACCAACTAATAAGCAACCACTTCTCTGGTTAAAATGATTCAACATTTCCTTATATTTTGCTAACCCATAGCTTGAGAATAAACAAAAGAGGAGAAAAAAAAAAAAACCCTGTGGATGTTGCAATTTATTTTAAGGAAACAGTTTTCCTTTAATATAAATGTTAAGTGTAACTTTTTGCTCCAGATAGCTTGGTAGTTTGGGGAAACATACTATAGTCCTGCAGTAAGGAGAGAGGAAGAAGTTACATAGCCCCTGGCACATAATCACTTTGAGTGAGAAAGGTGAGTAGTGAATACAGGAGTAACACTCTGCTATCAGCATAAGGCAAACCTTTCTGCAGCTTCCATTTTTAATCAAATGCTGAAGAGCTGAACAGTTTGGTTCTAATTAGAGATGGGTTCAAGACACACAATTCAGTTCCAAATCAGGTTTTCAAACACCCCAAAGGCAGGGTGTTTGTTCAGATATGTGGTTTTGGTTTGGGCCTCATTTCTACTTTTGACATATCTTCTTCTGATCCTGCCTGCAGCCCGAAACTTGGGGGCGGGTGGAGCGGGAAACCACCACCACCACCAACTTATAAAACAGTTAGCAAAGCTTTAGGAACCTCAAAGATGGGTCAGTTAGCGATCAGTTGTGAAACATGGCTTGATATTCTTAATCACTTCATCCATCCCCATTTTTTACCCAGTTGGTCAGTCTGACATTACCTTAACCTGATCAAATCAAATCAGGATTTGAATTTACAGATGAGATGAGTACATACCTAGGGTGTCAGCATCGCTAGTGTTAGAAACTGGAGACGAATATGAAGAAGAACATCTGCAGTTAGCGAACAGGACTGGGAGTCAGGAGACCAGATTTCTAATCTTGGTTCTGCCACAAGCCAGCGGTGTAACTTTGGGCAATCATTTAATCTTTGTGCGTCACTTTCCCCACCTGTAAAATGGGGATATAAATACTACTTCCCCGTTGCACATTGCTTTTAGGCCAACAGATGAA
This sequence comes from Terrapene triunguis, assembly GCF_002925995.2. Classification (NCBI taxonomy): domain Eukaryota; kingdom Metazoa; phylum Chordata; order Testudines; family Emydidae; genus Terrapene; species Terrapene triunguis. The sequence continues at coordinate 13,323,862 of NW_020664582.1, forward strand.
AATCCCGAGTGGGTACAAATGCCAAGTATTGTTCTCACAAAACAATTGGGCAGCTTTTGCACGCAGCTCTCTCTTTAGAGCGTTGAGATCCCAAACAGGCATTAACAATAAGAGTTCTAGACAGACGCACACAATGTACATGCTCTATAAAATGGTACAGAGAAAGAGAGAGAGCGTGCAAGCCTCGTTCTTCTTAGGTTCTGGCCTTGTGCTACTGTTTGCTAAATAAAACCAATTCTGTAACTCGGAACTAACTGGTTAAGCAGCACTCATCATGCCCAATTTACAAAAGAAGGGGCATATTTCAAAATATTTATTCTGCCTTTCCCAGTTGGGTGGGCATAAGCATGTGGAAATCTTCAAGGAATCAAACAACTGTTAATCACCTCAAGCTATTCCAGGCTGAGTGTGCTATGTAAGCTGCCTCTCTTTGTTTACACATAAGGAGCAATGACTCAAACAATCCTATAGAGACTATTTTTTCTTCTTCTTTTTAACGATAAGGTCTGGCCAAACAGCTTAAAGGACCCAGCTACTTAGTATTAGAATGGCACTTTCTCTCCTCCCCCTTCTCCCCATAATAACTCCATTTGTATGCAGAGGGTGAGTGCTTGTGGGACTCGGGAGGTGGGGGAATCTGTTTTTGCAGACGGATTGCCTAGCCACTTTGGCATAGCAAACGCTTTCAGGTCACCAAATTGGCTTGCTCGAGAGACGAGGATGCACAAAACCTGCTAACAAAGCATGGCAGACAAGAACCTAAATGGCTGAATGTTAAGTTCCGAAAGCCTGACTGCAGCACTGCAGACCGACCACAATGGCGCCTCCTGCTGGTCATGCTGGGAATTAGCTCTCTTGGACCACCAGGGCGCCTTTTACTAGCGGTGTCTCACTCGCCGTTACTTCCACTTCTTCCACTGTCTCCACCACCTGAACCCGCGTTGCTCCCAAACTGCGGTGTCCTCTTCAGGACACAGCCCTCCTGCTATGCCCCAGCCTGCTGTCTCCCCCCTTTTGCGGTACAGGCAGTCCTCAGTCCTTCCGCATGCCTCAGCGGCCAACTGCAGTCTCTAGTCTAGCCCCTGGCTTCAGGTGCAAACTCACCCGCTACTCTAGGTCCCGGCCCATGCACCCTATAGCTGGCAGCCACTTACTGCCCCTTCTCCTATTCCCGCTGCCTACTTTCCCTGGGCCACTTCTCCCATAGCCCTAGCACCTTCCCTGCCCCTGCTTCAGGGCCTCAGTCTGGCCAGGGCCAGCCAAGAGCTCCCCTACTGCTCTGCTACACTACCCTGCCCAGCACTGCAGTATCTCCAGTGCTCCTCAGCAGACAGTCCTTCCCCTTTGCCCTTCAGGAAGAGACTACCCCTTGCTCTGCTGAGCAGCTCTTTATATATGGGCTGCTCCAGCAAGCCTTCTCCTGATTGGCTCTCTCAATAAACCCTTTCCTGATTGGTTGGGTTCTGCGCAGCCTCTCCAAGGCTGCCTTAACCCATCTCCTGCCTATGTGGGACAGCCACCCCACCACACTGACACAGAACCTCTTCCCCAAACCCAGCGAATCAATTTGTGAGGTGTGTGGAAGTGAATATCTCAACCCAGACCGAGAGCAGGGGTTTTCTGTATAGTGGGCTGAAACTGGGAGCTGAATCTGAATACTGCCAAACACCGGAGCAGTCGAAAGCCAAACTCAAACTGGGATCTGAATGTTGCAGTTCTGACCCATTCCCAGTCACAAGGAACTGCTTCCCAACTCTATGGGCTTCTGATTCTGCATTTGAGATGGGCAAGCCTGCATTGCTACAGGCCTCTATCCCACTGGCAGTTCTGCTAGTCTGGTGCACAGCTATCGTGACCCAGATGCGATACTGCAGCCGCACCAATCACCAACCCTGGAGGTCTAAAACAAGAACGTAGTGCCTGCCGTTCACAGACCGAGTAGCAATAAAGTTTTGTTCTTTTCAATTAAACCAAGCTCCAGCATATGAGAAAGAAAACCAAAGACAATAGCATTGGGCTCTCTTTCCTTTCATCTTCCCCTCCAACTCGTATGTTGAACGTGGTGGAGGGTTCTCCTCCATGCTACAGCACTGGTGCTGAATGCTGATGAGAAATTTCTTGGTCCAACCCCACGCACTCATTTTCAAGTAATTAACTTGGCACGACAGAGCAGCCCCCGACTTTTCTGACTGGGAGACGACTGATTTAAAAGGCCAGGCGTGGGATTATTTATTCCCAAACTTGCGTCCCTCCCCCTTTTCAGTGTCAACCCAGAGATGATAATTTTATCTGGCTTTTTCCCCACACCCACCCAGTCGGTTAATTTGTTTGTTATGTGAGCATAAGATTCCCATGGCTGAAATAGAAACAAGAGCTGAAAACCCGTGAGATAACCCGTTGGTTGCTCACCTCCCAGGTTATCATCAGCTGCCCTTACAAGAATATCAGTCAAGATGTTGCCTAGCTGACCCACTCTGTCTACTGGTGGAGGAGTTCAGTGGATATGTGGCTCCTCCCACCCCCAATGACCAACTGAACAAGACATTATTACTATTGTTGACATATCTCGTTCCTAGAGTCCATAACGAATAGGAGCAGAATCTTCAGGCTTCTCCTGAGTTGTCATCAATGGAGCTGGTTTATTTATTTTTAGAATTCTTTCTTGGTGCCTTTGTCCCTGGCTCACGCCCCCCCGCCCCCTTTCTTGCTACTCCCAAAATGGATTCTTGATTGACTTGGACTACAGTGGGTGTGCAGTAATGGAAGAGGAAGTCCAGTCTCGTGGTTAAAGCACAGGACGAGGAGCTGGGTTCCATTCCTGGATATGCCACTGATTTACGGGGTGACCCCGCATGAGTCACCTAAGTCCTCTGTACATCTGTAGAAAGGAGGCTCAAAATAATACTGGGGTCGTCTGATGTTTCGACTACTTTTCCTTGGCTCCTAGGAAGTAACTCATCATGAGCAAAATCCTCTGATTTTCAAAATAAAAGACAAGTATAGTGAACTTGCCTTAGTTTGGAATCCAAACAATGCTCCTGTGTGTCATAGGACTAATGCTGCTGATAACCAAAGGAGAATTTCCTTTGTCTCAAGTGGTATGGATCTCAAGATAATGGTCCTACATTTCTTACATGCCACCATGAGCTCCAAAAGGCATGACCTAGATGACAATAGCTCTGTTACAATGTATTTAAGCAGCAAATTCCAGGTGATACAACCTATGTTCCATTATAACTGTATTTACATAGTACTCTCCATGTAAGGATCTCAAAGCACCGGACAAATTTAGCCCTGTGAGGTACATACTTTCGTATCCATTTTACAGATGATCAGAGAGGTCAAGTGACTTGTCCTAGTCAGTGGCAGAGGTGGAGGAAAGGAATCCATAGTCCTGTTTCCTCGGAAATACAAACCACTTATGATAACCTGCTGCTGCAGAACATGGAACTTGGAGGGGTGTGTGTGACTGGTGTTTTAGGTCAAAAGTGGGAAAAGCCTGGTTACTGAACAAGTACGCTTGACCTTAAACTGCATCTCCCTGAGCTTGTCTCTCCACTAGCTGTAGAACAAACTCTGTAATCTCTTCAGCCAATTAGCACAGAATCTAAACAAGCCCTTAGCAAGCGAGAGGCTGTTCCGTGCAAACAGGAGGGGAAGCCATGTTCTTGGCATACAGCAAAGATAAGAGCAGTGGTTTGCGAGACTTAGTGAGGAGAGATGCTGAGTGTTGACATATGAAGATAATGAATGTTGACATATGAAGATACAGCCAAACTGAAAGCTACATCCCATTTAGCTTTTAATTTGGATGCTCACAGAGTGGATTCTGAAGCCCACTTTCATCACCACTTTTAAAATGGGCCTGACTTTTAGGAAACAGCCTGATGTAGAACCGCGTTACTTATAAACTTGACTTGAATGCTATCACCCATTTCCCTTTGATATCTGCCTTTAGCATCTACTTGTAAGAAATCCAACGGTGCGTTCAGATGGGCAGGCTGCGCCACAGCAAAATCTTTCCCAGCCCTGGGAAACTCAATTCCACTTGGAACGCCCTGGCACAAAGCATGCGGGCCCGAAGTACCAGAGTCACACAATCCCATCATGTCGCAAGCCACAGCGCGCGCACATCATTCCTTCTACAAACTGCAGCCCCACTTCTTGTCTTGTGTTTGTTTTCTCTACGTTATCTCTGGGTCTGCTCCTCTGAGGTGCGGGGTGAGTTTCACTCCCACTGGCTTCCACAGAACCTTGAGGCGCTGAGGCCTTTGCAGGGTCAGGACTTCAGACTGCAAGCTGTGTATTAGGACTAGGCTGTCTTCTTTTGAAGGCAGAAGAAAGGAGGTTCTTGTGGCTACTGCACTGGGCTCAAGAACGTGGGGATCGATTCCTGGCTTGGCCACAGATTTGCGGTGTGGCTTTGGGGCAGTTATTTAATCTCACTGTGCCTCAATTCTCAATAAAATGGAGACAATACTATTTCCCCCTCACCCTTTAGCTACCTTGTCTGTTTAGATTAAGCTCCGTTTGGGGCAGGGATCTTTTCTTACCAATCTGGGGTGGGGCTTTAGGTGCTAATTGCCTAAGTCAAATGTCACATAAATTACGATGTTACCTGGTTTTTAATAACAATACATACAATTTTTGAAGAACCCAGAATATAGATTCCCTTCTGAACATGGACCATTTCCCCAACACCAGTAATAAACTGGCCTCAGCATCAAATACTGTGGCCCCCAACCCATACTATTGCCAGCCCTGCTAGGATAGCTGTAGATTGATTATGATGCTGTCACCATGTTCATGTCTAGAATTATTTCCAGTGAAGAAAAGAAAATGCTCTTCACCATTAAAGTAATGAATGGTATTAATATACATTTAGGGAAGATCAAGCGTATGGGGTAAACAATTCTTTGCCTTTGTTCATACTCATAAGAGTAAGAACAAGAACACCCCAAGCCAAACTTCTACTCCATCCCACCTTATTTTTTAAGCATTCCTATAATTTTAAAAGCAGCCAAAACGAATTTTTAAAAACCCCTTGTGGACAGAGCCCTTTAATGTCACCTTTCTGCCCGAAGTAAAAGTTATGGCTGAATTATCAACCCCTGAAAGTAGGAGTTTGTAATGTAAATGGAAGGGCATTTCATAATTGAAAAGGAAATATCCTGTAGGGAACAATCTGAACAGACAGGGGCGCTGGGTAAACTAATGACAGAATAGTTCTTCTCAGGCTGTAACTTCTACAAGGATAATGCCACTAGCTGTATGGAACTGCTGAAACCAAGAAACTTTGCTCCTTGAGCCAAATTCATCCTGGGTCAATAGACACACACCTGGGATAGGTTTATGGAGGGGATGGTATGATGGCATGTGACCCATCAGCGACGCCAGTAGCAAAAATCCCTAATGGCTGGAGATGGGACACTATGGGAGGGCTCTGAGTTACTACAGAGAATTCTTTCCCAGGTATCTGCCTGGTGGGTTTTGGCCACATGTTCAGGGCCTAACTGATTGCCATATTTGGAGCCGGGAAGGAATTTTCTCCCAGGTCAGATTGGCAGAGACCCTGGGGTTTTTTTTGCCTTCCTCTGCAGCATGGGGCATGGGTCACTTGCAGGTTTAAACTAGTATAAGTGGCGAATTCTCTGTAACTTGAAGTCTTTAAACCATGATTTGAGGACTTCAGTAACTCAGCCAGAGGTTATGGGTCTCTTACAGGAGGAGGCGGGCGAGATTCTGTGGCTTGCAATGTGCAGGAGGTCAGACGAGATGATCGTGATGGTCTCTTCTGATCTTAAAGTCTATGAATCTTTGGGAAAAATCTGTGCTCACTTGTGGAAGCCGAGCATCACAATTCAGGACAATTTGTACCAAATCTAAAACATGGGGCCTGACTCCCCACTGCTTTGCCCATTGCATGGTTATTTACACTTGTACAAAATGAGCATAAATGACCATACAGGGTGCAAGGCAACAGCAAAGCTTGTACTTAATTTAACATCAAGGTGGACATAACCAGTGTGAAATAGCTAGTGTTTTATCGTACAAAGTGCATTTCATACAGTCCCCTTTAGTCAGCTCTATTGATCATCCAGTTACATGGCACATGCCAAGAGGAGGCAATATATTGACAAGGTAAGTGCCATGTAACTATAGAGTAAACACACAATGAATTCTGTTTCTTGGCTCACTCAGGTTATAGGGTAATTACTTCTGCAGAGCTACTATCTGCAATTACCAGGTAATCTACAGGAACACACAAGTGCTATGTAGTTGTAACACACGCCAGGGGCAAGGTTAAATCAAAGGAATTTAGGAGCCTGGGGGCCACAGAAAATCAGGCACCTCTAAATACCAGGGGCGTGATTTTCCACCCACACACCATTACCATGTAGCATCAATGGAGTTACTCCTGATTTACACCAGTGAGAGTGGAGAATCAGCACCTGACATTTTGGCTGGACACTGCTGCATTATCAGTGTTTGGCACCCCGGCATGACCACTATTTTAGCTTATGGCCACTAAGTAGATTTTCTGGGGCAGAAATCTTTACTTGTGCAAACTTCCACCAGACCCTAAGGAGAGCCAGGACTGTGGGAGGACAGCAGGATCTGTCGCTCTCCTTTTATTTATTTCAGTGACAGTACTTGGCCCAGGGGAGTGGCCAATCCCCTTGGTCTGTCATGCGATGATGCTCCTGCAATCCAGCAGAGAAAGGACTTGCTAAAATGTGTAGGGACTGCCTGCCTGGCACTTCCATCACGACCCTTAGCATCCCAATCCTCCTCCACCATTGTAAACTGCAGGCAGCTGCTTTGCCTTTGCTTCTCAACTGCCTTGGTTTCAGCTCTGGAGAGGAGATGCCCAAGTGCTCCCTCTCTCTGCCTGGATCAGTGCCCATGGGAACCGCCTGTCAAATCTCCCACCCCAACCTGTCTCGGGAGTGTTTTCCCAGGCTACCAGCTGATCATGGTGGGGAGAAGGAAGACTGCTGGCAGTAAAGGGGCATGGAAGGTTGCCCGAGAAGCACTGTCCCTCTCTGAGAACAACAAGGTCTATCAAAGACTATCTAATTAGTCAGTCAGATGGTCAGAGCTGGGACGGCTGCTGCTCTGGAGACAAGGGGAGAAAAGCAGTTTTAAAGACTACACAGGTGGACACAAGACACAGCCGCACACTTAGCTCTGGGGAGCCTCCTGAGCTGTGTAAGTTGGCAAAGGGATGAGTGAGGTGGGGAGTGAGAAAGGGGAGAGTGTATTCGGTGATTTCCGAGGGAGCTGCTAAAGCTGAAGGCTAATTGGTATTTCACCAGCTCGGTGAGTTTCCATGGCCTGGCGGCATGAGGATGTGCTGTTGTTACTGGACACAATATTCCCTAGAAAGGTTGGAAACAGTCCTCATGTTAGTCCTATGACACGGGGGAGCAGAGATGAAAGCCCTAATGTTCTGCCCCAGACCCCAGTGAAAAGTCCTTTTCCTGTCCTGAGGCAGCCAAAGGGCCCGTTAACAAACCGACATGGCCACTCAGACAGAGACCCTGGAGTTTCATTGCAATCAGAGGCACGTGTGTGGTGGCGTGAAGTGCTAAAGTACTTTACAGATGCCTTCAAGTCAAGCCCTTCTATAGAATGAAGATAGCATTTAGATTTTAGATCAATGCAATAATACTTTGAACACCTATGAGAATCTTTTTCATCTGGGAATCTCAAAGTACTCATCAGTCAAGCCCTACAACACCCCAGGAACTTTAATCTGTACTATCAAGAATCAGAGGGGTAGTCGTGTTAGTCTGGATCTGTAAAAAGCAACAAAGAGTCCTGTGGCACCTTATAGACCAACAGACATATTGGAGCATAAGCTTTCAAGGGTGAATACCCACTTCGTCAGACACATGTACTATAAAATCCATGAATAAGTGGAGGCACAGAGTGGTCAAGTGACAGGGTGATCAGGGGATAGAACCCAGGGGTCCCAATCTATCGCACTGTAATTTTCCATTTGAAGTCTCTTCTTTCCACCTCTCCTCTTGTGATCCCCTGTAGGCAGAGCACAAGCCCAAACCACATCAGTCAGAGATGAAATTCTGCACCTACAGTATCTGAGTGGGTGTGAGGTTAGGCACAACCAGTTCACCCAGCCTGAGCGCTCATGGAGGAACTCATGAAATATTGCAAACCTTTCTGAATGGTCTATGTACATTCATGGGAACTCACAGGCATTGTACTGACTTAGTCCAAGTCCTCACCAGCAGGAGCGGACAGGACATCAATGCAACAGGGAAGGAATCCCTCCCTCCAGGCCACGGAGCAGCAGCAGAGCCGACCAGAGGTTGCTGTTCCAACGGGCTGGAGGATGGAGCAATGGCTGATGGAGCTGTATAATGGGGGATCCACTTGCCACTCGACAACCCCTCACGCGACGCAACAACACACTGGCAGCCCTCCTGGAACGGCCTCTCAGCAGCTACAGTTCTACCCGCCGTATTGATGCAACAATACTGCATCTGGCACAGCTGCGTCTGGGGCCCCTTTGCACTTACTTGCAGGATTTGCCCCTCAATAAAGTTTTACAAACCAAAGGCACAAAAACGAAGGCTGCAGCTCTGGTCTCTGTTCATTTTTTATTTTGTTTTTTTTTCATTCCCAGGCCTGTCCCTTCACTCCCCCCCAGCCCCACCCCCGGGTTCCCCATAAGCGTTGCTCCCACCGATTTTCCAAATCTTATGCATGCTGAGCTTTAGCATGGAGGAATGCAGCCCAGGTGTCCAGCATGTGTAGGTCCTGCTAATCATATCCCGATTCCTTCCTCTCTGGACTCTGCTTTATTTTAAGTAATACTTGACTCCTACTACAGAACAAAGGGCTCGCTCTGATCTCCCAGGTAATGGCATGCCCTCTATGTAGAGTGGAATAGAGTTAGAATGAACGCTCCAGAAACCCTGACAGCCCGTTTAACAAGGTGTCTAACATCCCATTTCCTCTGCACTTCCTCTCTCCTTAATCCTTTTATGCGAAACTCACTCAGGAGTAAGCACGTGTGAAATTGAGGACTCTCTAATACACATTGCACGACACAGACTCAGTGAAATAGAGTGTCTCAGCCTTGTTCCATCAAACAGTGCCAAGAAGCAGCAGACTTTAATCAAAGAGTCTTTTCCCTGTGTCCAGGGCTTGCTGCACTTAAGGAGCAAATAAACAGTCTTTCCACTGAGACTACTTTTCCCAATGCTTTGATCTTCTTAAAGCTCAGGCTACAAGAGGAAAGCTCAGGATACAAGAGGAAAAGCAGGATGAGTGAGAAGGAGAAACCTTAATCAGGGTTTGAATTGCAACCCTGAAATTGAACGTCTCTGAACTTTGGGGTGGGAGGTGGGGAAGGAGTTGTAGACTCTGAACCGAGACCTGGATCCTCATTTTGCAAATGAGTGCTACCCACGGGTGAAGCAAAACCCCCCAGTTTCAAACCATTCTAGAGCAGATAAGATGCATGCCAGCAATAATGTTCCTAGGTATTAGTAGCATGGTTTTAAGATGTGCTCAGCACCCACAGTTTCCATTAACTTTTCCTCCGAAGTCATTGTAGGGTCTGAGAAGAAATTTGTATTAAGCCAACTAAAAGCAGAAATAAAGCAAGTGACTTCATGAATGCTATGGAGGGTTGGATCAGTTTGAATAAAAGTCAGAAACCATTCAGGTCTTTGCCCAAAACTTGATTGAAATCTGTTCAGAGGACTATTCAGAAGTTTCTCTGAACTTTCTGGTTTCCACGCTTTTTGGTTGCGAGCTCTTGATGGTGGCTATGATGTTGAGTCAATGCAAAGGTGGGCTATTGGTTAACATGAAGGAATCCCTTGACTTTTCACTTCTTTACTGAGCTCTGGACTTAGGAACTCACACAGGTTGGCTACACTGCAGCAAGAGGTATGCAAAACATTCACATGGAAAGGCAAAATTACTTGAAATTGAAGGAGGGTTTTTGTGTGTGTTGCGATGAACCTGAAAAATGTGCAGAGAATTTTTGACAGTTCCATGGATTTGGAAGCTCAAAACCAGGCTGGGTCCCCATTGAAACTGAGCCTATTTCCCCAGTGAAAGAAGGCTTTGAAATTCAAAGTTCTCAGTTTGAATTTGTTCCAGCATGCTTTGTAAACACAAAACTAAAATTGCACAGAAAAATGAAATTGAAGGGGCAGGGAAATACCAGAAAAGAAACAGTGAACATTTTCATGTGAAATTCCCTGGAAATTCTTTCACTAGTTTTGCACATCTCTAATCCACATTAACCTAAGATTTAGGCTAGTTACTATTCAACACAGGATGCATCCTGTATCAGCAGAACTATATCCTGCAACTGCAGGAAGACAGACTTGATCCAATAGGTCTATTATCTCCCCAGTTGCTATGATCCTGTCCTAATTAGGATCTCAGACAGACCAGATACACCAAAAGTCAATGACAACTTCATTTATACAAGGGACTCAGCCTGGGAAAGCTGCCTGGTGTTTTTAAGTGACCATCAAGATATTGATTTGGTGAAGTCAGGAAATGATACTCCATCTATGTGTTTGGTTTAGAATGTAGGGGATGTGCATTCTTATACAATAGGTGACCCTAAGGACAGAGTAATGTGAGAGAATGCCATTTTGGGGATGCTAAGAATGATGGCTCATCTCTGCCCCCGCACCTCCAATAGACTTTTTTAAAAATACAAATGGCAACTCAAACGTTTATTTTAGATAAAGGATGCAGATGCATGATTTGCATCTCCATTCACAAACCTCTGCTGGAGTCAGTGTTTTAGAAACAAATGATTTGCAATGTTTGGAAAAGAAGAGACTTCTCATTGTACCACGGAGCACAGATAACAGAGCCCAAGATGAACAGTACTAAACCTATTGCCCCCAAATATTAAAAAATGACCCAGTACAAAACAAAAAACGAACCCAAACGATTAAAATTTCAGTATTATCATCATATCATGTAAATGATAGCGTCCCTCTGGATTAGATTTATGGAGAGCAGACCTGGGATTGTAGAGATAAGGCGTTTTTAATCTGCACACATAATCAGCTGAAGGGGAAATATAAAATGCTAGTAACAAATTGAAAGTCAGTCTAAAAATGATACAACAAACATTAAGACCATCATTCCCTTTCTTTTTTAAAAAGCACAAAATGCTACATTCCAATACTTCCAGGGTTGAAACCTTAGCAAAAAAACTTGGCCCCCACTTTAATCTGCTCTGTATATTCAACTTCCTATTTTAAATGGATCAGTTTACTTGTGACTAAATATAGAGTGGATCTCACCATTTCTCGCTAGGTGGAACACTATAAAAGGTAAGTGGTACAATACATCATCTTAAAAGGTGGCTTATCTGGAGAGGAGGTGTAGGAAATATAGTGCAAGGGACAGTCTGCATCTGAGGCACAATTGGATTCCATTTTTCCTTTTGAAATAGGGAAGGGAGAGAACGTTACTAATGCCTGAAAAATAATGTCAAACCATAAGGCATGTAGTACGGGATATATTTCTTCAATTTGAAGGGAGAGACTGTGCAAATAAAAAGTCTAGGGCTGTTAAAGACTCAGACGGCACCATTTCTAATGGTATTATCTGCATAGATCAATTACAGAAACACTTTCCTTCTACAGCATCTTCCACGCAAAGGCTCTCAACTCTCCTTACAAACATTCTTAGGCCTTGGCTAGACACAAAAGTTGCACTGCTTTAGGCTATGTCTACACTACAGGATTAATCCGAATTTAGATAATTCGAATTTGGGAAACAGGTTGTATAAATTCGATTGTGCGCGGCCACACTAAGCACCTTAATTCGGTTTTTAACCACATTAATTCGGTGGTGTGCGGCCACACTACCCCATTAACTTAAACACAGTAATTCGGTGGTGTGCGGCCACACTAACCCTAATTCGAATTAACAAAATCGATTTAGGCTCTACTCCGTTCGTCGAGGTGGAGTACAGAAATCGATTTAAAGGGCCCTTTAATTCGAATTAACTGGCTCTGTAGTGTGGACGGGTGAAGGATTAATTCGGATTAACGCTGCTAAATCCGAATTAATCCCGTAGTGTAGACCAGGCCTTAATTTCACTGGTATAGTTTAAGCGGTACAACCCTGCTACTGTGAATGCAGTTATACTGGTATAAAAGTGCTTATACTGGAGTAAGGTCTTGTCTATACTAGAAAGCTGTTCTACATTAACGATCCCGGTACAGTAATACTGGTGCAAACCCCTAGCGTGGATACTTATGTTGGTATAATGGTGCTTTAGATTGGTATAATTTTTTCTGTATGGAAAGGGGAATAAGCTATACTGGTATAAGACACCTTTATACCAATATAACGGCGCTCACACTAACGGTTGTACAGTATATCAATAAAACAAATCACGCCCCTAGCTCACATAGTTATAGCAGTAGAAAAAATGTCCATAGACCAAGCCCTTAGATTTTAAGACCAGAAGGGACCACTATGATTATCTAGTCTGACCTCCTGGCCAGAAAATTTCATTCCAGCATTGGAGGAAATTCTTCTTCCCTACTACATAAATGCCATCAAGCCCCAGACGACTCAATTAAGTCTTGTGAGCAAGGCCAGAGACGACTCAACTCAGATTCTGCCCACAAACATAAGCTCCTTCAACAATCCCAGAACAGCTACATATTTCTGGTAAAATGACCAGCAGGGAAACACTTAAGAGTGCTGCTCTTTATAGTGGCCATTGTCAACACTCCGAGGTGAACGGGGCCATAAGCTATGTGCTAGCAGGAGGAAGCAGAAGGCTGAATGCGCATAGTGACCTTCGTGTGGAACTGGTCCTTTCGGGAATGTTGGCAGCACAGACATACATCATGGTTTCAGGTAGGAGTGTGTGTGTGTGTGTGTGTAGGTAGAGCTGAGAGGTTCCGTGTGTATGTGTTTTATATATATATATATATATATATAGAGCTAAGACTCCTAAATAGCATACAACGTTCCTCTCTTCCATTGACCAAAAATCAAGAGTCCCTGACAGAAGAGAAAAGTAAATCCTGGATGGAACTGGAGATTTGTGGCTGAGCCCTAGATTGCTGTGGACTGTTTAAGCCCCTCTGACTGACTGTGTGTTCTTTCTCCCCCTTTAATACCTGGCTGTATATTGCTCAGACACCATGCACAGGGTAGATATATCTATGTGGCCTGACCCTGGAACACAGAGGTGTACTGGGCAGGAAGATTATTGAACAAAAGTAAGTAATAAAGGTATAGGGCAAAAAGATGTGTTATGGTGTTTCCTTTGAGGCAAAGACAAAGAAGATACTTGGCTGTTTGTTGTGCCAGAGAATCATCCCTGATTGTTTGTGTCACGGTGGCAGATAAGTGCAAAAGAGATAGATGTTCTGTCTCCGAGGCACTGTTCTCATCTGTATAGTATGAATTTATGCCTGCTGGTTGCAAGGCTCATGATTCAGAGTCGGTATATGACTGTGATCTGAGCAGAGGAAAGCCAGTGCCTTTACATTTGACGTTGATCTGCTTCATTCATGTTGTCAGTCAGTCTCTGAGAAACGTCCCCTTGTGTTAAAGTCAGTTTACTACCAGCGCATGCTCTGTCGCACGATGGCCACCTTCCATATAAGGGCCACACCAGGAGATGAAATGGGATGGGGTTCCATGTGGGGAGAGGGCATTGTTTAATCAGAGACACTCTGTTCATTATGGTGGATTTGCTGGTTGATGAAGGAAGATTTCCTTCCCTGGTTGCTAGGCGAGGACAGCTCCTTTCCCTAAATTCCACTCCTAACAGAGGCTTCAAAGCAGCTTCTCTGAGAAAGCGGCCAGGAAGGTTGGAAAGGGGGGGGGGCAGTTTCTCTGGGGGTATACCCAGCACTATGTTCTAAAAATTTAATGCCTCTTTCCTATAGCATTTGGCTGCCACTTACAATTTTAAAGCAACACATTAATTTGCTAATTGCAAAATGGCAATATTGGCTACCAATCGACTTTAGAAGCCCTGGGCAATAGTTGATTATTCTGTGTTTTAAATACTGGCAGGGGCACACAGAGCACGGGGCAGATATTCCATGTATGAATGTTTTAAAAACCAAAATACATACAGACCGAGCTGAAATAGTGTCTTGGCTTTGAAAGTGGGGGAGATCAAAGAGCCCTAGGGAACTTTTAGTGGGGGCTGCGTAGTCCACATGGACACTGAGTGCACGGCTGGCTAGCATGAGGTAGATTTACACCCCAGCCTGCTGCATGCTTACTGTTTGTCTAGACAAGCCCTTTGCTAGGCAGATAGCCAGCCTCCCTCCCCTTTGCTACCATTAGTAAGATTACAGCCTCCTGCTTAAAAATATCCCTTGCGTAATGCTATTCACATCATTCATCTCCCCACAACCAGGGCCGGCTCCAGGGTTTTGGCCGCCTCAAGCAGCCAAAAAAAAAAAAAAAAAAAAAAAAAAAAAAAGAAGCCGCGATCGCGATCTGCAATTCGGTGGGAGGTCCTTCGCTCCGAGCTGGAGTGAGGGACCGTTCGCCGAATTGCCACCGAATAGCTGGATGTGCCGCCCCTCTCCGGAGTGGCCGCCCCAAGCACCTGCTTGACAAGCTGGTGCCTGGAGCCGGCCCTGCCCACAACCTCTCTTTCTTCAACTGCAGTGCTGTGTCTTGTTTCTGTGCAGGGTGGAGGCTGAGTCCTGGCGCTCAGATCCAGACCTGAACTGCCCCAGAGAAGAGATAGAGTCTGTTTCATTTCAGGCCCATCTCTTTGGAGGAATGGGAAATTGTCTTTTCCATGCTGAGGCCAGGTCCACACTATAAACATATGAAAAATCCACACCCCTGAACGACCTCGTTATACTGATCTAAGCCCCGGTGTAGACAGCGCTACGCCAGCAGGAGAGCTTCTCCCATTGACCTAGCTACTGCCTCTTGGGGAGGTGGATTAACTACGCCAACGGGAGAAATTCGCCCGTCGGTGTAAAAGCGCAGCGCTGTACATGAAGACAAGCCCTGAGTTAGAGCACAATCCTGCTTGCATTGACTTTTGCATTGAAAAATCCTTGAAGCCCTACATATACATATGGTGCTGTTAAAACGTTTGGTAGTAGTCAATGAAAAAATAATTTAAAAAAGCCTGATTTTATGACCTTTGCATTCTCTGATTCCACACGAAATCCCATTGGAATTAATGGAGTTACTTGCAGAGTAAAGCACTGCTTTACACGAGTAAGGGTGACAGAATCAGAACCATAACAATCCAAATAACTCATTAATAGGCTACCTAAAAGGATTTATATGGAAGATTTATTGGCCATTCTATAGACGGAAAGTACAGACATAGGCACACATAGTATACAATAGCTACATACACCAGAAAAAATTAGACATATTTCAGAACATAAATTAGAAACTTTCCACGAACTGCTGGAAACAAATGAGACCAAAGAAAGAGAGGTAGAGACAGATAGATAGAAAAAGAGAAAGATCTAAGAAATTCTATTCTGTAGCCTTACTGATAAGAAGCATGTTCTGAAGACAAATTCTTTCAAACTAACAGCATCGGTAAGACCTTCATTCATTCTCCCTATCTAAGCGAGTCTGTTTGGAGCATCACTTTCTCATGTCAGGGTTGTTTGTGCTTTCAGGAATGAAGAAGATTAAAGAATTTCTTCGCCCTGCGTCCCAGCCTTCTCCTCCAAACTGGAGAGTTTGTTTATTTTGGTCTGCAAACTTCCCCTAATTTCCCTCAACCCTTGATTGCTTAATTTCATGCTTCTCTGAAACAAGATAATCAACTCAGTTCATCCTCTTACTTTTCTTTCCCCGGCTAATTATTCCACATCCCCACCCATTTGCTGCACCACTTCTCTGAGGAAGTTTTGACTCAGTGTGGGGAATATTGGGTTCAAGGAGGAAATGAGCTTTGCTGCTGTAAGTGTACCCTCTGGAGAACAGAGGGGAAAAAAGGCTAAGCCCAGTGACGTTTCATTGATTTCATTTCCCCCCAAAATAGATCAAAGTATTTTCACATTTCTTGGTGCTTCTGCAGTTCAGAGGGACGGTAGCCAGGGGCAAAAAGACAAATGAAAAAGTTCTCTAGAGACTCAGGTTTGGACCCAAATCTCCCTCTCCAGGGCGGGCTTTATTGCAGGATTTCCGGGTTTATCCAACTAGAGATGGGTGAATGATTTTGACTGTTGGAAAAAACAAAACCAAGAACATTTGCAACACTTGAAAGGTTTTGAAATTTCCTTAAAATGTTAAAATATTTTAAAATGTTCAAAATTTAAAAAGAAGTTTCATTTCAAGTCAAACCAAATATTTTGTTCAACTTAAATTTTTTTTTAAACTTTTCAAAATTGCCAGTGAACGGAAAACCCCCCACAATTTACCCAGCTTTAAATCCAACATGACAGCAAAGACCCGATTCACCATTGCCCTACATCTGGGATCATCATTTCCACTAGAGCGAAGTAGGTGTGAAATGCTGCCAAATCAGACAGGTATGCTAACTTTGCACGGGCATAAATGACTCAACTTTGCCCGGCCCCTGCTGCAATCAGGCCGTAACTTGGCAATAGTCTCCTGCCGATGTTCCTTCCAGGCAGTTTTACAAGCAATAAACAAAAATAGAAGAACCAAAAGCACACAGCACACAAGGGCTTCTCATATGCAGAGATGCTGGAACTAGGAGTCTGGGGATGCGGTAGCACCCCCTGGCTTGAAGTGGTTTCCATCACATACAAGATTTACAGTTTTGTTCAATGGCTTTCAGCACTCCCACTACACAAATTGTTCCAATGCCACTGCTCATATATTTTCCCCAAAGCTCCCTGGCCTGGTTTTAGGTCAGTAACTGGCAAGTAAAACAAAACACATTCTCCAAAAAAATGAGTGACCCCGGCATTTGGTTTGTTTGCAGTCCAATGTTGCTGCCTTTTTGTTGAGCCGATGTTCTCTTTTTAACAACCAGTCGTCTACACGATCTATCACATTGCAGGCTCCTGTTGAGACTATCAGGATGCAACCTGGGAGTCAGGAAAATGGACAAGCTGGTCCAAAACAAGAATGTGCCTCTTCTCCCTCTGAGCCCGTGTTCCAAATTCAATCAAAAAAATAGTTATGTTAGGGTAAATAAATTAATGGAGATATCCTATCTCCTAGAACTGGAAGGGACCTTGAAAGGTCATTGAGTCCAGCCCCCTGCCTTCACTAGCAGGACCAAGTACTGATTTTGCCCCAGATCCCTAAGTGGCCCCCTCAAGGATTGAACTCACAACCCTGGGTTTAGCAGGCCAATGCTCAAACCACTGAGCTATCCCTCCCCCCAACCTCTTTATCCCAACCTCAGCTTTCCATGTCTCCCAGTGCCTACCCTTCAAGATTCCAGAGCTGAGTGGAAACGAAGATGCAGCATGAGAAAGCCTGTTCAGATAAGACTTCTAGACTCAGCTCAGCAGATATGAGAAATCTGGACGTAAGATAAAGCACTTGAACCAAGCTTCCAAATCTCATCAATATTCAGACCTGCTGATTATTCAGCAATAATCACTGCTGGAAGAGCTCTATGTGATTCCCCAACCCAGAGCATGGGACCATGTCTATCTTGATACATATGGCCATTTGGACATTCTCTAGCTTCCTAACTTATTTATTACACATGACGTCCCAGCTGCCTCCACCATTGTAGTAACCACCTTCCAGCTGGAGTGGCAGGACATGCCTCCTTCTATTAGGTTGTTGCCAATGCTTAAGCATATCATGCTCTCACTAGTTTATACTTTCCTTGCAGAATAAAGGAACAGTTAGATAGCCTAGAACACCATTTGTTGAATTTTGCCTCTTTCCCGTGGTTAAGGCAATGGACAGAGACTCAGAAGAACCAGATTTTATTCCCAGTTCTGCCACAATCTTTCTTTGTAACCATGGTTAACTCATTTACTCTGTCCGTCCATAGGTTTCCAAAGCCTGCTAAATGGGGATAGGATTTCATACCCTCTCCCTGGGTACAGCTGAGCTTCAAAATGGTTTTTCATCTACTTTTGTGCTACTGAAACTCAAATATTGACAGAGTGAGAACACGAGAAGTACAATTTAATGGGGTCTAATAGAAATTTTAATCTGAAGTCAAATGAACATTCACAGAATTCCCTCCCCTCGGTTATTCACATAGCTCCCATAGTAGTAATGGGCCACTCTCTTACCACTTCAAAAAGTTATTTTTCCTCCCTTGGTCTCCTGCAGTTAAGTGATTTATCTCGTTAGACTGACTGACTTGGTAAAGCAACCCCATCCTTTCATGTATTTATACCTGCTCCTGTATTTTTCACTTCATACATCTGATGAAGTGGGTTCTAGCCCACGAAAGCGTACGCCCAAATACATTTGTTAGTCTCTAAGGTGCCACAAGGACTTCTCGGTTTTTTTATAGTTCAAATAGTTTCCCCCGCGTCTGCTCTCCAAGACGGGGAGTCCCACAGTTCCTTTTCTGCTGGATTATACTCTTTGTCCATGTGACAGGAACACAGAATGTAACCAGTGTCTTTTGACCAGTCACTACATTCTAACAGCCTCAAACTGCCCCCAACCTGTAGCAAAGTTCCCATTGTGTCATTATATGGCCCTAAAGGATGCAAGCATGACTTTATAGATCGCCCTATTTGAAGAGGAGGAGAAAGATTATTTGTTCTGAGGTAGCACTTAAAGTTTCAGTTAAGTTGGGGCCCCGCTGTGCTAGGCACTGTACAGACATAAGAAGTGATCACGCTAGCCCCAAGGAGCTTATAGTTTAATTGACAGGACATAACAGGTGGGCAAGACAAATGAGTGGTCAGAGGGAGGGAGGACAGAGTAGCAATAGCAAGACAATGTTTTAGAACAGGTGAAATTGTCACCAACTTAATCAAATCATCCAAATAGGGTGCTGTTTAAGTCCTAGAATGGCAGAGGCTTTTTGCTAACATCCTATACACCAGAGAATGCTTAATTATACGGCCTAGCGAATAGTGCACTGGACTGGGACCCAGGAGACCTGAGTTCTATTCCCAGCTTGCCACTGGGCTGCAGAATGACCTTGGGCAAGTCACTTCATTGCTGTGGGCCTCAGTTTCCCCATCTGTAAAATGGGTCTAATGATACTGACCTCCTTTGTAAAGCGCTTTGAGATCTGTTGATGAAAAGTGCTACTTAAGAGTTAAGTATTATTATTATAAATGATATGCATTTGACAAGTCAATTCTTACATTAAATACAAGTTCTTTAGTATCCTTTCTCCAGCTATCAGCTCCTTGTAAAGGAGGGGTTAGCACACACGTCATGTACATTGTCTTAGAAGATTGATTTCTCACCTGTAAAAGTGATCTACGTTCTCTCTCCTCTCCTGGACTCCTTAGTCAAAAGGGAAAATGGATCTTTTAAAGATACATGTATCCATCACTATTATTTACATTCTAATATGCGTATGCAGCTCTGCTCCAACAGGGGAAATGTAAATCAGATGG
The DNA here is from genome assembly GCF_002925995.2 of Terrapene triunguis. Taxonomy (NCBI): domain Eukaryota; kingdom Metazoa; phylum Chordata; order Testudines; family Emydidae; genus Terrapene; species Terrapene triunguis. The sequence goes on from NW_020664582.1 coordinate 13,343,379, forward strand.
ACATCATTCCCTGAATGCCCTAAAGAGCTCCATTCCCCCCAAATTAGAATAGAAAATGCTCTTTTAAAATGCACCTTTAATATGTAAAAGCTGCTTTATCCTGGCTCTAAATAAACCAAACCTGAGCTACATGCCAAATATAGTAGATGAAGGACAGGTGAGATGAGAGTATCTGGCCAAGGAATCAGTCCTAAACAGCTATTTATATTAATGCAAAGAAGGTACAATGTTCTTCCTCTTGATATATGCTGCAGTGGGATGTAGTTTTGTCCCACTAGTGAGAATAAAAACGTACAGTTCATGATAGGCAAAGTCACATGTGTGAGATAAAAAGCTCCAACTATAATATATGTCTCTGCCATGTATTCTCATCAGGATTTTCTTTAGATCTTTGGTTGACAACAAGAAAACACTTACTCAAGGTTAGACACTGCTTTCCGGGCTTCTTAATAACCATTCCCTACCTCCTAGGGGATTGTGCTTCTGAAATAAGCCAAACTCAACTTTAGTTTCTGGCCTTGCAGAGACAAGGAAGAACTCATTTATATGCTTCTTCGTTTTCCACTTAGCCCCGCATGTGAACATACAGTACACAAATGTGCTTGTGTGTCTGAGCATATGTATTACAAGGATGTGGAGAAAGACAATTGGTCTGTATCTCTCACCGACAGAACGTCCTTGACATTGGTCAATCCACATTAAAAAACACATTCATATTGTAACAAACCAGCTAGCGTGAATGTAAATCACTGCCCTGTCCTACTTGGAACTGCTGCTTTAACTGTCATAGCCCCTATATGGCTAATAGCTAATGGAGATTCTCCTCTAGCCCAAATGCTTTTGGAGCAGCAGGATAGAAGTTCTATCCATGCTGGTATTGTGATGTGCAAGTGTTGTGGCATACATTGTACTGACAAATGAGAAGTCACCAAATGCATGAATTTGTTACATACATTAAAAATACATTTTCATTTTTCATTCCCAGCTCATCCCACACCTCAGGGGATATAGCCAGGATGCAAAGAACACTAGAAACTAGAATGCGTTTTTGCCAACCAGTATAGAGGGAAGGCCTGTCCTACAACACACACTGCCAGTTACTTGGGGCTGTGCATGCCACCCCCACCCTCAGAAGACAGAGCGTATTGTGCTCGTGAGGGGCTTTAAAGTCTTCCCACAAAGTATCCATAACCTGAACCGATCCACAGCACAGTTTGGCTTTGCGTGTGCTTTGAACTCAGCTTCGTTTCCTTTTTACTAGTTTGTACACCTCAGAACAGTTCCCTGGGGCAGTATTTCCAATCTCAAGTGATCAAAATTCACAAGAGATCATGAGAGTGGCTTAAAAATGATAAGATTTTAAAAAAGGATACATTTGGGGTTCCTTTGTCTTTTGTTTTATGTGCTTTAGGGGCTACTCGGGTCACATTTTCAAGCTTTTCTCTCCAACCATGAAGGCTAAAAACGTACTTTTATGTAAAAACAAATATTGTGACACTCGTAATAAAAACACGAGACTTGTAACGCTGGTCATAACTTTGTTATAAGGAGCTGCTTACAGATGTTACATTGGCACAAACGTACTTATGAGGCAAGGGTCCCTGATACAATCATGTTTCATCCTCAGCAGCATCACGTTAAGGAGGGTACCCCCTCTGCAACCCTCACTCCCAGTCATCAACCTATGATTTAGCTCATCTGACTGAACGTGGCCTTCACTGGCTTTTTCCTCACAAAAGCACAGGCCTGTCCCAATAGGCCTCGCAATAAATTTACAGTGTCAAAATAGTGTATCACTGAGTGAAGATTATATCTGTCCCATGCCCTGAACTGAAGAGCGCAGTCAAAGAATGTGTGATCCCCTGCCACTGATACCATGTCCCCAATGGAAAAGAGAGCAGAGATTAAAAAACAACACCTTATACACACACAAACCCCAAGCCTCCTACATGACAATGCCGGTGTCAGCCTCTGGCTTTGCTAATCCAAGTGGTAGCCTCTGCTATCCAAGGAAATATCTTTAAAAGGTTTATCATTTCAACAAATTAAGCAACCAATCTGGATAAAGGTTTATATCAATATAAAACATCGTTGGAAAGAGAGAGTGAACTTCCCATTGATAGTAAACCAGAGAGACAGCAGGTGATCTGGGCAATACTTTTAGCTAGATTTTCTTTGTGTTTTGATTTCAACCCTTGAGTTCCCATTTATAGCCATTGCCTGCTGAACTGGATTTCAATGGGCTCCTGACCTGGAGAGCTGTACTCATAGGGTGGAATTTACTCCTGCATAGAGGCCCAGCACAAGACCCACTCTCACTCACCAGGGGTCTCCACTTACACTCTCAAAAGAAAACTGAAGTGGGACTTACATAGTGCTTAGGCCTTGAGCTTGCCCCATCCTCCCCGCCCCCCTTCATGGGGCAGGGGCATGAATTTCACCCACCGAATCTAATATTTGCCATAGCACTGCTGCATCAAGCCCAGGTTTTTTTTTTTTTTTTTTTTGTCTCTTGACAGTGGCTAATACCAGATGCTTCAGTTGAGCACGATCTTTCCCCTCCAGACAATTCACCCTTGCAGTTGTGCAGTGCTGTACAAGGAAGGAAAATTCTTCTGCCTGTTAGGCCCACACACCAAAATCTTACGTTGGAATCTGAAGTTAGATTGCTGCCATCTGACAATTCCCAAAGCCAGGTGCTGGAGTGAGTCAAAGATGGCCAAGGATTCCAATGTAACTGCAATTTCTTTTCTTTTGAGCATATCTGTACTACAGCCTTAGAAGTGGCAGTGGGAAGTAACTTGGAATTATTCTCACCACGGGAGGATATCAGCCCATGAGAGTCTTTAATGTTTGCTTTTAAAAACAGTTTAATATGGGAGCTATCTTGAGCCAGCTTCCCTTAACTGTGATTTAGACAAACACCCTTGGAACAGTTAAGCATTCACCATTATTCCTAACTATTCTCAATACACCGAGAAGTAGCCTTTATGGATCATGTGACAAAGCATATTCTAGGTTCATTCTCTCTCTCAAGCTATCTGTAAAGATGTTTCCCTAAGATGCGTGCAACAGATATTGCTTTACACCAACATGTGTGGGTCTTAAAATTTACTTGGCTTGACATTTCAACCATTCCAAAAAACAAAGCTTAATCGGGCAATGAAAACACCAGTGATAAAGAATTCTTAGGATAGTTTTCCTTCTAGCCTGCTGCTTTTTGACACATCCCCTGGTTCAGCCGTAGCATTTCCTCTACATTATATAAAGAAAAGCATTAGAAATAAACCATTAATTCTTGACCAAAGACTAAAAGGGCTTCCATGATGTCTCAATGGACAAGGGAGGATTAAAACGGGAATTAGAAGTCCCAGCCTAGATTAATCCAATCCCTTCTCAATTCTTTCCTATGAGCAGAATATAGACGTCACTGATCAGAAAATGTTCTGGGTTCAGTCGTGGCTTTGCCTGCAGCCAAGGGCAGTGTGGTTGAACTGCCCTTGAGCAGACCAGAGTTACCATATGCCTTCTAGGCTCCACGCTGCTCTGCAGAAAAAGTGCCCGCTCCTGGCCTAGCATCCGCTGACATGCTGGAGGAATCATGCTATCCAGCATGGTGGGGGTGCAGAGTCTGCTATCCAAAGTGGCAGGGGGGCTAACAGCCCAGGTTCTACCCTCTTAGGGTGACCAGATGTCCCGATTTTATAGGGACAGTCCCAATTTTTGGGTCCTTTTCTTATATAGGCTCCTATTACCCCCTAACCCTAACCCTAACCCTACCCCGATTTTTCACATTTGCAGTCTGGTCACCCTATACCCACTTCCCAGCCCATCCTGCCCATTTTGCATAGTGGGGGTGAGCTGTATCAACCCCATAGAGGTTCTCTTCCCCACCTAGCTACCTGTGCTCCATATAGCTCATTACTTCCTGGTGCGGTTGTGGATGGTGGATGACAATTTGCCTCTTTTATTACTCTCTCTCTCAGTATTATTCAACCAGTTTTGTTAGTCCATGATGTTAATTGACAAGATTTGGTATCCCAGGAACAAGAAAGCTTGGTGGCTAACAATTGGCAACTTAGGTCAACAAAGCACAATTGACCGCACACCATCAAAGCTGTCTCGAGGCTGGCTTGGAGACAACCCTGGTCCTGGCGCGTGTAGCAGCTGGACTGGACAAGCCACAGAACAGAGGGAGAGAGGAGTGCACATTCATTCACAATAAAGCATTTACTTCTCATACAACCAAGCCAACTGGGGTAATAAAAAAGAGCCAACATTATATATTTCAATCAGGAAATAATTCTGCTCTTGGAACACACGTCCCAATATTATTACGCCGATCCGCAGGCTGTAAATGACTCGGGATATTTGGAAGGAAAAACAATTTGCTCCCACTATTTACTTCTTCCTCCTGTTCTCAACCCGGAGATCACACAAATGTTTTTCCGCACCTTGGCTGTGAAAGAGACACTTTCATCGAGGAGGAGTAAATCACAATAACAGGGAAATAATCCTTCCCCTGAAATGTTTTATTTATTTATTTTTGCTTCACAGAAGTCTACATAAAAGTTCATAAATTGCGGCGATGGCTGCTGTTTGGTTAGCAGCTCAGACTCCAAATGACCCCCCCCCCTTTTTGATATTGTGTCTTGACAAGCGACTGTTGGGGCAGGGATGTAAGGCACTCTGGCATGAGTATGCCTTTTCCCCCTTTAAATCTAACTCAGGTAATGAAAACGCACAAGAAAATAGTGGGGTGCATCTGGGAGTAGTAGAAAACAGTTAGATCTTCATAGAGCCATAAAGAAGTAAACAGTAGGCTGCTATGAAGATCTATGGGGCCCCGCAGTGCCATTGTCTTCAAAAGGAATTAAAAACAAATTGCTGAGGGCCAGCACATAATTTAGAGACTCACGGCAATTTTATGACTTGCTAATGTTCCTAATTACATGCCCGTGAAAGGCTTAATTAATTGGGGGATGTAGCAAAAAGTGGAGCCTGTGTTTGTTATCATGGTTCCACTGCATTGATTTTAGTGCCTATGGAGAATTTAGGGCCTCTTTATTTGCACAAAGAAAATGCAAGTCTCTCGAAAAAATGCACATTAAGATCAACCCCTCGCTGCTATCTAATATACTTTCCTCTACTTAACCAAAGCGCTTGTAATCATATTTTGTAAATGTTGGTGCCGTTAATTGCATTGTGAGAGAAAATAGGTTCCGCTCGACTGGTCGTGGAGAATTTTACAAAGTTCTTTCCCTGCTCCCAAATCCGAGGACTCTGAGAGAAACTCATCAGGAAGTTGATGTGGCAGGATGCTCCGGTGTGGCTGAGGATGGTTTAGGAAACAGGAGAGCTCCCTCCACTTTCTCCTCCTCTTAGCATCTCTCGCACACTCTCCAAGAGGGTTTGGAAGGACTCAGGGATAGAGAGAGAGTAAACGCTTTGGCAGACCCTATAGATACTCTTTGCCAAGGAAGTCTTGAAAGTGCCAATTGTGTTTTATGCACACGCTCACAACCGGGGTATTATTTTGTTGTTTCCAAAAGCGTGGTCGGTGCTTCACAGAAGACAGAGAAAGGCATGGCCTCAGACCCAGCATGCTTAAACAGGACACCACATGGGAAGGTGACCAAAAGTAGGGGGTGGGGAACCAACTTCACTAACTTTATAACAGAACTTGGTTTTAGATCGATGGGCAGATTTCTAACACTCTGAAGAGCAGGGCTGTTTGACTCCGGGGTTTTGGTTGGAGTCATTATAGTGAAAGGGCATTTCAGCTGAGAAATATGGATTCCCAAGTTCAACCCCCTTCCCTCAAGCCATCTGAGATCTATGGGTGAAAACTGCAAAGTACCACATCCCTACAGTGGAAATAAAGATCTGTCCTGATGAGCAAGAAAATTACAAGAAAAATCCATTTGGGCCAATGGAACATCACAGCCCTTTCCCAGCTCTATCAGAGCTCGTTCCCAACACAGACATCATTTTAATCCTTTTACTGCCAGAACACTACTAAGGCACCCTTTCTGCCCAGAAGCCGTTTTATTGACAGGACATGGAAACAGCAAGACATTCCACTAAGGAGGTGGCTCAGTAAAAGTGACTTGAAAGGATCCAGTCTCCAGCCAGGTAGCTCCGAATGTTGCTAAAGGTTAAGCATCTCAGGTAAAGGACCTGAATTAATTCAGTGCAATGCATCTGGGTGGGCACCATTAGAACCCAAGTGCCCCACTTCACCGGAGGAGTGACAGCTACCTTCCTGTATGTATCTAAAAGGCTCAACTCTGACGTGTTATCAGCGTGTAGCTGACCAGCTCGGCTCACTATCTAAATGATCATGAAGTCCACTATCCATGCAGCAGTAAGGAGAGACTCGTACATAAGTACAATGGCACAATACAAATAATAAATAGCAACGATCATATTCCTTAAGTATGGAGCCTTCTAATAGAGATTTGTACTTGAATTGCCATTCCTTGGTAGAGAAATAATGGATTTAAGATTCAGATAATTTAACACACACACACACACACACACACCATTCCACACACACCTCCAGAAAAGAAATTAAGGCAGGACAAAGAACTTTTCCAAGTTCTTACGCTAAGTGCATAAATAAAGTAAAGAAAATCAGTTCTCTGAGCTTTTGACCGGTGCATGAGATACTGTTTCCAAGGGGTGTTAGATACAGCATACAAAAATAAACATGAAACATTTAAAAGCAACCTGGGAAAGGAAAATGCATTGAAAGGGAGAAGGGCTTTTTTCAAGTGAACTTCACATCTTCCTTAAAATGCTTTTCTCCTTTTCTTGGCGTGAGTGTCTCTCTGGATTTCTGCACTCAGGAGCTCCAATGAGTTGGTAAGAGTGGTGCACTTATGCGGGAAGCTGTGATGGCCACTGATCTGAAGGAAACACCCACTGGGGGGATTGGTAATTTACGCTCTCAAAGACCAAGGGATCTGCTGCCCGAGCATAAACTGCAAACTGTGTCAAATTAGGTGGTGCTGGGTTTGTCACACTAGATGGCCATACAGTAGGGAATGAGTTTGAATTACAAGAATCATTTCATGTAGGGGAGAAAGTTAGAGCTTGATTCCATATGTTTAAGCCTAGTGCTTTTAATCTACTAAATCATTAATCTTTTTCCTTTCTGCCTCTCCTCCCCCATTTTTCTTAAAGGGGTGAGTTCTCTCTCTCGTTCTCTCTCTCTCTCTCATGCATACACACACTCTCAAACTTCCACACAACAACCTTAGACTTGGCTGGGATAAAGAAACTATACAACCATAGAGTGAGCAGATATTCACCTTCCCCTGAACCTGGACAGTACAGAGTGCGTTGTAAGCTCAATTTTATTGTGTGCATGTGTGTTTGTAACACATACTGTTGACAAAGTGTGTGTGTGTGGGGGTTATTACCAACCAGCAATCATTTCATATAATACCACAGTTGAAGTGGAAGGACTTGATATCCTGAGTCACAAAGTCCCCTCAGGAAAAGAGAGAGAGAGCCTTGCCGGTCTAGGCTGCTGGCTCAAATGCAGTCCATGCTGGTCAAGACTGGATGTCATTACCGTGTATGGCTGTGTAATGTATTGTAATGGACAGGTTCCTTCATCTCAAAGCCACCACCACAAATACCAGCAGTAACAACCACAACAGAGAGGCCAAGAACTGTAAGGCGGAACTACTTTCTCACACTTAAAAGTGGCTTCGCCAGCTCAGGGCTGAGACATGATGGTCAGAGGCAGCCAGCTTGTGGAATACTTGAATTGACACCGGCCCCTTCTCAACCAGCACTGTGGACAAACAGGGGATCTCAGTCCCCAAGACTGTTCATCTGGCACTTTCACAAGCACCAAACTCACGCTAAAAATAAATAATTACATAAAACTGAAGTAAAAAGAAAACCCTATGTATAGACACACCTGACTGTGTGCGACTCTACCTTCCATATACTCCATCTGGCTTAGTTACTTCTAATGCAGCATCACCTGGCTATCCCAGAGCCGAGGCGTAGTGGTAACTATGAAAAATGGGACATGCAACTGGACCAAATGCAGTAGTTAAACTGTTCAGTTGTTTTTTCTTATTTTAAGTATGTGGAATATTGCAAAGGTAATGAGAGGAGTGGAATAAACATGCATTTGTAACGGTGTCTATTGCACATCATCTTATATACACATGTCTATATGGAAAATCATTAATATGGAGGAATAGAGAAACCTTTTGAGGTTCAACACATGCAGTTGTAAAAGTCTCAACACACCATCGGCTGCCTCAGTGTTGTAGTGAAATGGCTAACATTGACAGCAGGGGGTTCAGTGCTTTTTTTGCTATCTACTGCTAACAGCAAAAGAAGATTCTTCTTTAGCTCAAATGATAGGGGATCGTGTGGCTGGAGCGGGGAATATGAGAGTTCTAGCCCCATAAAGTTCCAAGACAACTGAAGTGCCAGGTTACCATATTGATAGGAACAAGCACATGAAGTCATGTGATTGTAAACTGTTCAGGGCTGGGACTGTAATTCTTTTGTGCATGCACAGTGCCTAACACAATGTTAGATAATGAACGTGTGATTGGTTTTCCAAAATAAAGTGGCACTTAAATTACTTGACACTGACTGTCCCTTGACCTGTAATTTAAGTCCCAAATTTAGGCTGCGTTAACAAATTGGGAGGAGGCTAGTTTATAGCACTTAATTCAAAAAGAGATGTTTTGATTGTTTTTTAAATGGATGGGAAAAAATTTTAAAAAGCAAAATGTCAAAATTTCCTTGTGGTGCTGGAAACCGAAACACAATGTGCCAAGCAAGAGAAGAAGGTCAGGTGAAAGGAACTGACCGGCTCACTTGCCTTATTCTTATTTATTGGTATTCTGGAATCAGCTAAAGGACCCAGTTGGGCATCAGGCCCCATTGTGCTAGGCACACACGTGAAAAGAAAGACAGGCCCCCTGCCCCTGCCCCATTGCCTCAGTTTATGACAAGAGACAAAAAGCAAACAGTGACTGAGCTCGGCGTAATGAGCAGCCGTCATCGCACTTGAGCTGCCCAGCCTTTCCCTGCTAAGGGGAATGAAATGCAGTAAGCAAACAGCGTAAATGGTGAAAAGAAAATTTCTGTTTCAAAGTCCTTTCCGTTTTAGTCACGTAAGGAATTTTAACTCAGATGGGGGACGGATTTTTTATTTTAAATAGCATTTTTAATCCTGACAGCGTTGTTAAATCCACAATTGAGTAGCACTGTGTATTATTTTGGCATAAGGAGGCAGCATAAGCATCGATTCTTGCCCCATTGCACCTGAGTCTATCCTGCAGGCGGCTTTAGGCTTTACAGCAATGGGGAAAAAAAGTGAGCCAAGTTTGACTTGTGCTCCTAAGAGGAGGAAATGTCTCTCGAAATATAGTTGCTTCTTTAATGATAAGACCATTGACAGGAACATGAATGTCATGAATACTTTGATCTCTAGGCTCAGAAGCTTCAACAACAATTATGAGTCAAGAGGGGTGAATATGGGCAGCAGCTAAAGGAACACCCTAGAGAGTGATGCAGTAATTAGAGACAAAACCCAGCACATCTCTGCCTACACCACTCGCCTGAACCAGGGAGGGGGTGAGCGTGGTAGGAAAAAACCTTATCCTTCAGAGAAACATAAAACCAACACGACTTTATACATTTCAAAGCAAAAATCTTCAAAGATAGGTAAAATGCTAATTCTACTAATGTAGGTTTTTATGTATATGCTCTGAAAAGGTAAAGCAAATTAATCACCAGCTTTACCCCCTAATATATATCTGTGGTACAAATATATTACAGCATGTCAGATCTAAGGAGATATATCTGAACAGCGGTTGTTAAAAGAGCGTTTCCCTTTTCATGCTCTAATACAGTTATTTTGATCTTTCAGTCTTCATATTTTTTGTTCTCATCAAAGGAATGATGGCGCTAGAGATTAGGATGTTATTTATTTCCCTCTCACTGTCCTACCGGTGTTAATCACTTCTAGTGTCAACAGCTGCACAAGTCTGGCTGCTGCCAGAGAATACACCTTGCAATGCTCTTGGAACGGACTAGAGAAGCATTGCTGAACTTCCCTGCTGGTCAGAGCAGTTCCTGCTGATAACCCAAGACAAACATTCCTTGTTTTAGGTTAGGATGACCTCTCCCCCCCCCCCCCCCCCCCCCCCCCAAAAAAAACCCTGGACTACAATACACTAGGGGAAATCTTATGCAAATTAACAGCAACAAGTTGAAAGAGACCTCGATGAAGTACATCCAGGTCAATTGCTTAATTTGTTGAAATGATAAACCATCTGTCCCAGATTGTCCCACAAAGGTACCTGCTGGATTAAGATCCTGCTATATGATGGAAAGAGACACCTGAGCTAGACCCAGCTTGATTCCACACATCAAAGCAAATGGTTTAGAAGACACAGACAAAGGTGGGGAATGCCATGCTGCTGGGAAAACACACATCTAAACTCCATGCCCCTCTCCCACAAGGGAACCCACTCAACTGAAACGCCCAGGCTACAGTCGAGGAGATTAATGATGCTAGTTTTTCTACATTCCATTACACACACTGTGGTCAAGACTGGTAGGGCCCAGAAAAGTTTAGATTGGCTTGAAAGGGTTGAGCTTTGCCCCATCAAGATCATCCCAGGGGTCCCGGCAGGCAACAGCACTTATGCATTTGGCATTAGATGATACCTCCAAAGTTTCTTCTGAGAATTGAGTAGCATTGGGAACCAAGCCAATTAGGAGAGGTGACATTGCCTAGTGGTTAGAGCACATAACAGGGCATTGGGACTCCCAAGTTCTGTTCCTGGCTCTTCAACTGTGCGACATTCAGTAAGTCACTTAGGCCTGGTCTAAACTTAAAAGTTTTGTCAGCATATCTACATAGGTTGGCTGTGAAAAATCAGCTATGCTGACAAAAGCCATAATGTAGACACAGTTATACCAGCAAAAAACAGATTTAGTTTATTTCACTCAGGGAACTGCTACAGGCAGTATCTCTCTGAGGAGGGTTTCCCCGTACAGCTATACTGGCAAACCCTTTGAAGCACAAACAAGGCCTTAGGCCTTTTGAAATGCAGTCATCATGGAGAGGTTCCTTCATTTGGAAGGAAGGTGCTAGACCATATTAATCCTTCTTCTAGCCAACAGGACTGTATCCTGGGACAGTCCCAAAATCTGTGTGGGGAGACCCACATCTCCAGCCCCAGTCTGTTTCGTCAAGGCCTGCGCACGGTTATCTACATGGGGACCACTGTGAACAAAATATAATTTTCTGTTGAATCAGCCTTAAACATAGTAGAGTTTTTAATGTTTTGCAAAACACTTCCCCTGTTAGCTAGGGTGGGTTCAAGGATAAACACAAACCTTTGCTTCAGGGCTGGAACAGGCAATCTAAATTAGGGAGGGTCTAATTCCTAGCTGACAGAAACCGCAATGTTGCTCTCCTTTTTCCTCCCTGCCCCCTTTCCATTCCTTGCCTTATTTGTTTTTTGTCCTTTTTTGTTTGTTAGTTCTCCCCTTTTTGGGGGGTGGGGGAAATCAAAATATCAACACATAAACAAATAAATCAATCTGTGATATAGAAGTACAAAGCAGTAGTACAAACGACCTACTTATCTATAATTAACTCAAGTAAGATTTTAGCAGGTGGGAAATTAAACCCAAGATAGAGTGACTTATACTTCAGATCAAGTCCAAACACTGTGATGTTCATGTTCCATTTTATGTAGGTGCTGTGATCAGCTGATGTTAACTATACATTCATTTATATAGGCTCCAATTCAGCACAGCAGGTGAGTATACAATTATGTTCATTCCTATTTAGCAAAGCACTTGAACAGCTGCTTAGCTTTAAGCATATGCTTCAGCCCCATCAAGGTTAATGGGGATAAGCACATGCTTAAGGGCTTTGCCGAACAGAGATGGATTGATGAATCGGGGCCTCATACCATATAAAGGAAAAAACAAATGCTCATCTCAAACTCTAGTCGTCCTTAACTATAATTTAAAAGCAAAAATCACCAAGACAACAAAATCAGCAACTATTTCTAGTGTATACTGCAGAAGCCAATTAGGTTATGCAGCAAAATACCCCATCCTTTCTAAAGATTTCAAGCACCATCCCAATCCTTCAAAAATCTCCGAGGAAAAGAAATGGGCCGGTCATGATTTTATAATAAACGGTTACTATTTTGGGATTTTAAACAAAATAATGATGCAGATAACAATAAGAGGTTTCCCCAAAACAAATGGATCTTTTAAAGGTCACAACTAGTGTATGGAAAGTTCACATATATTGATAATGATAAAATGAAGAGTAAAAAAGATATATACCGATATAGTCATATTCATCACTGTCAATCAATCTATTTGTAAAACAACCAATAGACAAAAGTCAGTTCAGCAGCCAAAATATCAGTTTCCTATTGGATAGGTGAATAATTTTTTTTTTGTAGCATTGAAAAAGAGAAAAAAATGAGTTGGTGAGATGTTCATGGCTGGCTAACTTAAGTCCATTTGTACACCCATTTATACATTCAAATTAACAGTCTTGAACTACAAGAATGCTTACCATTCCCCCCCTATGCTTTGGATATACCAAGTAGGACTCAAACCAGTTTGATTGTAACTTGCTTCTACCTGAATATTATACAAAAGTTACTTGCTTAGCCCCCGATTCAACAGAGCACTCTTTGTACTGAACTTTACACATGTGAGTAGTCCCACTAAAGTTAAGACTGTAGGTGCTGTAATCAGCTTTCCCAACTAGACCTTTATTTAGGTTGTGTATAGACCAGGAAAGTACCCATTCCACACGCTAGGTGTCCTTGATAATCTAAAAGCTCAGCATACACGAAGACTAAACCAGCAGCTGTCATGACTATATATAAAAATTGAGGTCTACCATCTTAACTCTGAAATAAAAAAAAACCTGCCACAGAAAACATCATTGTCCAGACAAGCCCAGTGCGTCTGAAACGTGTAAGCATGCATAAACATGGGCTTATGGAAAACAAATCCCGTCAAACTAACTTGATATCTTTTTCTGATGCAATTACAAGTTTGGTTGATAAAGGTAATAGTGTTGATATAATATATTTAGACTCCTGCAAGGCATAGGACTTGGTGCCACACAACATTTTGATTAAAAAGCTAGAAAAATATAATATTAACATGGTGCCCATTAAATGGATGGAAAGCAGATGAATAAATAGGTCTCAAAATGTAGTTATAAATGGGGACCCATCATTGAACGGATGCATTTCTAGTGGGATCCAACAGGGATCTGGTCGTGGCCCTACGCTATTTAGCATTTTTAAAATTGTTGCTGATAAAGTTTGAGATGACATAAAAATTGGGGGAGTGGTAAATAATGAAGGGGACAGGGTGATCTGGATCGCTTGGTAAGCTGGCTGCAAGCAAACAATGTGCATTTTAATGCCACTGAATGTACACATATCATTGAGGAGAAAAGAATGTTGGCCATACTTACAGGATGGGGGACTCTATCTCGGGAAGCAGTGACTATGATAAAGATTTGCGGGTTGTGGTGGACAATCAGCTGAATGTGAGCTCCCAGCGTGACACTGTGGACAAAAGGGACGACTGCAATCTTTGGATGCATAAACAAGGGCATCTCGAGCAAGTGTAGAGAGGTCATTTTAGCACTGGTGCAACTTCTGCTGCAATCCTGTGTCCAGTTCTGGTGCCCACAATTCAAGAAGAATGTTGACAAATTGGAGAGGGTTCAGAGAAGAGCCATGAGAATGATTAAAGAAAAGTGATAGACTCAAGGAACTCCATCTATTTATCTTAACAAAGAGAAGGTTAAGGGGTGACTTGATTACGGTCTGTCAAGTATCCACATGGGGGACAAATACTTGATCATGGGCTCTTCAATCTAGCAGAGAAAGGCAGAACATGATCCATTGGCTGGAACCTAAAACTAGACAAATTCAGATTGGAAATAAGGTGTACATTTTTAACCACCGAGTAATGAACCACTGGAACAATTTACCAAGTGTCATGCTGGATTCTCCATCGCCGGAAATTTTAAAGATCAAGATTGCATGTTTTTCTAAAAAATAAGCTGTAGGATTTTGTGTGTGTGGAAGGTCTCTGGCTGTGTTCTACAGCAGGTCAGACTAGAGGATCACAGTGGTCCCTTCTGGCCTTGGAATCTATGCAATCTATTAAAGTAACAGACCAGGCTGTGTGTGACTCTAGGGCTGCTGTAGACTGGTCTGAACCTGTAAAGTCACTATTTCAAAATAATGTTTTAAAAGATTAGATCCCAAACTAAGGAATATGCCAGACCTGTGGAATAGACTAAGAGGGACTGCCAGTAATGTATACAGGTGCACCAATAATTATTTGAAGGAGTATTTCCAGCATAACAAATCCCAAAGAGACAAGAAATAGGAAAAGACCGCAGGATATAATGTCTTTGAAAGAGGTTAAACCAGTGACATTGGCTATCAGCCGCATTGTGTTCCTTGCCTTAAAATGCTGACACTTACATGTTTGATGGTAACTACACTGCATAGGGGCACCTTTGCTTTCACATCAGATCTGCTGACATGAACAAGAGCTGATTCAGATGGGCATCCAAACATTAAAGTCCTTGCCTATTTCCATAAAATGATTGGCAGGATGCCTACTGTTAGTCAGGTGGTCGCAGCGCTGATAAATGGCATCTTGATAAAAAAAACTTTGCTACACTTCTAGAAAAAAAAAGGCAGCATATTCTTTTTCTTTTTTAAATTTACTCGATTTCTGACATATGAGATGTCTCATTTCTAACGATCAGATCCATCTTTAGGATCCACTCCAAGAACAAGAGGGGTTTTTCCTTTTCAGCCCTAGCTCAGCTGAAACTGTCCTCAGATTTCTCTGGGAAAACTGTAGCCGTGGTTTGCAAGAAGATGACGCACAGTAAAACAAAACTGAAATTCAATATCAATTCTGAGACATACAGGCCTGAACCACAAAGCCAGTTTCTGCCTGCAATTTAAACTTCAACAAATGCATATTTCTTAAAAAAAAAAAAAAATTGCACAGATCACTTACTGCTGATTTCCAGCTAATCCATCAGTAGATCACTGCCTGAAAAAAAGAAAAAAAATCTCATTTCAAGCCCTGATAATATTTCCGTTCAGCTTTTGTAGCTTTTTAGGAACTTAATTCCAGGCATTTTTCTTAACATAAGGTTTAAAGACCCCTTCAAAGATGAATTTTGTTTTACATCTGTATGGTATAATGGGAGCTTTTTTCCCTCCTCCAGAGATCAAAATGCTGTTTCATTTCTCCCCCCCCCTCCTTGTTTTTTTTTAAATCCTGCAAATATCTTGTGAGCTGGGAGGCCCAGGCAGGGCTCTCTACTGATGCTGATACTTTACACACATTCCAGCCCCAGGCTCTGCATGGATTAAGATTGTCGTGAAAACAGTAGTAGTAGTGATGACACTGACTGTTTATTATTCATTCCTTTACAAAGATGGAATGTCATCCCGTGACCTAGCAACAATGCTGGGAGGGTGAAATATGCACTCTGCTTGGCTTTCACTGGACATCAGGGCTACCCCTGGCCAAACCCACAACTACTATGGCCTTGCTCCTGTAGTGCCGGTAGGGGATGGAAGATTGTTGGGCTCCAGAAAAATGTGTCTACCACCAGCTGCAGTGTGTGGAAGTAAATCTCAAGCCCTCTTGAATGACCGCTCCTCCTGTCTCTATTTCATGGCCAGAAAATGGGGGTTGGTACAGGCAGAGGAATGGGAGGGTGAGATTTTCAAAGATGCCCAAAGGATTTTAGGTGCCCAATTCCCCTTGAAATTATATGGCTTGGAGACTCTCTGCCATAGTATGTGGAGAGATACTTCGGCACGAACTGAGGTCCCTTCGAAGGCCTCACTCCTGCTACTAGGCAGGAATAATGGCATTTTCCCATGCTGAAGTTCCACTAATTATGGAACATTCCCTGTATATGAATGGTCCAGGGGGGAGGGCAGAGGGCCAACAGTTAAAGAGAAACAGCTAGGTATGGCCAGTTACGGATCACTGGCGGCAGAGTGGTAACAATAGCAGCAAACGCTACGCTGCAGGACCAGGATGACCCAGCTGCGTGGGGACAAAGTATCAATGACAAATTGGGGCCTCCTACTAGTTAAAAAAATCCAAGAAAATCTGGACACTCCAGGGCCAAGATTAGAGAGCTGTGCTGTGGGTTTAACAGCATGACTCCCATCGACCTCAATAATGGGGAGTACTCATACTACAGAAATGCAGCGCACTGTTTGAAATGTGCCCATCAATACCGAAATAAGTTGGGACAGGGCACATGGGATTTCATGGAAAGGCAAAGTGACTGAGACCACATAATCCGCCTACCACTGATGCTATCTCATACTGCAGATTTACCTTTCCATCTGCTCATACACCCATCACCACAGTATCACAGGGCCACGCATACATTAATGAACGTATCCCCGTTGCACCCCTGTAAGATAGAGAAGTACTGTCATCATTTACTGTGAGCTTGGGGAACTGAGACACAGAAAAATTAAGTGACTTGCCCGCGGTCACAGAGCTAGTCAGTGACAGAGCCAGGAACAGAATCATGATCTGCTAGTCCAGTGCCTCCCTCCCACAAGAAAAGATCAGGGAAAGTGCAAGAAATAGAGCTTCTTCCCCCAACACAGTCAAAGCACTTTCTACACAGGAGCAGGAAGGGTGGCCTAGTGGCTAGGGCACTGGTCTAGGACTCCGAAGAATTAGGTTCAATTCCCAGCTCAGCCACAGATTTCCTACGTGACCCTGGGCAAGTCACTTAATCTACCTTGTACCTCTGTGAATGACGACAACACTTCTCTGTCTCACAGGGGGAGTTGGGAGGCTAAAACTCTTTAATGATTGTGAGATACTTGGGTACTATAGAGATGAGAGCCATATAGATAGAACAGTTGGAGTCCATGGGGCACGAGTTATATGTTTTTTGCATAGGGTGAAGGAATTTATCTGCACAATCACCACTGGGTTTAACGTCAGCCAGCTTTCTCCTATCTCATGTCTGTCTTGTCTACTTACACTGTAAGTTCTTCAGGACAGGGACTGCGTACTACAACGTCTGGCACATTGGGGCCCGGTTCTCAGTTGGTTCTTAGACACTACCATTATAAACAAGATTAACAACAATAACATCCTCACCTTGGTACCAGTCAAGGTCTGATGGAGATTGCTTGGATAACTGGACTTCAGTCCTGCTTCTCTGTCATGTGACTCGAATCATGTAGAATTTACCTTGGAAACAAAACAAAAAAACCCCACAACCCACATGAGTGTGAAATGCGACTGCCGATAAAGTAATCCTCAGCAATCAACAAAATTAATTGTGTGAACATCATTGATCAAACCTACTTAACACATTGAGTATACAGAAAGCTGGAATGTAATTTCATTACCAATCTGCTCCGTCCTAATGAAATTTCTAACAACATTCTAATTTTGATTTCGGTTAAGGAGAGAATGATGGAAATTTTCTTTTGCCTCTCTTGTAAGGTTTTATTTTATTGGTTTTCTGCAATTTCAATGATCCTAATTTTTTTTAATTTGACATTTTATTAGCAGGGGGTTTAATATAATAACAAAGATAAAAGAAATTAAATTGCAAAACGGACAAGCCATCCAGAAATAAAATTGATGTCCAAATTAAGACGGCTAATTTTAAAGTAAAAAACTGATTTATTTTATTTTAGGGGGGGTTGTTTTTAGATTTTTGTTGTTAATTCTAGCTGAGTTTCTGACCTCACTGATTTGAATGATAGTTATTTGCATCCTTTGAGCCAAACTTCTCAGCTTCACAATAATCCAGCCTCACAACACTGTTGTGAGATAGGCACTAGAATCCCCATTTTCTAAATGGGTAGACCAAGGCCTAGAGAGAAGGGGCAACATCCTGGCTCCAGTGAAGTCAGTGGCAAGACTCCTGATCATGTGAATGTGGCCAGGATTTCACCCCAAGGGTCTAATTTTTAAAAGCATCCTTCAATCTTGTGAGCACAATTCTGCTGATGCAAAAGTTAGTTGTGGGAGTAACAGAGTATTTAAACATCTGTGCATGCACATCAAGCAGATAGGCAACTACATGCTAGCTTTTTGTGCAGTTAACAGCATATGGAAAAGGCACCCAGAAATCAGTAGCTGAGTTAGAGATAAAACCCAGGAGACCTGGCTCTCGGTCATCTGCTGTAATGACTCCAAAGACACCCCTTTCTGGAAGAAGCTGCAGTGCTTTTAGAATACTCCAGGACTAAATGATGCCTAGATGTGCAGTTGAACCAACACAATACAAGAAAGGAGTTAAGATGGATCTTTACACACACAGTCTCTCTCCCTCCCTCAACAACATAAGCCACAAACTCCCACCTTATCACTCTTGTTCAATACAATCCCACCCCCCTCACCAAACACCTCCTCTCTCCCTCTCTCCTTGGTTTTGAAGAAGGAAATCTAGATATAGAGCCATAAAGACAATGTGAAAACAAACAAAGAAGGTGGCGACGGAAGAACATGGTACATATCAGAGGATGAGGGCTGGGGGACACCAGCAGCATCCAATCATGGTAAGGTTTGAATTCAAAGCCAAGTAGCCACCAAAGTAGATGTTAATGGAAGACTAAGGTCCTTCTGTCTGATGACCATCCAGACAGTGGAGTGCATTCCCCCACCTCCTACGTTTAGCAATGAAAGTGGGCTGTAGCCTTTTAACTACGTGGAGGGTAGGAAAAGCCTTTGTAGCCACCCTATGTGGCTTCAGTCTCCTGGTGCAAGATTGGGCAGAGGCGTTCAGAGCACACTAATCAGGGTTATATGGGACTATGAGCAGTTGGTTACGGTAACACACCTGGTGTAATAAGAGCTTACAGGCCTTTGCTTGATTCTTGCAGCTTGGTTGTGGTGGAAGAAACAACTAGCAGAGCAAATATTGTTGCTTTTTCCATTATCAAGTAACCACCAGTGAAAATGAACAGGGCTCATCTCTAGCATACACGAGAGCCCTTGCCTCATGTGTTGGGACACTGCTGGTGCCTCATCTTGCAGCATATCCAGTAAAATTGCCTCCCTTCTGAGCTGGAAGGTACGTAGACCGCACTCTACATTTAAAAGCAAGGGATATTCAGGTTGTACACTGGTGGTTTGCAGTCATTTTGGGACCTTTTGATGACAAGGCAGGCTGGATGATGTGCGGCCAATGGCGAGAGAGCACAGAGCGCTCCTGGCTTGCTGTACAAGGATGATGCTCCTTGACTACTGAACTGGGCCCTATCGCTGGTATTTCTATTTCCAGCAATCTGATGTGTTTTGGTGATTTATTCATGACTGTTGTAGTGAAAAATTGGAAAAGGCTAGAGGGGTAGCCATAGCGGAGAGATCTAGCATGAGATTGGCGCTACAACTGAATTACTGCAAAACCTGTCACAGGCATCATGCAAGGTTTACTCCAGCGAGTGTGAAGTGGAATCTTTATATTAATAAGCGGACATGAACACGAACTATGAGAGCCTGGCATGTGTCTATTGCCAAGGCAGGTCTGGAAAGGAGCTGTCAGATCAATAGCAAACTTGACCAGGCAAACAGAGGGGTGAGATCAACACAGAGACCGCTTTCGTGCGCTTCCTTTTCTAACAAAGCTTCAGCAGTCCTCTATGCACTGCAGAGATGTTTGTGGGCATTCACTGGAGCCATGACTAGACTAGGGTTTAAGGTGTGATGTTGGTACATGTTTACTCACATGCGCTAAGTAATCCTTTAAAAAAAGTCTAGTCCAGACAAGGCAGTGACCATGTGCTAAATTGGCCAAGAGTAAAGTCTAGTGGGGAACCTCACTTTTAACTTGACTGGTTTAGCACATGTCAAAGGCTGCACTTTTAAACCATGATAATGATAATTAGCACAGTTAGCCAACGCCTGCTCAGATCACACCTACAATCCTCGTCTATACAAGAGAGAGCACTTCCAAAAATGCACTTTTGAAAGTTGACCCATGGCCTGAGGGGTCAGCTAATTTATGCTGCTGATTCAGTTGCAAAAACAAACAAACGCAACTATCACTCTTCCAAACATCTTCCAGCCTTCCAATCATTTGCACCTCGACTGCATCTTTCTTGTGAGGATTGAGAAGCACTTAGGTCTCAGAGCAACCCGTCTTAATTGCTTCAGAACATTTTTGCAGGGAAACGAAGGCACAAAAAGACTAAGGGCACGACTACATGGCAACAGAAGACCCATGTCTGCCTAGCATTTGCTGGCTGGGGTTCATGGTGCCAGGGCTGCAGGGGTATACAATTACAGTATAGATGTTTGGGCTCGGGAGGGTCCCCGAACCCAGGCTCCAGCCTTAGCCTGAATGGCTACACTGTAGTTTTATAGCTCCAAATCGGCACCCGAATCAGCTGACCCAGGCCAGTTGCAGCTGGGCCACGGGTCTTGCAGTGTAGACGTACCCTAGGTGATTTGCCTGAGGTCCCGTCGAAGTGTCAGAATAGAACCTCGGATTCCTAGATCCATGGTTCCTAAAGTGTATTCTATCCTGTTTGGAAACAATCAATAGCCCTTTAACATAACAAGAGGTTACAGGGAATCTATTACTTTGCTAAGAAGCATTTTAAAAACAAACACATATGTACAAAATAATGGCAAGATGCTAACTTTAAAAGGTATATTAGTTCAAATGTTGCTAAAAAAAAAAAAAAAAAAGAGACAAAAAGTCCTATTCACCACTGATCACATCTACTGTATAAGACTCTACCTGAGCGTTCTCCCCTCAGACATGTATAATTCTAGCCCAGTTGCTCTGCATCTTCAAACCTAGGCCCTGGATCCTCCCACGCTGCTTCCTTTGACATCAAGGAGATGCCTGCCATGGACTGAAGGGGATATATGGCCTTTTGGCATTTCTTCCCTATTAGTGATGGTGGAAAGAGTTTTAGCTGACTGTCATGATAGCTCTAATGCCAACCAGTGCCCCAAGGACAGGTCAGGTAAAAGGACAATGAGAGGAAAAGGAGGAAAACTGAAATGCAAGTAACGACATGAGGTAGGAAGGGACGGGGCAATGAGAGAAAGAGGGAGGGGGAAAAGACATATGGAGAAAAAGATACATATTTCATCTTTATATTATCATAGCGCCTAGGAATCCTAGTTGTGGCCCAGGACCCCACGGGGATAGGCATTGCACAAACACAGAACAAAACACAGAAACCAGAGAGAAAAAAGAGAAACTAAGGAATAGAACCAAGTAAGGAACGAGAAAGAGGCAAAAGTTAACTCACAAAGCCACTTTCGTCCCTGGGCTGAGCCACCAAGAGGCGCAGCGCAGAATCTCGCCTCAAGATGGAATTGGTGCCTGATGTTCTAATTGATTAGATCTGTGATAGCTTCATTATGAGAGTGACGTCGCATCTACGGGCCAGAGAGAGTGGCAGATCAACATATCGATCGGACATTCCAGCCCACCATTTTCTCCACTCCCCACACCCCTCTGCCCTTCCTCGTATACACACTTTCAGCAGCCTTCAAGTAAAAACTGCATTTGTCCACAAAGCATGGTAAGGATACAACGCAAGAGATAACGAAGCCCGCCATGCTGCAAGCCTTTTAATTGAAAATCAGTCCCTCTCAGACCTGCCATGCATTCATTTCCATGTACAGTCTAATAAACCATTTTCCATTTCAACTTCAAAACGCCTCAGCTTAAAAAGGAAAGCCACGAAACACCCCAGATAATTCCAAACATTTTCCTCCAAATTTAAACTTCTGAAAAAACAGTGATTAATCAAAGGGGCAGGGGGTAAAAAGTGGGGGGTGGGGGAAGAGCATTAAACATGATGCTACTGTAATATCTAGCAGTTCTTCATAATTACAGTTTCAATTCCACATCCAGACTCCCTCCTAATTACCACTCTGCAGTTGGTGCGCACAGATTCAGGAGCAGCAGGGATTTTTAGTTTGCTCGCACGGATCACTATTCTTCTCCTCATTATGAACTGTTCACTTTGGGCCGATTAGCCGCCCCTCCTCGCCCCCCCCCCCCCCCCCCCCGGGGCCATCCCTCAGCCCATCTTTTGCATGCAAACACCATTAGACCTGTGTGCCCTGTTTACTTACAAATTGGTTGCTCATCAACTCTGTTATGAGAAAGAGGGCAGACAGCGCATAAATAGAGGAGGGATACACCCACCCACAAACGTCCAACAGCCCCCAGGCCACTTGTAAGTCATTAACTCAGGCCCTAACTTAGCTCCCAAGCCAAGAAACTGCGTCGTCCATTGTCTCTATCCCCATCCCTATTCCTGCTCTTCCTTTTCTGATAAGTCAGCCACGGGGCAGGGTGATGATCCAGTGGTTTGAGCACTAACTTGGCATTGGGTAGACCTGGATTCAGTTCCTGCTCTGGCACAGACTTCCTGTTTGATCTTTGGCTAATCATCTAGACCCAGTTTTCTAAAAGATATTTAGGCATTGTAACACTGAGCACAGCAACATCTAATTGATTTAGGAACCTATATCCATTTCTAAAGGGATTTAGGCCCCATTCCATTGCCTAGCTTGCTTTTGAAAATGAGATGTAGGCTCCTAAATCCATTAGGCATCGCAATGCTGAGCACAGCAATGCCTAAAGGCCTCAAAAATCTGTGCCTTTGTCTCTCTGTGCCTGAGACCCCCTCTCTAGAATGCGGATAACAGCACTGCCCTACCTGAGAGGATAAATACACTGAAAATTGTGAGGTGTTCAGTTACTGTGGCCATATAAGTACCACCTTCCACCCCTTCCATGCACTATGGGGCTCGGGGTTCAGCCCTCTTCCCCTTGGAGCATCATGCAGCTCTCCAACTGCTGGGGCTCCTCTCCACTATGCTCCTGCTCCTGCCAAGCAATGTGCACCACTGCCCATCATCCATCCACTCCATTTCAAAACTCCCTGTCTGGTTTTCAAAATGTCCAGTGCCTTGGCTGTCTGGCTTCATCGCTGCCTCCTTATTCTGTATTTGGGGTGGGGCCAGGTGGCTCTCCCCTGCTCTCTGTTTTGAAGCCAGTCATCCCTTGTGGCTGCTTCTGTAATTGCTGATTTCTGCTGGACAGAGGCTAAAGCTATAAATATGCATCTGGATTTTGAATACGAAGATCAGGGGTAACTGGACCCAGTCCACTATAAAGATAAGAGTCATTTGTGGAATTCAAATTGGAGTTTGGATTTTGAACTTCACACCAAAGTGTAGGGATGTGCAGATCCAGGGTTTTGTTTTGGAGCCATCTTGGGCATTGCCAGAACCAGGAAATACTGGGAATCTTAGGCGAAAGTCTGTTATCCTGAGCTTTTCAGACCGATTTCTTGATGAAGTTGTTTTGGTGAACTTCAGCTAAGGATGTCAGGAACGTTGAATGTTTATCTGAACCAAACCTCACAGCAGCACTCCAGAAAAATTAGTAAATCCTTGTGTAGTCCTTTAAAACTTCTTTCTCATAACCTGAATCCTTACCATTTTGTGTTACTTTTGGGGTAATTTATCCCCCCCCCGGATTTGTTTGCACTTCACTAGTCAATAAGGTCATTGCTGTCTCCAGCAAGAAGCAGTAAGGATGCCTTGTTCTCTTTACAAGTAAGTACAGGGAAGTTGATTCCCTAGTTTATGACTTGAGCAAAGTTGCAGACTAGCAACCCAGAGCGCAGGAGAGATTGGGGTGAAAAATTATTTACAAAGCCAATGCCCTGAAGACACTTGTACTGGACAACAATTACAGCACCTTAATTAACTCAAATTTAGTTCACCCTTCGACTGGGGCATGTCCAGTGCTAAAGTTATGCCCCTGCTGCTGTCTAGTACTGGTTAATGAATATAAATCAGATGGTTTATAGTTAGTGAACATGTAATAGGCTTGCAATGAGCTGAATTCCAATGCAAAATGCCTGGGGATAGGAACATGCCATCCATAAAAAAAAGTCTCTATATAAAAATAGAAATTTTACATTTCTACTAGGAAAAAGCAAAGCTATTTCTCATACACTGGGGGGGTCTACACCCTGCTTTCAAGTGCTCGGAGGGATTGATAAGGACGGACGTAAGTGTAATCCAGGCATTTGAGGGGCAGCTGGTTAGATTCCAAAATTATTCGGTGCCCTCCAGGCTCCCTTCCTAAAAGTCAAACCCTGTCTTATAGGTTCAGTCATGTGCTTGCTCATTGCTGCTTGGAAGCCCCCTGAGGGAGAGGAAAGCATTGAAGGTGACTTCTGAAAGCGTAAAATCAGGCTCGCAATGCCTACCCAGGGCCTGATCCAAAGTCCACTGAAGTCAATGGGGTTTGGATCAGGCCCCAAGAAAAACAATTCCTTGTATTTTATACACACCTGATTTTGCTCATGAGTGTTGATTAGGAAAATACACAGAGACGGGAGTGTGAAAGAAGAGGGGCAAAGAGTTAAGGCCCAGTTCCAGTGGTAGAAGATAAATGAATAATGGTTGGTCTCATCTGTGCCCTGCTGTAGGGCAGATTACAGTGAAAAGAGGGGATGGAAATTGCGCTGAGGGCAGGGGGGGAAAAGGAAATCAAACCACCAGAAAAAGCATTAGCCCAAATCTTTGAAAAGCAGCAGATCAGAGGAAGTGTTGAGATCCCATTGAATGGCTCCTACATGCATGAATACAAATTTCTGGTTGGAATGTACTCCCTATTTTAGTGGCGGATTAGCTCATATATAATCTGCTACGTACAGTTAATATAGTGAGCTCCTCGGGGCAGGGGGCTATGCCTCGCTCTGTGACTGCACAGAGCCAGGCATGTTGTCGACATACTGTAAATAAGCGCATCACGGTGCTGCTAATCCTACCAACAGGACATAGAGCAGGGCTTTGCCTGCAATGCTCCAGCCTGGTGGAAATCCTGTCTCCTGTGTAAACAAGCTTTTCAGTAAGGCCCAAATCCTGGTCCCCAGGGTGCAGCCTGAATGGTCAGACAGCGTGCAGGGACTTTGTGGGGGAGACAAGGGGGAAGGTAGCGTTCTCCGAGGCCCCAGAGCAGCAGCCACGCTGCTCAACAGTGGCTACTGCATCCTCCAGACTCAAATCCCCACCCTGAGGAAGGACGACGGCTGGTAATTCAGTGTGGTAGCAGCCATCGTCCCCCAGTCACCAGGGGGCCTGCACAGTGTACACAAACCCAGCCCCCTCTAGTCATGATGGCACCGAACCGCAACACTTCCACAGCATCTGACCACTGCAGCTGCAGAAGACCGGGCAAGATTTGGGCCTATGTGCAGAATCCTCCTGTTATAACGGCAGCACGTTTTGGAGTCTAAAACGTAGCTGAACGGATCTTCTCCTGCTAGCAGCACTGACTCAGAGAAAGGCACCTCAGTTGTGCTGCTCATTGGCAAGGTGCAATCATTCCAGATAATGTTGGTTCACTGATATTTCTTATTATGATTAAAAATCAACCAAGCTGCCCAATGACCCCTGTGGATTTACAGGTGTTCAAATCAGTCATGCTGGGGGACTGGGAAGAGAGAAGAAGGGACAGACAAAAGAGAGGGGGGCAGCCTCTGAACACAAGCCACAGCTGGAGTTTTCAGGACTCAGCTGTGAGGAAGTTTACGATTCTGATCGCAGAAGGGATGAAGCCACGCTCACAGAAGGCGGTCTCAGTCACAGCTCACAAACAAACAAGCACACCCTCCAGCCTCTTGAGTTAAGGAGGAACTAGACGTTGCGCCAGATGTACGTGGGCAAAAGCTAAGGGCCACATTCCTCAAATCCTGGCTACCACGTAGCCTGCTTACTCCTAGGCCAGGGGTCGGCAACCTTTCAGAAGTGGTGTGCCGAGTCTTCATTTATTCACGCTAATTTAAGGTTTCGCGTGCCAGTCATACATTTTAAAGTTTTTAGAAGGTCTCTTTCTATAAGTCTATAATATATAACTAAACTATTGTTGTATGTAAAGTAAATAAGGTTTGTAAAATGTTTAAGAAGCTTCATTTAAAATTAAATTAAAATGCAGAGCCCCCTGAACCGGTGGCCAGGACCCGGGCAGTGTGAGTGCCACTGAAAGTCAGCTCGCGTGCCGCCTTCGGCACACGTGCCATAGGTTGCCTACCCCTGTCCTAGGCATAGTCCCATTGGCCAAGATTTTCAAATGAGAGTCATGAATGTGGGTCCTTGATACAAAGGGCTGTGCCAACCTGTGGAACTTGTTGCCAGGGGATGGTGTGAAGGCCAAGTATAACTGGGTTCAAAAGAGAATTAGATAAATTCCTGGAGGATAGGTCCATCAATGGCTATTAGCCAGGATGGGCAGGGACACAACTCCATGCTCCAGGAGTCCCTAAGTCTAGGACTGGACGACAGTGAAAAATTGCTCTGTTTTATTCATTCCCTCTGAAGCATCTGTCCCCAGCCACTGTCAGAAGACAGGATACTGGCTAGGTGGACCATTGGTCTGACCCAATATGGCCATTCTATGTTCTTAAATTGCCAGTGCTCACTCTCTATAAATCATGCCCTCGTAAGTTGGGCACCTGAAAAGCAAGGCACCCAAAATCACCAGCCCCTTGGCCACTGACCTTAGGAAGGAATTGGTTCTGAAGTAGGAGCTGGGTTAAATGAGACACACTGGCTGTCAGAAAAGACAGCTCTTTAAACTTCCTTGCTGCAGGAGTGAGAAATCGTGGGCCTTATTTATTGCGCAAATTACGTACAAGAAAATTATTTTCTTAATGTGTGACTTGATGAATGTTCTCAACTCTCCACCCTGCTAGCAAGAGGGGGTTACAATGAAAATTATTTACAAAGCATGCGCTACCCTGCAGGGATATTTATTGAGGCAGGGGAGGTTTCCACAGATTCTGTTGACAATGGCAAATCAAATTACATTTCTGTGAACATTGCAGCAAGCGTCTGGATTTGATATGGACAGTGATGGTCTTGAAAGAGTCTGGAATGGAGCAGTGGCCCAGCAGCACTTCAGTCACTTACCTAGAGAGGCTGCTGCTTAGACATTAGCTGAACTGAAAGAAACAAAGTGGAACTAAGACTAAAAGACACCCTCCAAGCTGTTTAAACACACACATCTTTATATAGTTTTTACCATTCTACAACATAAAATCAATCTTCAATCTCTGACACCAAAATTAGACAAGGTTAATAACTCCAACAATAAGCTCACCTCTACAAGCAGTTTCAGGTCTCACCAGTTTTCCTAACCCTGTTCTAGAAAGTAATTACCTACAACAATTCTCTCTGCTCTGTGCCCGTCTTGCTTAGACCCCAATCTTGCAACTGGATCCATGTGGCTGGACCCCTGTGCTCAGTGGTATTCCACACGGCTCCAGCCACGTTGATCAGATTGCAGGATTGGGGCCTTTCGTTGCAAATGAACAACAGCCAGTTCTGTCTGTATTGTCAATCTTTTAAAAAAAAAAAAACGGGGGCCCAAGTTGAGTTCTTAAATCCATATACAGGCATCTAAATAAGTGGCTGGATTTTCCATAATGCTGAGCCCCCTGCAGCTTCCTCTGAGTTCAATGGGAGTTCAGCACTGGCAAAAATCAGACCACTTCGTTACAATGTAGGTACCTAAAAATAGATTTAGGAGCCTAACTTTAAGCCCCCATTTTTTTTTCAAATGCTGGGCTCTATATCTAGTAGCGCTGGGAGCACATTGCTAGCATTATACCACCACCACCACCAAAGGGGTAGTGTTATTGTGAAAGAATATTCAAGCCCCATCAAGCTTACGGAATTCAGATTCCACACAATTCAACTACATTTTTAATCGGATTATTGTTATTATCTTAAAATGACTAATTTCTGCTGGAGGATGCCGAAACAGAATCCCTGGCAGAATTTCCTTTCTTAACAAGAGCAGAGAGCTCTGTATTTCAGGAATTCTGACTACATGCACCCGGAGTCTCTGACACCACTCACAGAAGAGAGAGAGAGGCTGCCACACGCTTAGGGTTAGGCTTTCTCCCAGGGATTACACACTTTATGAATGCCTGCATAGAATATTACAACACAGCTAGCTTTCCCCGCTCCCTGCCCCTACTTCTTTGCATTAAACATTCCCCTATAGCACATAGTAATTCACTCAGGCTACATTTTTATGGCTATCTGAATTCAAATAGAATAAGCAAGCCCCCTGCTGGTACTACTACAGGTACAGTGAGAAAGCAGCCGTCATAGGGTAAAACTAGTGAAGAAGAAAGTGCTAGTCAGGGACACAAAGCATCTGGAATATCATACTGATCACAGGCACTGGATTAAGTCGGCATGCACAACCCATTTTTCATAAACAGGTTATTTGTAAAAAATGCTGGGTTTCTTCAGATTTAAGGCTATGTTTTGTATCTCATGCACTGTGATTATTTTTGGATATACAGGTGGTTTAATAAAAATGGTAGGTTCCCCAGGAATTTACTACCCCAGAAGGTCCGCACATAACAGTGACTATCTGGAATCCGCAAAAAGAACAGGAGTACTTGTGGCACCTTAGAGACTAACAAATTTATTAGAGCATAAGCTTTCGTGGGCTACAGCCCACTTCTTCGGATGCATATAGTGTGCTAAAGTCAAGCACACTACTGTGAGCTGTTTTCAGGTAAACTTGCAGCCTTGGGACAAGTGATTCAGACCCTGGGTCTGTGTTAGAGCAGACTGGAGTGTCTGGCACAGCAAGACAGGGTGCTGGAGTCCTGAGCTGGCAGGGAAAACAGAAGCAGGGGTAGTCTTTGCACATCGGGTGGCAGCTCTCAAGGGGGTTTCTGTGATCCAACCCGTCACATCACTACTGCTATCAGGTGATCAGAGGAAGTTGCTAGCGAGTGGTATAAAGCTGCTCCCAACCTCTCACTGGATCTAGAGAGCTCAGGCACCAGTAGACCAACAGGTCTGCTGAGTGTGCTGGCACAGCTGGTGTTGGAACAATAGTACAGATGTGCCTCAGTCAAACCTTGTGAACTTTGGGGAAGTTTGAATCCAGGTCCAAACTTCATACCTGACCTTGGCCTCTAATACATGCCAAACCAAAACCTTTGGATCATAACAGCTCTGAACTCTGGGAATGTTCCTATCCAGGTCAAAGCGTTGTGTCTCAGCCTATGCTTTAACAAAAACCTGACAAACTACAGAGGAATGATATGCGGCCTTCATGAATCAGGCAGATCATCAATTATGCAAATCCACCTCTAAAACACTCCAGCCTGGCATGGATCTCTGCATTCCAAACCTGCCCTGGCTGCCGAGCCAAATTTTGGGGTAAACAGATCAAATCAGATGCAGAACCAATGTCAGCATCATTTCACCGGGATTTCTGGCACAGAAGGCTGTGGATTATTTCAGTTTAATGGCACTCTTGATGACCCTCATAGGCTATGGGAGACCACCCTGGAAAGCAGGGCTAATAAGCTGTGGATTCCTTGATGTGAGCACTGAATCTAATCCACAAGCTGGACAACACTAAGATAAAAAACAGTCAATAATTAATAATAATAAATAATAATGCATGTACTTGGCTTGTGAGCCTTGCCAGTTCTTCTCTGCAGAGTTGTGACTCCAGGTGGAAGGGTTCATGTGAAGACACTCATTATCATAGCAACAAAAGACCCCCTTTCCCCCCCTTCAGAAAATAGACTATGAAGGCTGGGGAAGAGCCACAGATATTTTGAACCAATAAAAAGGCAGGAATTTTACCCCCAAAAGGAGGGGAGGGGGGAAATAGCTCGAGGAGAGAGGCAGCCCTGAGTTTGGGGAGTTAGCTAAGGGAGCCCGGGAGGTACACAAGTGTCAGCAAGAGTTTTGGAAATCATCCCTCACTAGCTCCAAGCCAAGCAGCACTACCAGCAAGGCCCTCAGAGAAAACTCCCAGACAGAGGGTCTGCATCATCATGCTACACTCAAACACCTGGGTCCCTGCCCCAGCCAGAAGAGATTTGGTTAACAACTGAGAGCAGTTAAATCCGATCTGGCTCCAGGGCCTCATCTGTACATGGAGACCCCCTGGCTCCTGAAGGAGTTTTACCCTCAGCATGTTGCATACAACCACTCCCTTACCCAGTCACTGCACTTCCTTACCCATTGCAATGGGGTCCCTCATTTACAGGCTGAGCCATTCTACAACAGCTTTTAGGAACAAAGGCCACGCTATCCAGTTGAAACTGAAGTGATGATTTAGGGAGGCAGGCAGCAAGCAATTCATCAAGTTGAAACTGGGCCAGGACACTGGTGCCAGTGCCTCTGCTCTTCCAACTAGTGCTATGGTATCTTTAATGTTCACTAATCCATTCAAGAAAGCAATCACAAAGATTACCTTCTGTTCTCATGGTATCGATGCTAAGATACCGCAGTGCTATCACTGCGGTGATGCTTTACATATATAGAGAGACCTCCTGGTCGGCCTTGAGTGGCTTTCTCTCTGTTCCATGCAAAAAACTGAAAGTAAGGAGGAAAACCTTGAAAGTTCTCCAGAACTCTTCCTCCACCCCCTTGTCTTCCTCCACCTGCTCACACTCTGACCATGCTGTTCTCCTATCTGCACATCAAACTTCAGGCATACTTTCCTGCCCTTCCATAAGTTTGGAACAGCCTCTCACTCAGTGTGGTCCAAGCTACATCCCTAACCCCTAAAGAATCCCCCAACTCTTCCTTAAAGCATTCTAGCCTGGATTACCATATTTCACGGTGTGTGAAATCTCTGTGCTGTTAGCTGATACCCATTTGGGGGCAGACAGCTTTACTTGTTTTGCACAAGTTACTTCTCATGAGTACAGTGTATGAGTATCTTCATAGGGTGAAAATACCAGCCCCCAAACAGTTCTTAAATACAGCTGAAAAAGGCATCCCAAGAACCAATGGCTGGACGTTTTAAGACACACAAATTCAATTTAAAAATAAAAGGCACAGTATTAACAAACAGAGTGTCAGAGAAACACTGGAACAAACTACCAAAGGAAGTGGTGGATTCTCCATCTCTTGATGTCTTTAAATCAAGACTGCAGGCCTTTCTGGAAGATATGCTTTGTTAAAACACAAATTTTGGGGCTCAGTATAGGGGGAACTGGGTGAAATTTTATGGGAACTGTTATACAGGACAGACTACATAATCTAATCTAATCCTGGTGGCTTTAAAATCTATTAATCTTGCATAGTGCTGTGACTGTGTATATTAATGGTGCTATATAAATAATAAAAACCCAGCCCCCTCTCGAATGGTATATCTCTCAACAGAAATTTTGTATGGGTTCCCATCACGGTCATCTCAGTAAGGATTTGGAAGGCAGACAACCAACTACTGAATCAACCACACGTGATTTGGATTTTCAAGCCAGTGAGAAATCTGGAAACAATTCTGTTTACCACGTTGATAGGGAAAAGCCAGTTCAAAGAACACCGCTGATATCAGCTGATTAAACTCATGGGTCTTAAACCTGGTCTTCAATCAGGTTCTTGAGATGCCCCAAAAGATTACAACATCCCTGTGCTTAGCCATCATAATGACTCGCAAGTGATTAGCTTAACCAGCATTTCACCCAATTCAATTTCCATGGATGGCCTATACATACTAGGGAAGAAGTGCACATTAATTTTTACATAATTAAATCAGGAATGACCCCAATGCCTATGAAATAAAACCTCAATTCTTCCTGGAGTGCACGGTGCTCATCTCAATGTTAACCCTCAGAGCACAAGACCAAGTGTACCTCTCTTCAATGCATTCACCTGAGGGACTGAACTGACGGAGCAGCTCTCCAGTATCTCTCCACTCTATCCTTCCTCACTCCTAGCCCCTGAGCATGGCAAAGCACCTTCAACCTCTAACCCTCCTCTCTTCTCCCACCCTTACATATAAAGGGCTGGAAAATTCTACTGTGCAGACCGCTGTACACTCCACCTCAGCCTCTTCATTCCCCTACCCACACCTTGTATGGAGTGGCTAGTGGCTCCATAGCAGCTCTTGTTTCCAAACATCCACTTCCCCCTGCTGGTTCCCAGCCTGAGGGAAGGTCAGGAGCTGGGAGCAAGGGAATGCAACAGTGGGGAGGGATGTGAGTGTGGAGCTGGGTGGGCCTGGCTTCTTCCAGGATTCTTGAGCTGACTTGATTCCCAGTGAGAACAAGCTCCACCCCTCTCTGGGACAGCATCACCCAAGACAGCTGACTGACTAGTCCACACAACCTTGAGAGCCTGGATATTAAGAACTCCAGATAGAATCCACGATAGAGAGAATCTCCCATTCTGTAGAGTTGCTGTAGATGGTGCCTCTGGGGGCCCAGGTCTGAATCTCTTATTAGCTATGGTGTCCTGTTGTAACGCAACAACATGGGCATTGCCAACAGTGAGAGAGGGCCCAGTCCACAGGGCTTGAATCTGAAATTTCTCATAGTTCAAAGGTATTCAGTTCTCATGTTTGGGTTCAAGCCTCTCTCCACTGTGAACCAGGATGTTGTTTCCCCAGGATACATTACTTTGAAATCACAGCAACATGCATGGTACATGAGCTGCAAGTGAAAGTCTGGCAAGCAGACCTGAAGTGACTCTTAGCACTTGGAAAAACCAAGTTAGTACTGTGGGCTCGAATGCAAGGTCTCCATGTACACCTCCTACCAACCGTTTGTCTAGCTGGCACATATTCTTCCAGGATTAGATAAACTCGCTTACATGAACTAGTCAACCCTCTAAACATCTCATAGGCTCTCTTTTGTTTTTCAGATGGTATGTAAAGCTGAGGTCACGCGTGGTCATTTAAGATCTCACTGTCCAAGAAACAGGTTAATACTGAACTGGTTGTAGTCTGGAGCTGGAGGTTACCTGATGGAAATGGCCAGGGATTCAGTTCTGTCCAGATCAATAACCAGACCGACGTGTGCTGCTTCTTGCCCAATCAGATGCAGCGATTCACCAAGCTGAGCCAACAACATTGGCATATTCGAGATCTCAAAACAGAATGGTGTTCAGCTCAATACCACCGTCGGATGCCTCCTCTAGCATATCCCTCAACCGATCAACGCTTGTATTGACTAGGTTATAACCAGCTCAGTATTAAGCTGTCTGGATGGGATATCAAGCAGATAGCAACTCTCAGATAATTGAGCAGGGTCAAAGACAGCGATGAAGGATGCTCAAAAGATGTGAAGACTCTTATAACAGCCACTGCTGCCATATTTCAGCAGCCTCTGTGGGGATGTCCTCAAGCTTGCTTTGAAGCTGCAGATCTACAGAACCGTGGTTTGACCAACTTTATCGTACAGGAGAGAAACGTGGGCCCTGAGGAGGGCCAAAGTTGGACATTGTGGATTGATGTTTTCTATCCTCATTGTCTTTGTCAGATGCTCCTGACCTTGTTCTGACACTTAATACGAAGTGAGCATATTCAAAGCTGAACCCAGCAATCACTTCCACCAGTGGCTTTCATGGTATGGCTATATTATTGCAATGGACTACCAATGAATTCTGAAGTGTCTGCAGCAAGGAATACTGCTGCCTGGCTGGCAAACATGTGGGTGGCAAAAACTTTGGTGGCGAGAAAAGATTGCCAGCAATGGACATAAATTGAATATCTGGTCAGACCACCTTAAGGACCAGAAAGCAATCTAGTGCCCAGAGAGTGGTTTAGGTGGTGTTTGATCTGCAAGGAGGCCACACCCCTTTGGGATTTGCCATAATGATTATGATTTGCAAAAAATGGGGATTTTCACTAAACTCTAACTAGGATAATTACATTACGACTCTATAAAGTCCCATGTCCTGCCCCCATGGTTTCAGATGGAGTAATGATTGTTCACTTCTCCTCTTGTAACTTAATTGGAGGGTGAACATGATCTTTGTAATTATATAGCCTGATTCTCCTCGAGCTTACAACAGTTTACAAATTTGCACTGCACGATCTGGGTAGGACATTATTAGCTGCTATTTGGAGATTTAGCGGAAGCAGTGCAATCCCCTGTGTGGAAACTCCTATTTCAGCTTGAGTGTCTTATTTTGATTTAGCTAGTCAGAAATTTTGCATCAAAACTTTTGATAGAAAATTCGGTTTTTGACAAAATCAAGTTTTGTTGAAAACCCCAAACTTTGGTTTTCTCCATTTTTGAGGAAAAGTCAATTTTCTGTGGGGAAACACCCACTTTTCCATCCAACTCTAGTAAGAACTCCACCAAAGTCAATGGGGATATAGTGGCATAAGTGAGGGGAGAATCGGATCCACGTGTAAAGAGCATGAAAGGGTAAGTAATTCTCTATAGAAGCAAGAATGTATCATTAATGTCTAGTAGTCAGAGATTCTATGGCTATGTTTTGTAAGTGGGAAAACTGAGGCCCAGAGAAGTGTCCAAGGTAATACAGCAGAGAATCCAGACCTCCTGAATTCCAGGGCCTGATTCTGAGATCAATAATGTAAACGCAGAGAAATTCTACTGACTTCAGTAGCATCACTCTGGATTTACCTCACTTTGCATGACATCAAAACCTGGCCCTGGGCTTTCTAGGGAATTTTTCCTCTGACACAAAAATAATTTTAAAAGGGCAGATGTTTTTCACTGCATAAGTAAATGCTACAAAAATTTTAAAATGCTGTTGTCATCCTGGTGCAGTTATGACATTTTTCTTTGTTTCTGATTACATCAGGATAAGATGGACACACCTGCCAATAAGGTCACTGCAGAATCTGGGATTATATATACACACCTCTACCCTGATATAACGCGACCCGATATAATATGAATTTGGATATAACGCGGTAAAGCAGTGCTCCGGGGGCCTGGGGCTGCGCACTCCGGCGGATCAAAGCAAGTTTGATATAACGCGGTTTCACTTATAACATGGTAAGGTTTTTTGGCTCCGGAGGACAGCATATTGGGGTAGAGGTGTATATATTATGCACTTTTGGGTCTGATCCCAAGCCCATTGACTTCAATGCTCTCCTGGACTCCCAGAAGTTTTAGATCAGACCCTCCATGTGCAGAGTTATCCTACTGAGACGAACATCACATCAGCAAAGAGGGTGCACAACCTGAAGCCAAAATGAGTGGAAGCTGGCACCATGGCCCAGGATGTGCCAAGAGCATACATCACAGTGAACACTGTACCAAAGACTTTGTCTGGCACATTGACCTTGGGGTGAAATTAGCGATGGCAAAAATACCTTACTCAGGCCTTGGCTAATGATTATCCCATTAAAGAATCAGCTGACATAATATCATTTGGTAATTTTATAAACCTTGGTGACAACAAGACTGATGAGGCCTAACGCCCTGACAACTACATCAGTCCAGAGAGGGACGATACAAGAATTTGCTATTTTGCCGTATTGCACATTTCACAGCATTTTGGTTTTAAACTCCCTAGGAAAGGCTGGTAACCTTTGCATGTCTCAAGAAATAAGCTCGCGCTTTCATTCAGGCCTCACCTTTGCAAGCAGATTTTCACCAACTCAAAGAAAACCAACCCCAGCAATTTACCCCAGAGAGCTCAATCTCCATGCTCATTCAGACCTTGGCAACTGTGGCCTGCAGTGATATAAACACCTCTCCGCCGGGAACCAGACTGAGACGCCAATGAGAGCTGATGGGCAGCTTTCAGTCACTGCTGATCTGCACCAGATTGAAGCCAGGGAATGACTGACCGCACCACCGCTTCATTACCATGACTGAGCCTGTCCATTCCATGGGCTTGGCAACACACAGAACTGTGCTATTTTACACTGAGGTGGGGTTTTAAGAGGATTTCGTTAAATTGGTGCAAAAAGCTGTGTGGACGCTCCCATTTCGATTTCAAACCAGACTTATTTTGGCTTCGCCTCAGACGGTGAGGTCTCTTCTTGCAGTCCCTTCCATTTCTGTGATTCTATGAATTAGGAACAAGTTTAAACTCAAATCAAAATAATCCCCTCAAACTGAAAAAAGAGCTTCCACACAGGGGTTGCTGGCACTGGTTCAATTTAATCTCCAAATAGCAGCTAATAATGTCCTACCCAGATTGTGCAGTGCAGATCGGTGTGGAGGCCACACACATTACTCCCATCCCCACCCAAAACTGTGCTTTTAGGCCATGATCCAGCCAAACATTTAAACTGTGACTTCCATGGGATTTACTCTCATGTTTAAAACGTGTGCATTTTATTATTGGATAATCATGTTTATTATGGCAGTGCCTAGGGACCAACTAACATCTGGCCCCACTTTGCTAGGCGCTGTGCAAACAGTAGTCGACAGTCCCTGCCCCAAGGAGCATACCAACTAAAGTGTTTTGATGGATAAGAACCTTACCATACTCTCCGCTTTCCCTCCTCCCTCCCTTAGACTCTCTTTTGACCTTTACCTACATAACCCCTATACAGGCCTTGCGAGAGCAGATAATTTAGTTTATCTGGATGAGCAGCAACTACTAAGGTACATCAGCACTGCAAGTCCGGGAGGTATATTATTAGCTGATATTTGGAGGCAGGTGAAAGGCGTATTGTTTCATTGTTTCAGGGAGAGATCTTTCTTATCGCCAGAAGGGGATAGGGGACATTTCAACACAGATGAAAAACTTAGCCAGTAAGTCACTGGCTTGCACGATATTTTTACAACTGTACACAAAAATTAACCAAGTAAAATAAAGTATTGGCCCAAGGCACTGCTGCATCCTAAGCATTTGGTATTATGCATTTAAAAAAGAAAGGTTGCTTCCCTCCCTCCCCTCCCCCTTGCCTGGGTGTCATGAGCAAGAAATGAGCAGCTGACCTGAGTTTGAATTTAGAGTGTTCATTAATAGGATATTATGCCATATGCTCAGCACACTGTCTTTTTTTTTTAATGCAGCCGCCAATTTGAGAGAATTTCTAATTAGTAATGGTATAATGAGAGTATTCAGAGGCTAATGTGGTGGGTGGGGAAGCGAAATAGATCACTCGGCATGGACTAGAAATATTTCTGTTTGAATTCCTGGTGAAATAATGACCTGCAGTAAAAGGCTGCGATCTTTGACAAATGAAGGACGTTTGGGGAGGTTACCTTAACTGCAGAAGCAGCATTTATCAGGTTGGGAAAGGGGGGTGGGGGAAAGGTGAGACTTTTGGGGCTAACTAAGTTTAATACAAGGAACCTCTCAGAGTAAAAATATTTCTAAGCCAGTGCAAGCGGTGGAGCAAGAGGCACAAAAGAGCACACTGGGCATGAAAGCTGAAGGAAAGAAGAGCTGCCAAGCTGCCTTTTGTACCAGATCTACCTCAGTGGGGGAAAGGGTGGCTGCAACAGCTCAGTGGGTTGAGCATTGGCCTGCTAAACCCAGGGTTGTGAGTTCAATCCTTAAGAGGGCTACTTCGGAATCTGGGACAAAAAATCAGTACTTGGTCCTGCTAGTGAAGGCAGGGGGCTGGACTCAATGACCTTTTGGGGTCCCTTCCAGCTCTATGAGATGGGTATATCTCCATGTCTTATTATAACAGGGGTAGGGAGCCATTGGGAATGACCCAATCCCAGACTGATGGTGTGGGCATGAGTGTGCGCACACATGCACTCTTATATTCAGACAAGCCATAAAGTGTGTGAGCCCAGCCAGCTATTGTGTATTTTGTGCCAAATGTAAATGGATAACACAGCGGTAAATATTTATTTCGTCCAAGAGTACAGAACTCATTTCAGTAGAAATATCCCTTTGAACACAGCAGCTGCATAATAATTACCTCTTATTAGCATATCATCGGCATATTCCTGCCTAGCGAGGGTATTAAGGGAAGTTAGGACATAGGGAAAGCAGGTATGTGCCATATGAGGAGCATAGTATGGGGGCAACATTTTCTGAAAGTGCTTGTGCAGTAGAGTTGGGGGATCATATCATTTAACACCTGCTTTGTTAGAGAGAATTGGGATTAATGAACCGTTATACACAAGTTAGTGTTTTGTGGAAATTTGCGGGTATAAATAGTTGCATGCATTTTTGTTAAACTAATATAATTTATAGGTGCCAGGTCTGGCAAAATCCTCTGAACACCCGAACAGCAGTAACTAAAAGCAGAAATGCATAACAAACAAAAGAAGTAAGTCTATAAAAATAATAATGCAGGGCACTCATACAGAAGCTTTCATCTTAAAATCTCAATGTACCTTTCAAGCTTAATGAATGAATGAAGCTTCCCAACACACCCTATCAGGTAGGTGTTACAATTTTACAGTGGGGGAAACTGAGTCAGGGAGATTTTAACTGACTTGCCTGAAGTCAGTGGTGGATCTAGAAATAGAACCCAGGACTCCTGAAACCCACTCTCCTGCTGTGACCATTAGATGACACCCCCGCCCATTAAAAAAAAAAAGGCAGAACAGTACAAACTGAAAAATAATAAATTTCCGTGTAAGAATGAGACTTCGACTCTGCTCAGAGATGATGCATTCTGAAGAGCTACAGCTCTGTTTTCTAAAAGACTGAATACAAACAGCATTCTCATATCGCTTTCATTTAATACTGTAGGGAAATTGAAATGCGGCTTGAGAAGGAAAAAAAAAAAAGCCTGAAGTCTTGCAGGTGTAAGGTAAGAATTTCACCTTTAACCCTCCCAGTCAGTAGAATGAGCCCGAATTGATTCTCAGGTTGGTGGGCAGAGGCGGCTCCAGGCACCAGGGCAGCAAGTGCGTGCCTGGGGCGGCAAGCCGCGGGGGGTGGCCTGCCGGTCATGAGGGCGGTAGTCAGGCTGCCTTCGGCGGCATGCCTGCGGGAGGTCTGCCGGTCCCGTGGCTTCGGCGGCAATTCGGCTGCGGGTACGCCGAAGGCGCGGGACCGGCAGACCTCCGCAGGCATGCTGCCGAAGGCAGCGTGACTACCGTGCGTGGGGCGGCAAAACACAGAGCCGCCCCTGTTGGTGGGTACCAATATTACTGCTCTGCTACCTTTACAGCTTGTGCACCAGAGACAAACCCATCTGAGCACCCGAGATGGAATCCCACATCTCTTACATACAGCCCCTGAAGAAAAAGCTAGAGAACATTCAGATTTTTCAAATGAGCCATAATTTGCCTTTCAACTGGACTAATTAAATCTTTAACATTCCAGGAAATACTTTTTTTTTTTTAAACTAATGATTAAACTATTTAAAATGAAACCCGGGAATTCCTCTCTCTTGTGAAATATTTTTATTGTATCGTATTACTTTTAAGAAAGCCAATAAAGTTCTACCACTCTGAAGTCTCTCAGGTGCCTCCTGCACTTATTTTGCTGATTGTAACACACATTAATTTTATACAGTGAAAGATACTCTGGGAATGAAACACCCCAACTTGGGTAGTAAAAGACAGGCCCTGCTTGAGTAGTAAAATACACTAGTTAAGTGATAACAACCCAACTCGAAAATACCTACCCTTCTATTGAAATGGGATCAATCATTCAAGGACATCAAGAACTGGTAAACTTTAACAGACATTCCCAAGGCCTTTCGGATACTCTTCCACCTAGCTTAACGCCTCCCCCCCCCCCCCCCAGGCTCTGTTCCTGCATGTTTTTTTTATCACCAGATATGTAAAATAAGGCAGTTGCAAGCTAGGAGCAGTTCTAGGCATGGACGGGAGATGTGTGGCAGATTGACATTGGGAGGAGCTCCAATGCAGTTAGAATCCAGCCAGCCAGAAACCACCCCTACTGTCACAGTGTCTCGAAGGCCACTGTATCATAACATGAGAAGCACAGCATTGCTGGAGGCTAGCCTTCATAGATCATATGAGGTGTTAGCTGCTGCAGCTATGTTGCAGCGGGATTCATCTTGTGCAAAACTGGACAGGCCACATCCTGGGACACCATGAGAAGGAGGAGGAGGAGTCTGGCGGCTCAGAAGACAAAGTTCCACACTCTAGCAGGAAGAAAAGTGATGAAAAAGGATGGCTGTGGAGTGATCTGGGGAAGGGAATAAAGTTGGGGGGGAAAACTTGACAGGGGAGGCAACTGGAAGGCCTGGATCAAGGAGGGAGATGAGAGCACTGAGTTTCAGGACGCTCCTCTTGCCTCTTCTCTTTATGATGCAGAGTTTAATCCTGCTGCCACAGAAAGGAGCCAAAAACATGAAACAACAACACCACTAAATACCCCTCACCCCAATATCCTCCATCTTCCGTGCATGTATCGCCCTTACCAATTATCATTTCTTTAGAGGCTTGGAAGCCAGAGCTAGACTAAAGTTTAAGGCCCTGACTTGCAAAATAGTTTGTTCCCATTTAGGCACCAAAATAAGTGGCCACATTTTCCCAAGAATCTCAGCATGTTGAGTGGGGATCTTTTCAGGGAATTGGGCTGTAAGCATCAATGGCAGCGGCTGGGTGCTGAGCATTTCTATAAATTGCCTCCCTCGTTTAGGTGCCTTAGTGGAAACCTAGCTCTTGCACGGGTCCCAGTGCAATTGGGAATCGTACCTAAACCAGAAACGTGCACTCCCAAAGTTCAAAGCAGCGCTGCCAAATATGAGCAGAGCAATAAAGGAAAAGACCTACCCATCAAGTAGATCTGTCGGAGCTCAAAATTATGCTCATTGTGCAGAGAGCGGCCGAGCTGACAGACGCTCTGGTATTGTGTAAACCCTGCTCTGAAAATTAAATATTCATAATGCTCATATTGGATCCTACACCATCTTTTGGGGGGGAGGGGGGGGAATAAATGAGATTTGCTTAAAAAAAAAAAATAAACGACACAGGGGCCATGTAAGACCAAGCCAAAGCTTCATAAATAATAAGTTTTTATGCTAACCCTCCACAATTAAAAGGCTTAAAATCCATTTTGGAGAATGACTCATGCTTAAAACTCATTCTCCTAACCTCATCCCTGTGCCACGGAAAAATTAATGCATGCGGTCGATATATTGGGGATTTATCCCTTGTTCCCACAGAGTCCTTCGTTCCAAGGTAAGAAATGTGTGCGTAAGGTTGAAGCAAGACTTTTTTTTTTTTTAAAGTAAATCTTCGTTTTGTTGACCAAATAAGTTGTGCTTTAAAAGGAGTGGGATCCCCAAACTCTCTTCATTATATTGAACCAGATTCCCTTCCCCTATCTCCCACAACATGCCTCCAGAAGGTAAGTAGGGGTATGGAACACTGCCTATAAAGTCATGCCTTCCAGGAACAATCAGACATCATTGGTATCACGGCTTCCCAGGAGTGCAAAATTCATGACACAACTGCATAGGCATTCTAATGGGGGTAGCAGTGGGCATTCCAATGAGAGTACTCTTCAGCTGTCCCTCAACCACACAGGTATTTTAGCTGGCAGCAGTGGGTGGTAAGTATTCCAATCATTGTCTCTCTCCAACGGTTTCCCTGTTACACAGATATTTTAGGGGGAAGCAGTGGGCAGCAGGTGTTTCAATGACCATGTCTCTCTGGCTGTCCCACCTTTCCTATGGTTGATATAGACCAAACCATACATCGACCCAGCTCATTTTGGAGTCCATTGGTGAGAAATAAACATTAATATATGATATAAATCCGATGAAAGTGAAAAATGTGATTATCATAAGGCCATTGTGTTCTACTGGATTCATATTCCTGTTAATTACTAGCATTTCCTGTGGTCCTTTGCCTAATGGATGGTTCTCAAGACATGAGATCCAGCATACACATTCATATGACAGCCAGGATCCGGAATGCTGCTTTGGGAATGTGGAAATAAAAAACACATGCATTCTTCTATGGTCAATACGCATCATTCTCCTGTGCACTCTGCACCATGGTCATTACAATAATAATTCATATTTACATAGAACATTTCATCAAAGGAACACGAGGGGAAAGACGGTTTTGTGATTAAGGCACTGGACGGACTCAGGAGATTGGGATTCAATTCTCAACTCTGCCATAGAGCTTCGGCAGGTCTCTTATTTTATGTGCCTCAGTTCAGCATCTGTAAAATGGGGACAATACAACTTTCTTTCTCCCCCATTTTGTCTCATCTGCTTAGGACAGGGGCTATCACACCACGTGTGTGCATGCAAACAGCTCCTACCACAACAGGGCCTGGATCTCAGCTGAGGTCTCCAGACACTGCTGTAAGAGAAATAAATAATAATAAAAGCACTTTATAAACATTAAACTCACAACTTCCCTGTGAGGTAGTTAAGGATCAACTGACTCATGTTTGGGAAGCCTTCAGTTACCATGGCAAAGAATGCCATAGAAAAGCTTATAAGTAAAATTAAATAAGAAAGATTGCCCCCCACCCTCAAATCCTGGATTGTCCTTATCAGGTGGGGTCAAGAAGCAGCTACTCTATACTGCTGGGCAATATTTCCCCTGACTGGCTCAGGAAGAGCCACAAAAGGCAGACACTCTCCATGAGGTGATGAACCAAAATGGCTTCTCTGAGGCCCATAGACCACACAGGGGATAGCTCAGCCCATCCTGGGTCCAGAACCATCAACATCATAGGACAGCATGACCAATCACATCTAACCCACCTGCCTTGAAAATTTAAAAAGCAATTAAAAAGTTCACTGGAAAAGTTTTCAGTCACCATGACAGAAAAAATAAAAAACACTTGCTTCTGAAGCTCTGTAAATGTTCATCCAGCTTTTCAAGTTCAAACATGACAATTGTAACAAAAAAGGTTTTCATCACAAATATTTTGTCCTACTCCAATATTTACCTGTCCTATAGGGAAATTGAGGGGATTCGTTAGTATATTTAAAGGGCTCAGACAATGGAACTCATTATATAAAGCGTGAAGTATTAAGTTAGTGGCAAAAAAGCTGTAAGGTTGAGAGATTTCATACCTCCCGAAGACATACATCCCCCCAAAAAACTCTCCACTACATACATAGAATGTGCAATAACCAAGCCTTCTGCCCCATCTTTGGAATGGCATCTTCCAAGAAGAAAGTAGCAGGGTTTCCTGTCAGCACTCCTCTCCCTTTAAAATGTTATTTAAGAAGTTTTGCCAGCCTTACTTTGCGCAGCCTGGTGCTGCTCATTTTAGGTTTGTTCGAAATGTTCTCCAGCTGAATACTGAGTGAAATAAATTCAAATCCTACTCTGCAAATGACACTGCACATAAATATTCAGTAAATTAGCAGCACACTTTTATAGATTTATCAGTCATTGCTGGCACAAACTGACAGGCAATGTTGTAGCTGAAATATTAAGGCTGACAAATTAATGATTTCTGAGTAAATGATGTCATTTTTGCACCGTTTCATTAAAATTTACTCACTTTCAATATCAGCTTCATTTCTATGCCTAAAAAAAAATTAAAATCATTTTCATTCTCTCTCTCTCTCCCCACCTCGCCACCTCCCCTCCCCCCCGCCTATAAGAGCTTTTTAGAACCAAAGGGACATAAATTTCATGTCACCCCAAGGAAGAAAAAGGGGATGAAGTTTGTATAAAATATATGCAGGAGACACTGTGCAGAAAAAACTCCCCTTTCCAACATACCCCTTTCCCCCAAACCCTGAGAAAGCAATACATCCCTGTCAGGTGCTTCAGTCAAACCAGAGAGTGCTTTGCACTTGTAATGCTGATAGCATGGGGTGAAAGAACAACCTGCTGTCTGCCTTTTCATGGGCCTTTTCCCTCAAGCTGCAGGCCAGGATTAAAACTTGTATGCCACCAATGGCAGGACTATAATTTAGTGCAGTGCTGATACTCTGCAATGAACCCTGTTAGTAGTGCAGATAAAAGAAAACACTGTGGCAGCCCATTTACTGTGTGGCAGATAGAATTGGTAGGGCAACATCTAGCGATATTATCAAATGGAACTGCTGATAGAAAAAAACCCCCCACATGCACACACAACCCGCGGATGAATGTGAACTGGGAAGTTCTGCTTTGTTCCACACTTATTTCTGTCCTTTCCTCCACTTATGCTTAGCTAGGGCAGGCAGGCATCTACAGCACAGAAATGAGAATCAGGATTCCTAGGTTGTGTTCCTGTTGTGTTTACCTCATACACAGAGAGAAGTTAGATAAAAAAACAAAACAAAATACTGTTGCTGGAAGGCTCAGTGTAACATTACTTTATCTCCTAGAATTCAGAACAACAACTCATAAGAACCCAAAAACAGAGAAAGAAAAAGCAGGCTGCTCCTTAAGACAGAAAGGAACAACTCACCCCACCTTACTCTAGGTGTCTGTCTGCAGAACTGACTGCGGCTAGACCCATATGGTGCACCAAGACCCTACTCTGCAAGTGGAACCAGGGAAAAAAACTTCAGCACTTAAAGTGACAGCTTACAATTTCAATACAGTTTTCAATATGCCACAGTTCCCAGAGCTTCTGCTGACTTACTCGTGACTTTGGGCAAGCCACTTGGCAGCCTCCATCCTGCCACCCTTACTCACACTGACTACAGTAGAACCTCAGAGTTATGAACACCCGGGTTACGAACTTACCAGCCAACCACACACCTCATTTGGAACTGGAAGTATGCAACCAGGCAGAAGCAGAGACCCCCCCTGCCCAAAAATAAATACAGTACAGTACTGTACTGTGTTAAACGTAAACTACTAAAAAAATAAAGGGAAAGTTTAGAAAAAGTAGAGTTGACAAGGTAAGGAAACAATTTCAGTGCTTGTTTCATTTAAATTAAGATGGTTAAAAGCAACTTTTTTCTTCTGCATAGTAAAGTTTCAAAGCTGTATTAAGTCAATGTTCAATTGTTAACTTTTGAAAGAACAACCACAGTGTTTTGTTCAGAGTTACGAACATTTCAGAG
Source organism: Terrapene triunguis (assembly GCF_002925995.2). NCBI lineage: Eukaryota > Metazoa > Chordata > Testudines > Emydidae > Terrapene > Terrapene triunguis. Next base: position 13,388,110 of record NW_020664582.1, read on the forward strand.
TTACGTACAACCTCCATTCCCAAAGCGTGCATAACTCTGAGGTTCTACTATAATACCTTATATCGCAAACGGTCCCACTAAAATCAGTAGAACTGCTCATACAGTAAGGTGGAACTCACCATGATTAGAATGGCAGATACACTCCCTTCACCCTTTTGCAGATATTGGCTAAAAGGGTGGTGTCCGTAGGATGGAAGTATAAGGTAGGGGAAATACAGAGGGAGGCTCTCTCCCTACACACAGGCAGGAGGGAAAACATCCTGATCACTAAGAAGAAATGAAGCAAGATATGATGGCTAAAGCACAAGACCTGGAGTCAGGAGATCTCAGATCTATACCCAGCTCCAATGCAGCCTCCCCAGGACACTGAGCAAATCACTTTACCACTCCATATCGCAGTTTGCTCATGAGGAGATAACACTTACCGACCATCCAAATAAATAAAATGCTCTCGGATCCTTAGGCAAAAGGTTTTCAAAGAAATGCAAAGTTAGCAAATGAGGAAATGCTTCTGAGAGCAAAGGGATAAGATTTCCGGAGGCTCACAATGGCTATGAGAAGAGAATGTTTTCAGCTATTCCTCTCTAAAGGGAATCTTTTCCCTCAAGCTTCCACCACCCATTCTCTCATTGACCTCGCTGCCATCTTTAATACACCACATTTTGTATTTTTGGCAAATTACCCCATCCAAAGCCTTCCTGCCCTGTCTGTCATCCTGGACAGGATTGGTGACATTTGTGACAAGTGACTGACAGAGACTGGTTGTAGTGGATTAGAAAAAAAAGGCAGAGAGAGCGCGAGCGAGCCCAGAGAATGTTTTACCCAGAATTCCCTGGGCTAAGCTATATCAGTCAATCTCAGGGCTAATTCGTGTCAGTACTTGTTTCCTATCTCCTTGTGTCTCCAGTGGAAGGTTGATAAAATTGAAGTGGAAATGAAGTTGGAGGCACAAGAGGATACATACAACAATAGTCTGATGAAATGGGTTTGTATCCCTGATACACTGTTTGGCGCATCAGGATTCTTGGTGACCTTGACAGTGTCCTTGGGAGAAAAATAAAATAAAAGGAGAATTTTCATATATATATTTTAAGTAAAGCACTAAATTTACCACATCAAGTATTCAATGTGAATCTGTAATACCAGCTCCCAGCATTCCAGACCTGGGTTTATTTAGCCAGTGATGGTTTATGCTTGGACAAGTATTTGCTTAGCTAGCTATCTAAAGTGCAAAGAGATAGCCTTGTTATATTACAATAAGATGCCTGTTGTTTGTAAGAACGTCTCTCTCATCTCAGCTAGTAGCTGATGAATAGGAAAAAACTTGTCATGGTATAAATAAAATGTACATACAAGTATATATACAGTGTGTTTCTTTTCAGCCTGCTGGTACCATGTTGTCAATATTGTGTACAGCGCAGTCCCTGTGTGAAATTCCATTGAGGCATTTGTGGTTAAATATCAGATGCAACTTTTCGAGTCCAACTAAAATAAAAAAATATAATAAATCATTGGGAATAATTGTGGGGAGATGGAGCTGTAAGAAGTAGAGCAGGGAGAGAAGGAATGTGCAGGAGAGGGACTGACTATAGTTCTGTATCCATTTCCTCACAGCGTAGGGTTTTTAGATGACCAGGCTTTAAAAGACTGGACCATGTCCCTGTTTTTAATGCATCTGAGCCTGAATGATTTTGCTTATGGAAATGAGGGATAACAGCACTAGCTAGAGTCAGGCATAACACTGGCAAGTGCTGCACAAGCTTCCCACACACAGCACTGAGTCCAAACAGGCAGCATCCTCGGCTGTCCCAGCGCTGGGGTCTCTTGAACAGTAACTGCCAGACACTCACTGTTGTGTAGTAGTTTTTGGCTAGATCATGCCTTGACTGGAACTTCCCATCCCCTCTCAAAGAGGATTTAAACATCCTCATTGGGGTCCATTTTTACCTAACTAGGCACATGTGATAGGGTGCCCAGCTAGGTGGGGAAGAGAACCTCTATGGGGTTGATACTTCCCCCATCTCACCCCCACTATGCAAATGGGCAGGATGGGCTGGGAAGTGGTGTGATCTCAGCCAGAATATTAACTCAATACATTAAATGACACTGAACGGCGACACTGCCCTCTGTTCTGTTACCATGAGCCTGCTTAGGGAGCACCCATGATTTTCAGCACTGACTGCACCAAAGTAGATTTGCACCACAGAAGGCCTTCACCATGTAAGTCAGTAAAGTTGATAGCCAAAGCAAAGCAATCCTGGAGAAAGCCCTTTAAGGAGGGAGACAAGAGGTGCTCTGTGATACTATTAGACTTAGAACTGACCAAATGGTTTTGTGTATAAACCCTTCTCTCCTGGTTACACAGACACTGATTTAGGCTGGAGCACTCTGCTGACTGATGTAAACTCTAAGTATTTGTGTCTTACAGAAAGAAGATGGAAATGGACTTATTCTGCCGCCTGGCAGGGGAAAAGCTCCAAGCCTTCCATTTTCTAGGCACAGCCCTGCAATGTTCTTGCGGACTCGCTTTATTTGGTGCACTAAGATTTCTGGATTATGGTTTGACTTGTCACCGTAAACCAGGAAAGGCATTTCATATTTCTGAAAGGATCAGGTGAAATTTGATGGCAAAGAGGAGTTATGTTGCTATTTTAATTGTAGTTAAATTAAAAAAAAAATCAAAAGTATGTTACATTTTTTAAAATAAATTTTCCTCACTGCTTTTGTTAGGTCCTTAGGTGGCTTAGGACTGATAACTGCTATTTTAAACAGAGGGTATTTTTTCTTCAGCACATGTGCACACTGATTTGCTGTTGTAGGGATGCTGATGATCCTTGAGCTGTGCAAACTGTTATCACCAAGATGCTTATGAGCCCTGATTTGCACACCCCGGTTTGTTGTTATACGGTGGCTCATGAGTCCTGGACGGATCAAGGGAGGTTTCTCTCTGAACCAATTTGTTATTGTAAGATTGATTATTGGCTTAGCTTTAGAGTTTGCTAGCCTTGATTTGGTAGTGGTGCAGAGGTAAAACCACTGAGGCATTAGCGTTGTATATTACAACCCCCTCCCTCCACCCCACATAGATAAAGAATTATAGGGCGTTTGCAAACAAATACAATGTATCAAACAACAGGCCCATGGAGAGGGAATACAGACGCTATTCCCCTTAGCAGTGACAGGGCTAACTTGTGTCTAGCCAGTCTTCAACCCTGAGCCGCAGTGCCATGTTTCCTAATTATTTATCCAAATGTACACTTACATTTTTTTCGCCATTTATTCACTCATTTTTCTATGTCTACACCTACGAATTTCTTATTTCCTTTTTCATTTTATTGAGGATTGGTTGTGAGGAGAAGTGTTCCGGGTACTGGACTGGCAATTTTGGAAACAACCCAATAAAAAAAAGCACTGAAACTCACTCAAAGAGGACTGTGAAAAGAATGGGCACGTTTTCAGGCGTTTGCCCGACTTTAGGCATCAATCTCTAGTAGTAGCTGCCTGCAAAAAACCCCGATGTTTTTTAAATTGGAAGCCAACTTCCCCATTCATTCAGAATTCAGGAGCCCACCATTGCCCACGGAACACTGTCATTCGGTGCTTTCTTCCTAGAGCACGAATCTTGGAGAAAGCTGCATGAGAGAACAGCCTAATGAAGAGATCCTAAACATGAAACAGACAAGACCCAGATACTTTTTCAGCCAGTAAATCAAGGGTGAAATACACCTTTATACAGAAGGCCTAAACCAAAGCTATGCATCAGTTATGTCCTACATAAGCTCTATTTCCATCCTAAGGCCACGAATGTGTTAAAGATGAGTGATGTGGCCATTTTAGAAATGGGCCTGTTATGGGGCCTGATCCAAAGCGTCCAATGGAAAGTCTCCCATTGATTCCAATGGGCTTTGGATCAGACCCATATAAGCGCTTTCTATCCAAGGATCTCAAAGCATTCTACGGGCATTTATTAATTTAATCATGCAGGTCTCATGGAAGATAGACAAAACACCTTTACCCCATTTTATGGGGTGAAAAAAATGCAGAGAGGTGAATGACTTGCCCCCCACGAGTCCTTTGGCCTCAGCCCAATAGAACCAAGGTGTCCTGACTGATTTCAAGATGGCAAGTAAAAGAAATTAATAGCCCTGTGATCCTCCATGATGCACAGAGATGCCCTAAAAGCTTTTTATAAATTAAATGGGGGAAGACAGGCTGTTGGGTTTAATTTTAGAAATATCATGTCTTGACTTCATTTTTGGTGGAGGTCTTCATGGAGGACTAGGGAAGAAGCTCTCTCAGCAGCTTGCTTTTGAATTGACAGGGGGCTTTGAGCAAAGAGCCCTGGTCCCCTAGGCATTTGTGAGCTATTTGAATTAGGTCATGTTAACAAACAAACAAAATCAAACCAAACAGAACCCAAAGAGATTAAAACAAATAAAATCCCTTCCCCCCTCAACTACTCAGCTTTGTATCCTGTCATAATCCCAGTAATTCATTGGTCCTCCAGCAAAACCAGGTCAGTCAAGACCTGAAATTTGTACCTTCTTGATATATCATAAGGAGGAAAAGAAACCACACATTTCTCCCACTTTCTAGGTTATCACAAGGCCATCCTTACTCACTTTTTGGCTGGTACCAGACCTCTGCAGGGGTAACTTTCCTCCTGTCTGATTTAGAAGTGATTACCTGCAGTCCTCACATTATTTAAAGGATTGAAAACTGGCAGGAAGATTGGCACTCCCCCCTCTCCTCCCACTACACACACACATACTCACACTCTCTCACCGGCCAACAGGATTAGTTCATAGAAAGCTCATTCTCTCAATACCACAAGCAGTTCCACTTTGTGACAGTATCTTTGTTTATCACACTAGTATGCAGAGAAATTGACGCCGCGAATCCCATGGACAGGGCTCCCTTCCTGAAGTACGGCGTTGCCAACGGCACCCTCTGCTCACCCAATCCTCTTTTTTCAAGATCCCTCCTGTGCACACTGATCTCACAACCGGCAAACCCTTCATACCTCTTCCCATTCCCCCTTCTCTTTTTACAGTGGAGTGGATTTGGCTAATAAGAACCAGCTGTTTTTTTCCACTCTGAAAGCTGTGAGAAACTGATGACAACCTGTTTGACCTCTGACCTCTGAACTTGACCTCCTGCTAATACCTTCAGCTGCTGATTGTCATGGGTGGCTGGCAGAGCCCTTTGTCTTTTGCTGTTTTGGAGTCCAGACAGATAAATGATTTCTATTTGTCCTTTGGCGCAATGGAAGAGCTGATCGATATTATCCACGAATGATGTCAAGGATTTGTCGCCACAGCTTATGAATGACAAAACACTACCCAAAAAAACACCTTTTGGGGCAAAAGATTGAAAGCTGGAAAGGTTTATTGATTTTTGCTTTCTTAAATAGCAGCTCAAGCCACAAAAGAGAAAAGGGAAAGCTTTGTGTGCTAAAATGCAGCAAAAAGCTTCCTCAAGAACAACGATTAGATCAGCTATTGCATTTAAGTACTGTGAGCCGTGCCACAGCCAACTGCTCAATTTTGTCTGCTAAGCTCACTACAATTTCCCTCCATTTTTCCTTATTTCAACAGCGCTTGTCTAGTGAAACGCCAGCCTCCAGAATAAAACACACTTTTCTTCCTTGCTCTCTCTTTGGCCACAGGTCATTGGGTCCAAGGCCGAGTGTCTTGGATTTGAGCAGGCGGGTTGGAGTCTTTGAAGGGGAACTGAAAATGCTTTTCAGACACTGAAAGTGATAGGGATCATTGCTTAGTGGTTGGAGCCCAGGTCCGAGAAAGTTGAACAATGGAGTCCATTTCCGGCTCTGCCAGTGACTGTGCAACCACAAGCAAATCACTTCATCTTTGCTCCTAGTTTCCCCATTGATAAAATGGAGATAGCATGTACCCACCTCAGAGCAGTGCTGTGCTTTGAGATCTTCAGTTCTTACAAGTGTAAAGAGTTTCTTATTATGAGACCAAGTCACAAACAGAGCACATTCTACTGAAATAAAAATTACAAATATACACACAGGACAGTCAACACAACTATCAGTTCCTCCTTTACACGACTGCCAGCAGCCATTCTAGGTTTCTCCTGAAAGAAATTACGACAAGGCTAACCTCTCAAGCAGTTTAAGGGATTCGGTGAATGCAGCTTCTTGCTCAAGGGGCTAGGGAATTTATCAGCTAATGCAGGAGAAGCATAGAACCTTGAACTCTGACCTTGGCAAGTGAAGCTGCAGAGTAATGCAAAAGAACATTTGCTTTCCTTTCTGAGCCCTTTCAACCCTGTGGACTCGTAGCTGGGTATAGAGGAAAAGGTTTTGGGGGTACTTCCACAGTCTGGGATGTAACCTCACAGCCAGTTTCTACTGGTGAACTTATTTGCGCTAAGGATGAGGTAAAACTACTAACAGCATTCCAGACTGGCTGTTTGCAGTTAAGTAAAGCTGTGATACTAATGACAATGGAAATAGAAAGCCTTTGTTGGGAAGGCAAATTCAATACTTTAGCCATAGTACTAGACATGTACAACCCTGACTTCAACAGGAATTTAGGTGGATCATCTTTGCCAGAAGGTGATTGTCTGGCCTCTCTTCTCACAGACCTAATCCAATGGGGTCAGCATTTATGATGCACAGAATTCTCACAGATTATCATAAATAAATTCACCGGAGTACTGAAGTCAAAAGATTCAAGGGACTCAAAAGACACGGGATGCAGATGGGAAGAGCTCATATACTGTAACACATAGCAGTTTCATTCATTGATCTCAAAGGCTAAATACCATTAGCCCCAGTTCACAGATGGGAAAACAAAGGTGCAGAGAAGTTAAGTGACTTTCCCAAGGCGAGTCAATGACTGTGTGTGGAATAGAACCCAGATCTATTGACTCCCTGACTCCCCAGTACATACTCTAGACGGTGGGAGACACTGACTCACTTTTATATTGAGTCCTCTAAGCAAGTCCCCTAACTTACACCTTGATTTAACTGCAAACACAACATAGGTGACGATTAGTGGCATAGCGATGCTGAGTTAACGCACTGTTGCATTTTGTAAATGAATGCACAGAACTGCAGGTTCTTCTAACTGATTAAGAACAGATCTGGTTGAAAATGTTTGCATTTTTTACAATTTTAAATTGTATTTTTTACAGAAATTTTTATTTTTGTTCACAAAAAGTTTACTTTTTTGACCAGCATATAAAGTGCTTGACATTTTTAAAAAACTGAAAAATTCTATTAAAAAAATTCCAGTTTTTTTTTTCTTTTTTTTGTGGGGGGGGGAAGGTTTTTGTTTGTTTTTTTGTTTTTGTTTTGTTGTGTTTTGTTTTTTGCATTTTTCAACCAGTTCTAGTTAATAATTCACAAGTGGAATGGATGAGATGCAATGAAACAAGGCTAGCATTTTAAACAATGAAAGGTGTTCAAAGGTTGTGAATATAGATTATATATTTTTTAAAGTATGTATAATTGGTGTATTGGATTTTACTCATTTTTTTTTCCAAAACAGAAGATGCCATTGGTGAAACTGTGATCATGAAATTTATCTCCTGGGAGAAAGTTGACCTTTCTGCAAAACAATCAGGAATCCCCCCTATTGTTCTGTGAGCTACAATGGAACAGCCTTAGCAAGTAGCAAATAATGCTTTGCCCTTACATAGACCCGCTATTTAACTTTTTAAATTCAGGAATCATATTGAAATGTAAAGGAAGCTGTACAGCTTCCACATTAAATCTCAAAGCAATTACAGAGGCAGATAGGTAAATGTCTTTATCCTGATTTTATAAATGGGGAAACTGAAGCACAGAAAGAGAGAAATTAAGGGGCTTGATCCTGCAAAGAGATGAACACTCTGGCCGCAATCTAGCAAGGCACTTAAGCACATACATTGAAATCAATGGAACTATGCCAGCACTTGAAGTTAAGCATGTGCTTAAGTGCCTTGCTGGATCGGGACCAGAGTCACCTGTACTTTTCAGGATCAAGCCCAATGTGACTTGACCAGGATCAGAGAGCCAGGAATAGAATCAAGTTTTCAAAACACTGTCCTCCATGCACTAACCATTAGCGCATGCTGCCTTCCTGCATGTGTCCTGGTCCGAATGGTGTGCATCACTCACAGAATGCGGGGAAATCTTGAAGGTGTCTGGTCTCGAGGAGGCCATGACATCATTTTTTTTAGCCTATACTAACAATACATCAAGAAAAAATGGCATATTTCTCCTTTACTTTTCTCCATAATCGTATATCCTCCACAGTTTCTCTCCTGGATGATTTGCTTATATTCAGTCCTTCATGCTGGAAATATTAGTTTGCTGTGTGGAAGGACCAGCCCAATTAGAAACACTTTTGCCTGTTGGAATTCAAACAGATCTTTTGTTCTGGCTTTACTGCTTTTCTAGGCTGTGTCCCCCTTGACTCTAACTTTGGAATAAACCCAAAACAACAAAGCAAAACCTGGATGAAACCAGAAAGTTTCCCATGGTGTCCAACTCAATCCCATGCTTGCCTGATGGTTGGTGAACCTTGCCCAGGTTTCAGGTTTGTGACAAATGCCACCACCAGGTCAAAGGTTTTGTTACAAATGTTTAATGCATCTGTCCGAGCAAGTAGATCCTTCTGGCTTCAAAGATCAGAGCTCAGTGGACTGAGATAGGGGTTGTCCTTAGAAGCTTGCTGACCCCAGGGGGCAGGGAAATATAGCAGAGATCATGTGCTGCGGAGCTCAACCTTCCCAAATATTTGGAGGTATTTCTGCAAAATACAGAAAATATAGGAAAAGTACTGAGTCTAGGATACACCTGAGCTGCAAAACTCAGATCTTGACATGCCTGAAGCTCAGGAGTGTTTGGGTCCAGGTCTTGGTTTGGCTCTGGAAGCTGAGTTTGGTGCAAATTCAGATCAGAACCATAACTTCCCTGAAGTCTAAGAGTGTTTTGACCCTGGATTAAGGGCCCCATCATTAATTGGTGCAAACAATCTAAATTGTTTCTATGCTCTCTCCATTTATTTCTCTGTCCTTTGAGCTTTTTTGATCCTTGAAGTGTGTCCCACATGCTGTTCCAAAGGAAGTTTCCCAGACAATGTATTGTGTGTGTTCTATACATGATACTCACCTCTTCATTTGTAATCCCTGGACTGTCTGACAGCCTGTTTCTCCAAGTTTTCAGGGTTCATAAGTGTATTATTCATTACCAAAAAAATCCTGTACTTCTAGACAATACGATAAACTAAAATTCACATTAATTTAAACAACTGATTATGGACAGTGGGTGCCTCCAGTTTTGGGTCTCCAATTTGACACACATTAAAAAAAGACCCTGGTTTTCAAAGGGTGGGTGCTCTGAGAATCAGGCCCCTTTAAAATATTGCTGATTGGAAACCCCAAAATAGAGGCACCCAGAATTTCTACTCATTTCTGAAAACCTTGGCTTGAGCCTCATTGCAAGTTATAGTTTACATTCCACTTGCAGTGGTGGAAGTGCTTTTAAGAAAGTGTTTTCTAAGAAATAAAATGTCACCAAAAATAGGGATTAGACATAATCCAGTTCCTTTATCAACTAAAGATGCCATCATGGCCTCTGAAACCTAATGGAAGAAATTCCTTCACTGTTTTCCATCTTACAATTATATCACATAACACATTCTGCTAGAAGGTTGGCCAGCATCTTACGACACCAGTACCACAATATAATGAAAAATGTAAAGGGCTTGACATCCCTTGCCACCTGTTTAAGATTCCACATAATCTGGCTAGAGAGGGATTAATTCCTACATTTGATTTTCCATCTGCATTGCATCAAAGGTAACCCCTGTCAATCCTGAGACATAACCCATTTGTAAGAGCAGGAAATATCCTACTCCACTGCAGATTTTGCTGTGACAAATGTAATGCTTTCTTTAGGGTTCTGTTTGTTTAATTAAATTTTACGCACGGATAAAATGTTTTGTGAAATTTCCACTGTGGGGTGTTGTAATTAAAACTGGTGAACTTGATACAGACAGGCAACTATTGTAAAGCTGTCTTTGTCTGAGATATGAATACCAGCAGCAGTGTTTAGTTCTACTGCCACAATTTTCTTTTAGAATTCCAAAAGCTTCCCAAATTAGGTGCAACTGAGAGCAACTTTGATCCGTTTTGGGTGGAAAACACAATTGTTAAGAAGTATGATTGGTTAAATTACTAGGAGCCTCTGTATTAAGGAAAAAAACCCTTCAGCTTTTGCTTCCACATGCAGGAGCAAATATGTTCTTCAAATTTATCTAATCTTTCATAGGCTAATGATCCAATCATTTGGCACATTGCAACAATAAATGCCTTGGTGGTGGTATTGTCGAGGAAAGACTCCAGTATGGCATTTCATCAGACTGGCTAACTAATACAATATATTATACCCTCAAAAATAAATAAGAATAAACAAAACATCCCTAAGATACGTTATTGCCTGGCCATTCTGTGTGAGGAAGAGACGGATGTTAAGGGGAAGAAGCTATGGACCCCGATTCAGGAAACTAAATGCTTTGTTGAATTGAGTCATCGTTTGGGTGTTTTGTTGAATTGGGTTGTTAAGAGTTTTTTTTCCCAAATTTCTCTCTCTCTCTCCTATTCATTTATGTAAATAATAATGCTCTCAGAACTGAATGAAACCCTGTGGTTTTGGTCCCCAGGAGTGTGTGAACATTTTCTTTGATTCTGATCCACCCCCTCCTGCCCACCCACATCCTGTAGCCTGGTCTACACTTAAAACTTAGGCTGACATAGCTACGGTGCGCAGGGGTGTGAAAAATCCAACCCCCGAGTGCTGTTGCTGTGTTGATCTAACCCCTGGCATAGACATTTCTAGGTTGATGAAAGAATGCTTCCACTGACCTTGTTACTGCTGCTCAGGGAGGTGTTGTTCCTACAGGGATGAAAAAAACCCCTTCTATTGCTGTAGGCCATGTCTATGCTACAGGGGTATGCTGCTATTGCTACCGCAGCATAGCTATGCCATATACTCCCCGTAGTGTAGACATGGCCTGAGTCTCTCCAAGCTATGGGTCTGATGAATGCAAAGGGAGGGGTTTTCAAAAGCATTTAGCGTTGTCCCATTTAAACCAACCATCAGAACCCCATGGGAGAAGAGTGAGGGCCACAACTGAGTGTTTTCAAAAAGTCCCATCCCACAAACGTACAAGAATATTTTGGACTGAATGGCTGAGCTTCACCGGGCTTTGCATCAAAGTAGAAGCGAAGCCACAGATTTTTGGGGAGGTTCCCCAACGCGAAATCATTCCCTTATTTTACTGCTAGCCTTTACCTCCATAAATTGATCAAAACCAACCCTGGTTCTGAGCACATCTAGTCTATTGAGGGTTCAAAACTCAGATCCTGATTTTGTAACTCGGGCCTTAACTCTATTTGAAAGATTTTCTTTCCCCTCTGAATCTCAGTGAGAATCCCTGAAGCGGCCAATGTACATTCTGGTTAGCAAAAAGAGAAGAAACTCTTCAGTGCTTTTGGTCTCTGGTTTGGAGCTGTGACTCACTCCAAACCCAGGTGAGTTTCACTTGGATAATTCTGGCAATCTTTCAAGCATTCCCCCCCCCCTTCTCCACCACTTTACAACATAGATGATGCAGCAAGACATAGAGGGACTGTTAGTTTCTAGTTTGCGACGCCGGGTTGAGGGGATTTTTCTTTTTAAACATTGACCTATTTCTCAGTCAGCTTGTCTGTGTAAGTTAGAACCCAGCCATGGCAGACAACAGTCCAATGTATGCGAGCAGAAGGGCGACTCACCACCTGTCTGAGTTGTCAAGTTATGTGGGAAGGCATATCAATTAACTTCTGCGATTATCTCATCATACTTCACAACTGACAAAACATTAACCCCCTTTCAAGCATAATCCTATTGGAAAACCAACATCATTCATTTCATCAGCAACATTACCATCAACCCCTCGTTTCTGGTGAGGGTGGGGAAGAAAAGGAGGGAAGGTATTTCCCCTTCCCCGACCCCTTTTTATTTAGTCTATACACTTTAAAGTCCAAAAGCTATGTGCAGTCAAATAGTTTCACTCTATAGACAGCAGGTATTTGGGTTAAATTCCCATGAGCCTACTGTGTTCCCTTGTAGCTTAAAAAGCTGGGATACTGGCCAGGAAAAAGGACCTTCCGTGACCTGCTCTTAACCCCTGAGGAAAGTTACACAAACTCTTTCACGCTTGGCTGGGATTGCTGTGTAGGAGAGGCCAAAACAATACTTTCCCTTGTGTTTGCCTACCTTATTAAATATCAATTAATATTTATGGAAGTTTATAAACAGTGCAGCTTTGGTTTCAAGGGTGCTTAGAAATCTGATCTCCCCTTCTCTCCCCCCTCCTCACTTCAGCATTTGTCTGGCTCATGGCTGCATAGTTAAAAGCACTGGTCTTCATTTAAATTTAGAGGAGTTTATCTAAACTCTGAGCCCAATTGCCCTATATAGCTATTTACACCTTGGCAAAGTGGCTGTAAAATTTTACTGAATCAGCTTTATAGCAATTTTACACTCACTTGTCCCAGATTTTCCTCTCACGGGGGTTTTACACCAGTGTTACGCCACTGACACCTCCAGCGTCTACACTCCTGATGTACACTAGTGAAAGTGAGGGCCTGAGTCTTACCTATTTGCACAGACTGTAAGGTCTTCGGGACAGGGGCTGTCATTTTCCATGTGTTTGTACAGCACCTAGCACAATGGAGACCAGAACTGGGTGAGGCATGATCACAAGATAAATGTTAAACAGCAGCAGCAGCTATAAATGACTACACAAGGTGCAAAGCACAGACATGTCCAGTCTCACCCATTGGGTGAGAGACTCACTCACTAGCACTCTATCTCATGCTCACGCACATTCCTAAGCTTATCTTCCTTATTGTGAGTAAAATACATAAAGATTTAAAGTATTTTTACTCAGGCACTGAAAAAAGAACAATATATCTGGGGCCTCAGGCACGGGGCTTAGAGCTTGGAAAGCCACTTTCCAAGCTTGTGTACTGTGGTAACCATGGAGACTACAGGCCCTCGTTCTATACGAGGAGGCCACGTGGGATGTGTGTGTGGGGGGGGGGGGGGGGGAAGATTGTGTCTGTGAATACTTGACGGTCAAAAAAATATGAGTTGGCCCAAAAAATGAGCAGGACTTGATCAAAAGTTTGCAGGTTTTGCAAATTACAGTTCAAAATTTAAACTACACTGGACAAATTCATGTCCTCAGGGATCTCCAGCCATCCAGGTTTTTGTTCAAACCAGAAAAGAATTGTTTTTATTAAAATCCACTGGTTTGCATTGCATATAGAATTCTCATGTGCCCTTGACTTTAGTATGAATCCCTCACTCTCACAGATCTTGGGAGACAGGCCAGTCCTCGCTTACAGACAACCCCCCAACCTGAAGCAAATACTCACCAGCAACTACACACCACACAACAAAAACACCAACCCAGGAACCAAACCCTGTAACAAACCTTGTTGCCTACTCTGTCCCCATATCTACTCTAGCGACACCATCAGAGGACCCAACCACATCAGCCACACCATCAGGGACTCATTCACCTGCACATCTACTAATGTGATATATGCCAGCAATGCCCCACTGCCATGTACATTGGCCAAACCGGACAGTCTCTACTTAAAAGAATAAATGGACACAAATCGGACATCAGGAATGGTAACATACAAAAGCCAGTATGAGAACACTTCAATCTTCCTGGACATTCTATAAAACAGATTTAAAAGTAGCCATACTTGAGCAAAAAAACTTCAGAAACAGACTTCAAAGAGAAACTGCAGAACTAAAATTCATTTGCAAATTTAACACCATTAATTTGGGCTTGAATAGGGCCTGGGAGTGGCTGGCTCATTACAAAAGCAGCTTTGCCTCTCCTGGAATTGATACCTCCTCATCTATTATTGGGAGTGGACTACATCCACCCTGTTCAAATTGGCCCTGTCAACACTGGTTCTCCACTTGTGCGGTAACTCCCTTCTCTTCATGTGTCGGTATAACAATGCCTGCATCTGTAATTCTCACTCCATGCATCTGAAGAAGTGGGTTTTTTACCCACGAAAGCTTATGCCCAAATAAATCTGTTAGTCTTTAAAGGTGCTACCGGACTCCTTTATGTTTTTGTGGATACAGACCAACACGGCTACCCCTCTGATACTTGAGTATGAATTGGGACATTTAAGTGTTTCATATACAATAGTAAGCAGTGTACATTTTAAAACAAACTATTAAGCGTAGGTTGGATTAAAAACCCTGGACTCTTGGATGTCACCAAGGACCAAAGACGAGAGTCCCTGTCTCAAGAGAGCCCCAGGTGGCCACCTAGTGTTGAAACAGCAGATCCCATTGGAGCGCTCTCCTCTTGCTTACATCAGTGTAAAAATCTGGAATAATCCAATTGAAACGAAGTGATATATACCCATGTACACTTGGTGCAAGATCAGAAACAGGTCCAATTTATTTACACCGAGTAATCCATATTCATTGCAAGTCCCTTCACCATTTTATATTGACGCAGGGCTTTGTTTTAAATGATGTTTAATTTGAAGGATTTTTCTGTATTCTGACTTCCTAGGAAGATGCTTTCTAAAAGTCCCCTGCTGATTAATTGTTACTGGGCTGCTGCCAAATGGGGGAAGTTTTACACGTAAAACAAACAAAAAAAAATACATCTCTCCCTCACTCCACACTTGCCTATGCCTTTTATATTTGGTACTTCAGTCTATTTTGCAAACATATGGCCTGTCATTGAAGCCAGAGTGCACCATCCTGCTGTCAATATTGTCCTCCCCATCACAAAGATTAACATCAGAGGCTAGAAAGGCCGAGGCTGGGTTTTTCTCAGCCGTCACCCAAGTACCACAGGGCTTCTTCCCATGCAGCAAATAGACTCCCTGCAACAACCGAATGCGGCTGAGAAATTACTTGGGCTTTCGTTCCTCTGCTGATTACCATTGGATAAACCAACACAGCACAAGGTTTTCACAGTCCCTTTTATGCTTACTCTTTATTATTTGTAGCATCGTGGGATGCATCGAGTTTAATGATATTAAAACACAGTGAGTTTTCGCCTGTCCAGGGCTCATCCCTCATATAAATCCAAGTACTATGGTATTCTGCACTAATACTCCTAAACCCTACCGCTAAATCAATATTGCCGTGTTTGGGGGCAATGAGTATCATATGGCAGGGTTTGAGGATTTTTGTTGTAGTTGTTGTTTAACAACCATGCAAAACACTGCAGTTACATATTCAGACACACACATGTATGGGAATCAGTGTGAGTCAATGGGAAAGGGACTGGAAGGCAGGAGAACGAGTTTATATTCTCATCTCTGCCACTGACCAGATGTGTGACTTTAGACAAGTCACTTTACCTGTTTCTGCCTCAGTTTCCTCCCTGGTGAGCTGGGGATAATAGTATCTATCTTCCTTTGTAAATCACATGGATATTGGCGACTGAAGAGAAGTAGATATTGTTTATATTATTGGCTAAGCTCTTTTGCAATTAGAATTTTTTCCCAGGGTCTGATGGTATACATTAAAAAGCATTGCCTGATAGATACACTGCCCCTTTGCCAGTCACCACTTGTTTAAGAGTAAATCTCTGTAGCAAAGGTGAGCTGAAAAAGGAAGGTGGTATCTTATCCAATGCGTTCGGTGAAGGTGGCTATTTGTTTTCATAATGCTGCACTCGGACAGTGGGCAAGCTGTACCGGGGAGCAGATACTGTAAGGAAAGCAGCAGCAGCCTTTCCAGTTTATCTGCGGCTGCTATCAAAAGTGCCATCTGAAGCTGATTAGGTAAGAGTGTCAGGTTTAATGCATCAGACCAACTCCCGTTCGTGGCCCAGCAGACCTTGCAATCTGAGAATTTAAGAAGAGAGGGGTTTAGGGCTGGATTCCTTTCTGGGCTTCTAAAAATAAACTTCTGCAAACTCAAAGTTAAAAAGCAACATTCATTAGAGAGT
Source organism: Terrapene triunguis (assembly GCF_002925995.2). Classification (NCBI taxonomy): domain Eukaryota; kingdom Metazoa; phylum Chordata; order Testudines; family Emydidae; genus Terrapene; species Terrapene triunguis. Next base: position 13,404,126 of record NW_020664582.1, read on the forward strand.
TACATTAGGAACAAAGTGCCACATTATTGCAAACAGATGAGATGAGCTGCAGATGATACAGTTAGAAACATCCACTTAAAAAAAAAAAGTAAATCCTCATCTGCAATTATTTTCTACTCGTTTGTCACTCATCCCAGACCAAAACCTATGGCAACATAAAGGAGAAAAGCAACTTTGATACTTTCATAGCTCCAACTGTCCTCCAGTCCTTTATTTTTTTTAACCTCCAAAATTGTTTTAGGAAAGGCTATGTTCATTTCATCCTTATTTATTACTTAGTTGGTAGAGAACCCTGGAGACAGGACAGCCTGGGCACCGCTACAAATCAGCATGCAAACTAGTTTCAATCACAACATAAAGGCTCTCCAATACAAGGCATGTATTATTTGCTCACGTTACTTAACCCAGTTTCACATGTACTTTTAAACAGAGATTTGTGGATAGGAGATGTCACATGAAGAGGAAAGAGGTGACTCCACAATGTGAGAAACAGTAAAAGATCCTTGTGGCGTGGGGGGGAGGGAGGAGAAGAGGAGAGACATGTCTATTTCAAACAATAGTCTGCCATAATTTTTATCTAGTTAATAAATTACATGAATAATGCCATTTCTAACCATTTATAGACCTGTTCCCGCATTCTCCTTCTAAATGTCTGGGTTCATTGAGAAGATTTTGTTCACTGTAGCACTGGTGAAAGGGGCTGGGTTGACTGAATTCTTATCTAGCTACAGAAAAAGTCAGACATAGGGAGATTCCTACAGACTGAGCTATCAACGTGCATCAACTTGGACCTGAAGGGATCAGGATGAAGGGTAATTTGCTCTCCTGTCCATTCAGTCTTTAGCCTCTCTGACAGCGATTGCCAAGAGGCCGCCATTTTGGAATCCCACCCATGGCCATTGCTAACGCTTCAAAAACAACGCTGGTGCTCGAAGCTGCGCTTTCAGTACAAATAACGCTTTGAAACCGGCTGTGTGCATTCACCCCTCAGACTGTGGAGAGACCATTGAAGTCAAGGGGGAACCTTTCCAAAGGGCTTTGAATCAGACCACAGAGTGGGGAGTTGCATCTGAAGAAGTGGGTTTTTTACCCACAAAAGCTTATGCCCAAATAAATCTGTTAGTCCTTAAGGTGCCAACAGACTCCTTGTTGTTTTTACCATAGAGTGTGCGAATGCTGACAGGGCAGAATTTCATGGGCCCTCACTGCCATACTTCAAAAGTGCAGTTGTTGCCCTACATATAAGACTTGCTCTTCCTCTCACCTACACCAGTGTAAATCAGGAGTAACATCAGTGAAGTCATTAGGGTTGCTCTGATGTCAAACTAGTTTAAGTGAGAAGAGAATCAGGCCTTCACATCTGCATAATTTCACAAAGCTGCTGTTTTGCTGACACTTAGCACTTGGATCCAGGGCCGGCTCCAGGCACCAGCGAAGGAAGCAGGTGCCTGGGGCGGCCAATGGAAAGGGGTGGCAGTGCGTTCGTTGTCGGGGCGGCACGTCCGGATCAGCAGCGGCGGCACTTCGGCGGCAGCTCAATTGGCCCGCTCCGGATCGGCGGCAATTCGGCAGCGGGTCCTTCACTCGCTGTCTTGCTCCTCGGCGGCACTTCGGCGGCAGCTCGATCGGGTTCTCTTTTTTTTTTCCTCTCCGCTTGGGGCGGCAAAAAAGCTGGAGCCGGCACTGCTTGGATCACCTGTATTCCATTGTCAGAGATTTACTATTGTTTAGTAGCATCCTCTCAATACCCCATTCCTCACATGTGGAAACAGAGGCAGAGAAATGAAATGACTTACCTGCACCGCAGTGGGATTTAGAGCAGGGATTAGAACTGTGGTGTTTACAGGCTTGTAGGCCTGTGCTCAGATCATTAGACAATGTCTCTCTCTAATGATCACTTAAAGGAACTGGTACATATGAACAACATTGAAATTGTCCTTAATCCTTCAATGGTAAGAAGGACATCAAGATCTACATTAGTTCTGGGTTAAAATTATCCACTAAAGTAAACCCATCAAAAATCAAATGTGAAGTTTGCTAACTTTTTCTTTTTTGCAATAAGTTTTGTTTGGTGCCTTGAGGATTTTTTTTAAACTGTATTTCTCCAGTTCCAATGACAAAAGGATTCTGTGGTTTCTATTCTTCGTCCCCGGGTAGGAAGACAGGTAATAGATCAATCAGATAACTGGCATTAAGATGTCACTTTAACAATAGCTTGTTCTGAATGGAGAAAATAATTAAGACCCAGATGAAAGGTCTGGGCTGAGAAATTAGTATGAGTCTCCATGTCATGGGCAGGATGATGGCAGAATGATGACATGATACTGTCATGTGAAGGGCATCTAAGAGCAGGGAGGAATTGGCTAATGAAGTGGTAACACGTTCCCACAAACAATTACCCATCTCCTATTCTACACATGGACAGGGAATCAAAAGGGGTATGGTTGCAGTCAAACTCAATAACAACAAGCATCACAGTGGGATATTTAACTGTCAGCAAACTTAAGACTGTTCATGTGTAGGTGCATTTCTTTAATGGATAGTTTTGTTGTCCAAAAATATTTACAACCTCTGCTGGCAGTGATGCTATAACCCCACAGCACAGGGCTTGTTACAGAATAAAATTACTTGCCTTAACCAAGCATACTGTAAATTTTCAAGAGCCAGTGTCTTATTGGAAATTAAGTCCTGCTGTATGTTGTGTTTGATTTATAACAACACAAACCCAACTGTTTTGTCTGAGTTGTCCTTACAATAGAACCTGACATTTTACCACAACCGGTTATGAGAAGAGATGGTAGGATGTTAGCCTCATGTTAGCATTCAGCAGGATCAGTCTTAGAGTTTCTGGGGTCCCTGCATAGCTATAAGGCAGACCTACCAGACAGTTACCAGATCTTCTGCTATGAGGGGAGAGGATGCTAGTCAATATTTGAGCTGAGAGTCAGCCGGGACCCTCTGCCTTTGAGGCACTTACAATTGTAGACCCTGATCCTGCAAAGAGAGTTACGCACATGCTTAATTTTATCCCTAGAGAATGGTGCTATTAACTTCAAATAGGATTACTCACTGAGATTTAAGCATGTGCATAAGTCTTTGTGGGATCAGGCCCTTCTATTATTCATAACAAGTAGTTCTGCCTGCTATAGACACCAGCCAGCTATATTCTCCCCTCCCCTCCGCTGCCCCACTGGATGAAAACCTATGGAATTCCGTCTAGGACAGTGGGGAAACTCAGCAGCTTGTGCAATCATGTCCTTCTGATTTGAACTGCCTGGGTTCACATGTGCCACACAAGTTCAGCTCATCCTTGTATGGAAGAGTCCACAAAGATACAAAAGGCCAGATCCTTAGTTGGTGTAAGTTGACTTCAATGGAGCTACGCTGACCAGTGCAGGATCTGGCCTGACATGCCATTTCAATGGCGTTCTCCCCCAAATAGGCTCTGATTCCTACTTCTGAGATGGAATCTTTCCAAATCTGCAGCAGAGTGGTGGATTATTTATCCCCTGTAAACTACTGTGCATAATCGTGTAGAATAATAGCTGAATCAGTCACCACAAACTAAAGAGATTTCCCTATTTGTTTCTCTGAAGGTGGTCATTTATATTATGAAACATTAGCCATAGTTTAGCGGTCACTAATGCAGTGTCAGACTTTGCTCTCAGCTACACGAGTGTAAATGGGCAGTAATGTCAGTCGAGTTACTCCTCAGCAAGGAGATCAGTGTTTGCCCCACACTAGGAATGGCAAGTTCTCAGTAAACTGGAGACTTTGCTTGAATGGCACAGGACATGGAAAATGCGGACTGGATACACTGCAGGTTGCAAAGGGACTTGTTTTGAGCTCAAAGCCATAAATTGTGCCTGAACGCAGTACGTGGTCAGAAATAGATCCCCAGGACTGTTCTTCCAGCAGACCCTGAACACGGTTTTGAGAGGTTTGGGTCAACTTTTTTAAATGAATCAGGCCAGAGTTTCTAGTTTGCGACCCAGCTGACATGGGGATCTGCTGGAAATATTCTGTGCAGGTCTAGAATCTGTACAGAAAATGGCAAGATGAGAGAAGATAAACAGAACCATAGAAATCCTACTAGAGCGAGACTGCACCAAAGAGCCTAGCAAGAATTATAGCCAATGCTGGCAGTTAGGAAGCAAAGCTTTCCATGCACTTAACTTGCTGCTTGTTAGTTTCCTCTGGAAAAATGCAAACATAAATTAATGATTAATTGCACAACCCAAAGCTCTCACCCGAACATCCTTTAGACTATGAGTGACATTCCTTTGCCACTTAATAAAAGCTCACCAAAAAACCTCCTAGCATTGATAACATCAGCCTTACCGATGTGCCGCTGGACTGACCTCAAGTCACCATGTCTGAGGCCTGCTCTTAACCCCAGTGTAAGAAAACACTTCACATATGACCTGCTGATTGATTTACAGTACAATGAGAGGACAGTGGATTAACAGTGTGCATTGCTGGAACCGCTTCCAAGGTAGAAAACAAGCTCTGGCTTTTTCAGATACACATGTGGGAAAATTCGGCATCAAGCTCCTGCTCAAAAGTTCATTTGCAATTTAGACTCAAAGGGTGCATCTAACATTGCAGCGGGGAGGTGGAATTCTCAGCTTGGGCACACATACATGCACTAGCTTTGATTTACCTAGCACGCTAAAAATTGCAGTGTGGCCGCAGTGGAATGGGTGATGACTCGGGTTAGCCGTCCAAACACGATCCTATCTGAGAACCTAGGTACGTACCCTGGTGGCTAGCCTGTGCCACTGCTATTTTTAGTGTGCTAGCTCGATCGAACTCGTGCATGTACATCTACCTGAGCAAGGAACTACACCTCCTAGCTGCAGCATAGCTGTATCCACAGTGTTTTCTAACCATAAAAACATTCAAAAGTATTCAGAGATTTCAAACACCCTGAACTTTGCTAGAGTGGCCGCCTTCCTGCTCACACGGCCAATCAATGCTGGCCAGAAACCCCTGTATTTTCCATTAATATTTATGTTAGTTTAAAGCTGAGAAACGTTTTTTTTGGGGGGGGCGGGGAGGTAAAATAAGCAGAGAAAGGACTAGATTGTTCTCTGCTCTTCATGGGGCACAAGGGGATGTGGTAGACGGTTCCTTCATTGTTGTAGTGGCTGGGCACAATCCCACTGCAGAAAAAAAAATAGTAACCGAGCCCAGAATATATAGTAACATTGGGCCAATCCCAGCTCCCAGTTACAAAGGTATCAGTGTGGATTCACCCCACTGGAATGAGCCTGGATTGACACAAAATGTAACTGGGAGCAGAATCTGACCCACTGGGGAGCAATCTGAGGCAATAGGGTGGGGTAGGCCCCCACTTAAATAAGTCACAAACCTTAAGTGGCTGAGGTTTGCTTGAGAGGTTTGCAAGCTTTTGTGCAATGTAATGAAATCCCAACCCTTGCCAGGTGCACCTGCTCTTCAGGGTTCTGTTTTCAAACTTTTCCATTGCCCTGCTCAGGATTGTGATTATGAAGCTATTTAATTTATGCTTTTTAAAAAATATACCACGCCTTTAAAGTTATAGAAGCCTGCTGGAGGCAGCTGCAGCATGTTACAGAGAAAACACCCCCCCCATACTCTATCATAGAGACTGGTGTATGTGTTTTCACTTAGATACAAAATAAAAAGGCACCCATGCTAAAAGTAGATGGTTTCTCTTTGTGTATGGAAAGCATAGGAAGTGGCAGATTTAGGAATCTGTTTGGGTAGCCACTGCAAAGTAAACATTTTAAATGAAAGGTTTAAAAAATTAAAATAAAATGGAAAACATGCAGAAGTGATGAGAAACATCTGGGGAATGAAACAAGAGGGAGCCCTGAGACTTCTTTTCGTACATTTTGTGATGTAATAAAATATTGTACCATGGGAATGTTCTCCTAACAGAATTATTTATTGTCAAGCATCATAACGTTACCAACTTCAATTCTGCTGTTTCATTAATAACATTTACGTTGGTGGCTGGCTGGAGACTGACACCTCATGAGTGGCATAATCATCAGTGCATTCTAGGTGTCTTCTTCCAACAAAGGAACATTTCCTTACCAGAGTTCAGATATCAGGTATCAAAGTGGTGTAGGCCTGAGCCCTTTGATGAAATTAGGACACCAAATTAAAGGGAAGGTGATTTCCCTGCCTCTGGTGACATTCTCCCCCCCCCCCCTTTATGAATACCACAGAATAATCCCTGCCAGAGATTACTTTTGCCCCTTGGAGATCATTAAAGACTTTTGAAAAGAATTTTTTTCCCCTTTGGAATGCATCAGATTGCTTCAAATGCCAGGTCCTTATTTTTATTTTTTCCCTAATCCTTGTTGATTCTCTCCTTCCCCCCCTGTCCCCACATTTCCAATCATACCAGCTGAATGCTATGCTATACGATTAATATAATCAGTATATTTTTCAGAGGCTAAGTACAGTATAAACATTTCCAGCACGTGGCATTTAATATAAAAGTTTGTCTTTCAAGTGGCATTGCTTCTTTCCTTGGTCAGGAGAAGGGGTTCCTGTTGAAATGGGAAAATGCAAAGAAAATAGATTGCCCCGCACCCAGAATCTCTGAGATCATGTGCACTTCTAGTTCATTGGTGTTCATCACAAATTAAGTGGGAAAAAAGCAGATTTGATATTTATAGGGATATCAAAGAATATCCAGAGCTATAATTAATGACAACAAACATTTTGGAGAGGATATTAAACGTCATGCGTCAGGGATTAAGCCAATCTCTAAATTCTCTAAATTTTAGAAATCAGGGTGAGACCCAATGCAAGGGACAGATCATATATCTGCCCATGTGGGGCTCTTACTCCTTCCTCTGAAGCGTCTGGTCCTGGCCACGGACAAGAGACAGGACCCTGAATTGGATGGAACTCAGGTCTGATCCACTCTGGCAATTCTATTACTTCTTTGGAAATCCCTTGTTAAAATATTGATAGCACTTCACTGAAGTATCAGCTACATTGCCTTACTGAATGCCCATTTCTTCTTCTGTCTCAGCCAATCTACTCACATCATGCCTCATTCATTTATATTTTTAAGTGTTAATGCCACACTACTGCTAATAAAAGACCATATAGATGTTCTATTTCCACCCCCCACCCCCACTGCTTTTTGTGGCTTGAAATGCTGCCTTTTGCTGTTTTCTGAGCTGGTGAACTTCCTCTCCTGAAAGACAAGTTTAGGACTTTGTTTGTAAAACCAGTGTCAGACTTGCCAGGAATGTGTGACCTCCACTCCGCACACCCGTGTCTGATATGGCAATCCTGCTAAAATATGCAGAGAGCAAATCTCAGCTGGTAGGACAAGGATGTGAGGGAGACTGGCGATTGCTCACACTTCTCTGGTACTTTGAAGAATCCACATCTTCATCAGAAGCACCTCCCTGACACAAGCTGGGCTGTGCAGACTGGTGAGTTGCTGGAGACTCCAGCGCGTTCCAGTCAGGAATTCTGAATTATGTATTCCCATCCAAGTCTTTCCATCTCTTAGGAATCCAACCACGCCCCCTCCATCACTATGAATAAACTACAAATAGCTACCCATTGCTAGGGGCAGTAACCAGGGAAGCCTTGATCACGAAGGAGTTTCTGATTTAGAGCTGGGTAAAGTCTCAGCTCTGGTGGAGCATCCGTAATGATCCCACCTTGGAATCCGAGATACTCCGGTAACTGGCATGGACATAGAGTCGTAAAGTCCCACCTGCCCTCAGGAGGAACTACACTGAATAACACTGAGTTCCTGTCAAATAAGATACTCCTGTATGGAAGGATTAAGTTTTCAGGACTACACTACAAATAGCTCAGATAGCCTTGCTGGGAATATATCTCTTCCCCCCACCTCCCCAGTCAAGCCAAAGACAAATTGGTGTCTCCCTCAAAAAACAACCCACTTTCCCTGTTTTTTTTTTTTTTTTTTTTTAAGACAAATAGGAGAAGTACATTTTGGAATCTCCCTCTGAAACCTAATAGAGGCTGAGAGGTGAGACCCTGACCCAGGTTTGCCCTGAAGTGGAGTTTCCTCTACCCCAGAAGATAACAAATTACACAAGTAAATGTCCTTTCCCCTTATCCAGTCCCACAAACTCTCCTGATGTCCGGGGGAGGTTCAAAGTGCAGCACTGCGGAGGCAGCCTGTTGGCGTTTGCAGCATAAAGGCACAAGACTCTGGATTGTGTTAGTGGAGGTATTTCACAGCCATTTGGTGAATTCTGTAGCTGTTTTGAAAATGTTAGGCTCATTTATGCAAAAATCGCACCGAGCATACATTGATCACCTCAGTTGGGAGAAAAAGGGTGGGGGAGAGAATAAAAAGAACCCCATTTTTGAAGTAATACATTTGGAGAATCATCGTCTCCATCAGACAATTGTAATATACAGTTCCCTGTCTAGAGGAGTTGCAACCTAATGATTACCTGGTACCATCAGACAAAGCAAGGACATCAGATGCTTCCCTATACATGAGCGGAGAGAGATTTCAGTACTGAAATGCCATCTCATCCTTTGAAGAGATAGTAGTGTGAAATATTCCGTTATTGCTTTATCCTCATTTGTTTATGAATATTTAGCGCTCAGGAAGGCATCAGACGGATAGCATCGGAGTAGTAGATCTCTCTCTCTCCGGAAGGACAGGCAGGGCACAGGCGGCTGCATTAGAATCTTCTTGTTCCTTTCTGGGACCTGACCTATCATGACCTGAAGCAACCACCTCTGTGGGTGTGGGGGAAATACATTTAGTCTGCCTGACCCAGTCTTTGGTCTTTCCAAGTGTTAGTAAGGCAGTTCGTTTTGTGGTGATGTGGTATTTTTATTCACCAAACTGGACCAAAGACACCACATGGATTATGTCCAGGCTCCCCAAAAAGCCATTAGACGGTAACAACTTCTAGTCATTACTAACTCGTGACCTGGAGACCCCCATTACTAAACTCCTTATCCCTCCCGCCTCATTTGATTTCAATCCAGTGAGTTACACAGCTAACAAGCAACTTGCCAGAGCCAAACTATTGTGAGAAGCATGTAGCTGGGGGTGGGGGTGGGGTGGAGATGGGGGCGGGTCTGCAGTAGCAATGGGAAATTGATTGCACAAACTTCAGTGCCTCTGCATTCAGAATGGGCACTAGCCTACCTGCCAGGGTTCATGAACAAGCAAATCTTCTTTGCCTGTTTCATGATGGGCTCCCTTCCCAGTCTTCATAGGGCAGGACATGGTGACAGTAGCTGGGCAACACAGCAGGGCAATGACCCCAAAATGTCCCCCACAAACCCAAGATCAAACTATCCAAAACTGGTGCATCTCGATCTGAAGCTGCACAGGCAGGAAAAGGGAATATTTCCTCCCCATCCACTTCTTATCAAGCATATGTCTGGGAGGGCTCTGCGTACGGCCATCCCACATTCAGAGATGCTCTCATGCCCTCTGACCTCTCGCCCCTCCATCAGGGGAGATCTATAGCATTTACAATCCAAAAACAAAAGAGAAAGGAGAGGAGGGCCAGAATTCATCTTCCTAGCTGACACCTACCGTTAATTAACGACTTAAAAATCAATGACATCGGGGACAGGCAGCAAATGACACCTCCATGCAGAATCTGTCTGCCTTCAGAAAGAGAAAAAAATATATATACGAGGACAGGTTTGATGTTCACCATACTCCACTAGATTAGGGGGAATTGAAGAAAAGGCACTCCCTCCCCATCTATCACTGTCCATTCAAATACTGTAAATCCCCCTTGATTTTCCTGTTTCCAGGCACCAGAGTGCTGTGTTTGGGTGTCTTTTGGAGGCATTGTCCTCAGAAGGAAGTAGGAAGACTGCCATGCCTTTGGCATTGAGCATATAAGGAAGGATGTGAGAGGCACCAGCAGAGAGAGAAGTTTGTAAGCCACAGAGATGTTAAATTGTAAGCCCTTTGGGCAGGAACAGTCTTTGTTGGGTGTTTGCACTGTGTCTAGCGGAATGGGATCCTGGCCCATGACGGGGGCTCCTAGCCACAAAGAATAATAAAACATCATAATTGACGAGCTTCTTTAACAGCTGAAGGACTTAAATGAGACCATGAATTGGAGACATTGGACCTGATTCTCTGTCCACTCATGCTGTTTTTATACCAAGGTATTTTCATTGGTTTCAGTGGAGTTACCCCCAATTCATATCGGTGCAAGCAAGTCAGTGTTACTGTCTCCCTCCATACCACCACTTAGGCTATGTCTACACTACAAGCACGACAGCAGCACAGCTTCAGTATTGCAGCTACTGCACTCTGGTGTAGACGCTTCTTACGTAAACGGAAAGGGTTTTCCCATCTCTGTAGTTAATCCACTGCTCCAAGAGGCAGTAGCTAGCACAGGCGCTGACTTTCCAATGTACCATGTGTGTGTGGGGGGGGAAGGGAGTGATGACCCGTGGCTCTGCCCCAGTCCCCACCCCCATCCTGCCTCCTCCCCCCCCAGAGCCTCCTGCACGCCATAAAACTACTGATCACGGCAGGCCGGAGGCGTGGGGAGGAAGGGGGAGGCGCTGATCAGTGGGGCCCCCGGCTGGCAGGAGGTGCTGGGGGAGGGGAGGGGGACTGATAGGGGAGCCCATGGGTGCTCCAGCCTTGGACCACCCATGGAGTTGTGCCTATGGTACCTAGGTCGACAGAAGAATTCTCTATGTGGCTACAGTGGGAGCTAAGTTGACCTAACTACAATGCTCAGGGTGCAAACTTTTCACAGCCCTGCGTCACGTAGCTAGGTCTAATTTTGAAATATAAACCAGGCCTTATACACAGAGAACTAGGTATGTAAGGGTGATCAAAATGCTAGTCATAGGGCAAATGCAGCCTAGTGTGCTACAATGCAGCCTACAGCTGCCTTTCCCTTTAAAGCTACAGTGTAGCTTTCTGAGACTAGACAGCCATCTTGATCCAAGCAAGTAGGCCCCTCTGGTATTAAACAAGGACACGGCTGCCACCGTATCCATTAGGAACAGCCCTCAGGCAAGTTGGCAATGTGGCCCTGAACTGGACAAAATTTCGCAGCCCCTGACTCTACATTAAAATGCTCACAATATATGGTGGAATATATGGGCACAAACAACTGGAGCCAATCAGCTCATAAGCATGCCATGCTCGTGTACGTGTTCCTAGTAGGACAAGAGAAGGAAAAAGAAATACCCCACAAAATATGGGCTACACCGGCAGAACTGCCACTAAATAGGGTTCCCCCCCGCAAAGTTTTCCATGCAGCTTCAGCAGGCTCTCTGCAATTAAGCCAGGCTCATCCTCTCCACATATGGCAACAATTGTGTAGTGAAGCATCCACATCTCTCTTCCATCAAATAAGCTGTGACCGGGACAGGGCTGCCGCTTCTGAGGAGATGAAATGTATCTAGGCCCAATGAGATCTGCCGGGTCGCAACCGATAGGGCAACTTTCTTGCTTGCTTGCAACAGAGAGGGTTTGACTTTAAGGAGAAATGAATGGCCTAAGGATGCTGCTGCTAAGGGCATCACAGACAAGCTTCATTGTAGTGAGAGACAGAAAGACGTATTCGATCACTAAGTCTATACTCCTTAGCCAGGGCAAGATATAGTGCCCCCAACAGCAGACATATCACAGATTTAACTGGAACTCAGTCAGAAGGCTTGCAACTTAAATTCCTCCATAACCTACAGCACCAGTAGTTTGTTGACTTAATCTAGTTAAGACAAATTAACTCATGGTGTTCTCTTTGCCCCCAGATGAGGAGGATGCTACCCCCAGAAACTACCCATTCATAGGAAACACAAGGATCCCTCACTGGGAAAACCACACTGCAGACCAACTTTGGCATAGCTTGTGCCGGGGAGCGCCGTACAGGGACAGGCCTGGAGAGCAGATGGCTTTTTAAGAACAAACCTTTTTGGAATACTAAATCTTATAGGAGCTGTAAATGTCAAATTTAAATTCATACTTTGTACCACCTTTGATTTCAAAGAGGATTACACCTATTCGCTGAAAGCAAAGCAACACCAAAGCTACATGAAATGGAATTACGACTACTTAGGCCTTTTTCTATTGCCTCTTTATATTGTTAACTCCTTCCAATTCATTAAGTCTAATCCTTATTAGGCTAAGTAACACACATATGAATAGACAGGACTGGACACAGGAGCATATGTGCCTTTTGTATCACTCCTTGGTTAATCCATAGCCCGGGGTGGGGACAGACACTGTGAAAAGTGGCTGGACTAAGCTTCTGACTGGGCCAAGCAGTGTGCTTCTCAGCAGGGAGGCAACAAGAGAGCTCTGTGATCAAGCCAACTCAATGCAGTCCGCCTCCAGTGTATTTCTTTGTTAATCAATCTGCTGGGGAGGCCGCGTACAAAGGGTCCCATTCTGTTATGTAAATACACTGGACTTCAGCGCTCCTGCCAGAGCTGGAGGGGAACCACCTTCTTTTCAAAGTTTTGCTCATTCAACTTTATAAACACTTCGCTATAAACAGAGAACTTCACAAGCAAAATTAAAAACGCAATCCCAGAAGGAAATTAAAAGGAGAGAGAGAGAGAGAGAGAGAGAGAGAGAGAGAGAATACGTACAAGCTTTGGTGTCTTTATTAGCGAATAGCTCCCACGAGAGGTCCTAAGCATGGAATTTTGACTTCATTTTTGCATTGCTATTTAAATACCTTCCTCTAAAGCGACACTCTTTAAAAGGGCTAAGAATGCTGCCCTTAGTTGTGTGCCACTGAAGGTCTTGGGAGAGTCTGCGTGTGGGATCAGACTGAACACATGCCTCCTAGTTCTAAGCAGTTTTATCCCTGTTACAGTTCGAGGTAACAGCTCAGCTCGATTGTCATTTTGTCCTGCCCCATGTACTGAGCTAGGTAACTTTTCACGGGCTAGCTATGGAAAAATAAAGGGCCTAATTCTCTTTTGAGATGTACGTGACTAACTGCATTGAAGCCAAAGGAGTTACACAGATGTAAGCGCGAGGGGAATCAAACACAGTATACAAAGCAGATATTATTTATACAGCACCAGCATTTTAAAGACAATGAAGCACGGGCTTATATTGTCTCTTGCAGATTGCAGCCACGAAATAAAGCCAGGAGAGAAGCTAAAGCATCTAATTCCCTGGCTACAAGGAAGAGAGTGAGATTCCAATTTACAGGGTGCCATTCAGTTTTACGACAATATCTCCTAATACAGCAGGTTTATCAATTGAGCAAAAAGGCACAACGGGGTGTGTTATTACTGGAGCCTAATCTCACGCCTCGGGTGTGTTGTGTGAGGCACAAGGGCAAAAGGCCACAGCACCGCGGGATTATCCAACAGCAAGGCTCAAGCAGGATGCCGCGTTTGGATTATAAAGTGGATTGGCTTGGGTTTAAAATAAAACATTAATATTTGTTGTTTGGGTTTCAACTGACAATGCCTCTTCTGGTACTAGGTAAAAAGATGAACAGCAAAGGGACAGTGCAGAAGGAGCAATATTCTTTATTTTCATTGGGTCCTCTCTCTTTACATTAAATAGTCCAGTGAGGAATTTTTTGAATGCCATGTTCCATCTGGTCAGACTTATAGGGCAGGGAACGTCTTTCTGGGTACGTTTGTGCAGTGCCCAGCACAATGGAAACCCATCCTGAGCGAGGCCTATGGGTGCTCCCGTAACACCACCACAAGCTGAAGTGGCGAAGTTTCATGATCCCCATTTGGATTTAGTTATTCACAGGTTTCAAAATGAAAAGCAGACATTGCTCCCCTGGCTAGAGGAGCGGCTGAACAGGTGTTCAGTAAATACAATGGTCCTTACCACAGCAGACCATTGCTGTGTACTGATGATCAAATCCAGTCAGCGCAGGTAGATCCCTCGGCGGCGGCTTCTTCCACCCCGTGCCACAATGGGAGCAGGGAGTGGGGTTAGCACCTAGAATACCAGCCTGGGAGGTGTGTAGATGTCTAGTCGCCATCTCTGCCCTGGACTCACTTGGTCAGCTTGGACATGGTGTTCAAATGCTCCCTGCCTCAGTTTACCCACTTGCAAAAATGGAGATATCAATAAATAATAATATATAGCACTTTTCATCAGTAGGTCTCAAAGCCCTTTACAAAGGAGAGGATCATTATCCTATTTTACAGCTGGGGAAATTGAGGCACAGAGGTGAAGTGACTTGCCAAAGGACACCCAGAAGGCCAGTGGCAGAGCCATGTAAAGAACCCAGATCTCCTGAGTCCCAATATATTGCTTTATCCACTAAGCCACTCTGCCCCCACGGTGCCCAGCTGCCCTACAGGTGTGCTTGAGGCTTAATGTAAGAAGCTACTTGAGATGCTGGGTGCCTAGACACTCCCCTGATTGGCACAGGATATGAGTGAAGTTCTCATTGTTGTCATAATGGAGTCATTCTTCCCCTAGCTGCCCTACGCACCTCTCATTAAGGCCGATGCACTCGATGGGCACGTGCCTCCCATTCAGCAAGAGACGATGACCCTATGGGTTGTAATTAGCACTCTTCAAGAGGCAGAAGTTCCTGTCCGTTGTTGTTTAATTACTGTGTCTCTACCACAACAGACGCTGAGCTTTCCCTATGACCCCTCTCTCACTCTCCCTGTCTCTCTCTCCCAGGGCCCTGAGTGACACTGGGAAACATGGAGCAACTTCTTAATTAATTGGGCTAATTAGCCTCCTAAATGACTGGACAGCTGGACCCCATCTCCGATGTGATCTCATTGTGAAGGGAACAATCAAATAACAGTTTGTTGCTTGAGAGTTGACAAAGTCTCGGAACTGCCCGCGATCTGGATCCTATTAACCTTACTCCCTTGAGATGACTGTAAAGGGTGAAGATGTTTTCCCTTTGGTTAATGAAATCCGCAGTAAGACCGGAGCATTATTAGACAGCGCCCGGTAGCCTTGTCATAGGTCAAGGTGTCCTTTCGAGCACTCCCCCGTTTTCCAGGGTTTATAACATGGCTGTTAAACTTTGCTCTGGTCTAAAACCTAGCAGGCCAGGTCTTGGCCCTGAAGCATAACTCTTAAAACATTCAAAAGGCTTTGCCTGTTTTTAACCCTTTGAATCCTGGGGACTCCCATGAAGCTTGATTTTCAAAGATATCAAGCACGCAATGAAGCTGGTGAGTGGTGGGAATTCAGCACTTCTGGAATTTAGGCCTGGTGGGTATGTTATATATGCTTGTATATAATTTTTCTCTATCTTTCTTTTATAGGTAAAAATATATGAATATAAGAGCTCTTCTTAAGCATTCATTTGTAAAGTCAGCTCTGAAGTCCACTACTGACAGCCCTGAGTCAGCCACACAATTAGGAGCCACCAGATACTTTGTTCGTTGCCTCATATATTTTCTTGTTCCATAGATAGTAGCACCACTTCCCTTCTGATCTAGAAAATACTAGCACCACAAGGGTTAACCTAAATCATTTGCTGGGTGTTTTTTGTAATTCTCAGAATAGAACAGGTTGTGTGCGCTTTTCTGCCCTTGGAGAGCTCAGAAGTGCCTTTGATTTACAATGGGAATTTGGGGAGTGAGGAATCCAGATTGAGGATAGTATGAGAAAAGAAACGAGACAGAGTTAATTTTCAAAAGCAGCAACTATGCCAGGGTACTTTTAAAATGTTTGCATGAGACTGTGCATTACGGGTCACCGGATTTTATAAAGTGCTTCAGTATGGATCTATGCAACAGGTATTCAGAACCCACAGACTTCTACCACAACCCCATGCATGCCCCCAAGGGCAGATTTTGGCAGGAAACATCAGTAGACAAAAACAATGTATTGTCTTTTTGATGAATTTTTGCTAGAAGAAAATCCTCGTAGAAGCATAAAGTGGGATTCTTTCACCCTGCCTGGACGATTTCCTTTGGGGCTACAAGATGCCTTCCCCCAAAGGATATGCTTTTAAAGCGAATTGTGAATGAAGAGCATCCATCTACAGATTTAACAAACAAATAAGCTTGGTGCATTTTGGAAGCAAATTCTTAACAGCTGAACAACGCTGCAGGAGGGGAATGCTAGAAAGCCACAGTAGGTTGGCAGGCTAGAAGCAAAGAAACAACCATTAGCCAACTGAGTAGCAGGAGTACCATAAAAGATGGCTATTCAGTGTGGAAACAAGCACAGCATAAGAACACCTTCCAGAGGAATAAGGATAGGAAGGGTTCACCTAGACCAGGGGTCGGCAACCTTTCAGAAGTGGTGTGCCAAGTCTTCATTTATTCACTCTCATTTAAGGTTTCACATGCCAGTAATACATTTTAATGTTTTTAGAAGGTCTCTTTCTATAAGTCTATAATATATAACTAAACTATTGTTGTATGTAAAGTAAATAAGGTTTTTAAAATGTTTAAGACGCTTCATTTAAAATTAAATTAAAATGCAGAGCCCCCCAGACCAGTGGCCAGGACCCGGGCAGTGTGAGTGCCACTGAAAATCAGCTTGCATGCCACCTTTGGCACGCGTGCCATAGTTTGCCTACCCCTGACCTAGACTATCAAGACAACTGTTCTGTAGCATGGCTGTAGCCATACTGGATTATAACACAATTTGGCTTGTACGTTGTAACCAAGCTTTAAAAAACAAACAAACCCCAAACACTTGTCCAGCACGGGAGAAGCCCAACATGATTTAGCTTCTTCCACAGTGGTTGGCCAAACTTTTCTAAGGGCTAAATAAAAAGATAAGCCAGCACTTTCAAGGCTAAAACATGCGCTCTGGGGCTTGGTCCATGGGAAGATACAAACGAACTGGGCAACTCACCACTCTTCAGCATTTAATGTCCATCGCATATCCAGGAGCGGCCCCAGGGTTTTTGGCGCCCTAGGCAGGGGTCCTTCCGTGCTCCCGGTCGTCGTTGGCAATTCTGCGGCGGGGGGGTCCTTCCGCCCTCCCGGTCTTCGGGGCACTTCGGCGGCGGGTCCTGGAGCGAGTGAAGGACCCGCCGCAGAATTGCCGCCAAAGACCCGGAGCGCGGAAGGACCCCCCACCGCCGAATTGCCGCCAAGGGCGGCAAAATGCCTCCCCCCCAAATCCTGGTGCCCTAGGCAACCACCTAGGTCGCCTAAATGGAAGCGCCGGCCCTGCGCATATCCGAAGAGGTTATGTAGCAGTATAGAAAACATGTGGGCTGAGATTTTCAAAGCCACATATGGGCTTTGGATGCCAAATCCCTTTTCTGACTTTGATAATCTTAGCCATTGAACCCAGCGACTGTCACGCAAGGACAGTCATGCAAGCCACTGAGCAGTCAGGTGTCCTGCAGCCATACGGAATTGCAAGGGGAGTGAATGGGAAAAGATAGCAAGTAGTCAGAGCAGCAAAGAACATTTTTCCAGAGTTATCCTTTTTTGGTGTTAGAGAAATCTGGAGGCAACCAAAATTCAGACACATCACCCATTATTCCATCAGGGCTGATCTACTCAGTTGGTTTGTTCTCTGTGACACGTGCTGCAAGACCAGGCATTCAGCTTTCATGAGGCCTGTTGGGTTTCTCCAGTACAATCTCCTTCATTTAAAAAGGCATTGAACTGTATGTGCTCTCACAGGAGCAGAGAACAAACCAGAAGAGCTGATGCACTGGTGATCTGTGTTTTCAGGAAACCAAACTTCAGCCAAGCAACCCAACAGATTACTAGACTTAGAGGTCAGAATGGACCTATTATCAATCAGTCTGGCCTCCTGCATGACACAGGCCCGAGAGTAATATTTGCATCAATCCCCTAACTTCTCTCTGAGCTACAGTATCTCTTTTAGAAAGATATCCAGGTCTGATGTAAAGACTTGCAAGTGAGGGAGAATTTTTTTTTATTACAATGGTTAATTATCCTCACTATTAAAAATGTGTCTTTTATTTCTAGTCTGTATTTGTCTAGCTTCAGCTTCCAACCACTGCATCTAGTTATGCCTTTTCTGCTAGATTAAGGAGCCTCCACTATCAGAAAATCTCTTCCCCCATAGGTCTTGGTAGACCATGATCAAGTCACCTTTTAAACTTCTCTTTGATAAAATAAAGATTGGTGTGAGCATCTTGGCCCCAGGCATAGGAATATTCTAAGTTATTATTTGTAGGATGGTAGCAGATAGTAATTCCAATAAGGGCCTGCTGTGATAGCCATTGTACACATAATATGATACAACATGAAAAGTCTATTATTGCAATTATAAGCAACCCACCCATCCTGACCAGGGAAGTTGTACATTATAAAACTTTTACATATATTATTCAAAGGATGCCTGTTAAAACATCCAGAAGATCGAACTGACTGAAATATGCCTGGAGTGTTCATGCTATTTGATGGAGAAACACTGCCACCTTAAATTTTGAAACCATGCTCTCTGGACAATTTTGATATAGCTGTAGTCAGTCTGGCTGCTGTAGCCAGGAAAATGAGGAGAAACACAAAAGCGAGTCTCTGCCCCCCGCCCCTTCCAAGGGCAGGTCCTTTCTGAATTGTGCTAAGCTTAACATCGAGTATTTCTGCCAGAGAGGCCAGCTGAAGTCGTTCTTTTGAAATTTTTTTGGTGTCTGAGAGATTCAAGTGTGATTCAAAGTTTGAGCTACAACAAATGGTGCCGGGGAGATATCAAGGAGCTGTTGGGTACGTCCTATACATGAGCCCACCCCAGCATCTTGGATTTTTAGGGAAGTTTGCTCAGTTCCCTATTCTCGGACGTGCCCCTATCGGTATTATAGGTCGAAGTAAAACCCTGGATCTGAATACACTCAGGTAACAGAAAAATTCTGATCCAGGTCCAAACTAGTACAATAAAATTCTGTAAATCCTAGCAACGAATAGAACAGCACACAACGGGGGTGGGGATGGAGCCAGTCTGCAGACTAAGGAAACCATGTGCCTGGAGTGTCCCAGAAAAGTTGCTAAGCCCTGTGGATAACAAAAACTTTCTAGATCTGTTTTGATTGCCATCGTTCAGAAATCCACTGAGGATCCCCAGAAACTATGCCATGAACTCCTGCAGAAGCAGATATTTTCCTCAGCTGTACAGCTCTTTCCAGCCTCATCAAAAACAATGGTCGAGGAAGCACAAGAAAGATTAGTAGTTAGGGACCAAAAAAAATTCAACCCAGAACAAAATTCACGTGGCTAGAGCTCCAGAGTCGTTCTTCAGATTCGGGCTGGGACTGGTGAGAATAAAGAAGCTATAAAGCAAACTGCAGATTGGAATCATTGGAGAATCAAACACAAGATTCCAGTCTCCAAATCAGTCTCCAGGCAAGAAGAGGGCTTGGAACTTCCTTTACTCTTTAAAAGTTGGGTGTTAAACATTTTAGAATTCCAAGTACGATATCAACTGGCTGAATCCTAAACACGACACACGCTTGTGCATTTTGTGGGGTCAGGTGACAAAGAGAAAGTATTGACAGTAGCTGCACTGGGGAGAGAGATTCAGCATAATGCTTAAATAGGAATATATAAATCTGATCTTCCACAATACTGGATGTTCTACCATACAGAACAAAAGAAAGGATTCAGTTGCCTTTCCAATGAGCCTGTCTAGCCTGACTATTGAGCTACCATTTCTCTAGGAAGGGACCAAGAATGAGCATAGGGTAGAATTTGTACCCCAGAGATAACCTCTTGGCTCCGGCAGTTCCTAGTGACCGGCCTCTGATTCACTGGCAAAGCACTAAAGCTTGCCTTTTTAACTCGTGTATTTTCAATACATACAAAGAATATGGGCAACAAGGTTTTGCTATGGTCAATAATCCCTGAAATGATGTTTTCAACAAACCTCATTTCAAGTCTAGAGTAGAGAAGTGATTGGATGAAAGGCCATTATATGACTGCTGTAATTTATTCTACAGAGAGCTAAAACCACCAATTATCTGACATGAATGACACCACTTCTTTTTCTTACCAGCACAAAGGTGCACAGTATCTGTTTCCTGAGATCTAATTTGGTCTACATTAAATTAAACAAACAAACAATGTTTAAACAAAAGCTGGATACAAACCAGCTGGAATCATAAATACTGAGACAGAGCAAAAATTCAAAGCCAAGCCTAACGCTCCATCCTTGATTCACCTCACTGTTTTATTCTAAGAAAGAATAAGCAAACCCAACTGCTGAAAAAGGTGACAGCCTGTCCCTTGAACTGCCTGGGATGTGCTTCTTAAATCAACAGTGGGAGAACTGGCCTTTTATTAGTTGGAGAGGGTGAGCAGGAATGGAGTTGCAGGCTGGGGTAACAGAAGACAATTTCATGGAAGCTAAGGAAATGTGTGTTACATTGTCCAGAGATTGACTGTCAAGTGATGAACATTTTAGACAGCCTATCATCTTTGGTTTAGTTTTCTGACTCACTGGATAACATTAGATCTTCACTAGGTCAGAGGCCAAAGCTGTGTGCCTTGCTCATATGTGGAATATTTATATAGATTTTAAAAATCTATATTGATGAAGTAGGTTCAAACAACTATGGGTGACTGTTCAGTTATATAAGCACCGGAGTCATTTTCTCAATATGCCTGGGGAGCTCACATTGATGTTAAATGGGAGCTTAGTCCCTCTTGGTAGAAACATGTGGGATTTTCATTACCCATTCTAAGATCTATGCCATTTCCCCGCTTTTTCCTGTTGAAGCCCAATTGGTCCTTACTATGAACTAATCATTTAGTGTGGGATTCATGACACCTCACACAAAGCCAGGGCAAATGGGGCTTTCATGCAGGCAGTGGGACTCAAGTGGAAGTTTTGTAGGGACAGAGTCTACCCCCAAGCAATGGGCAAGATGTGGAGTAGCCATTGTTATTTACATTAATCATGTGGTAGCCCCAAGACAGTGCAACAGCATCAGGATCCTGACTGCCAGGTGCTCTACGAACATATTGTAAGTGACAATGCCTGCCCCAAACAGCTTCAGCCAGCCCGGCTGGGGGAAAGGGCCACCACACCTGTGCAAGGGGGGTTTGTGGTGAATGGATCAACATACTTGTGGCTGGATTGGCCACACCCCCAGCTATTAGACAGATGTGAATGATAATTGGGAACAGTTTAAGAATATTTTTCTAGATGTCCAAAAAGCCACTATCCCATAATCGAGAAAGGCGGCTATGCTGATTATATATAGGTATACAGACATTTTATTCATGAGCTTAAGCATTTAAATGACAGAATAGTTAAAGTATGGCTATGATGGAAGAAAGTAATTTGATTGTAAACATATTTTGGTTTTAAACTTGCACAAAAGTTATAATCAAGAGCCAGAAGGCAAAAGCATTTTAAATATTCTGAAAAGCCTTTATATTTACATACGCACGCACACACTTACATCCTGTCTCCATTTTTATTGTATCATTTTTGGAGAGCAAAAAAATAAAAAAAAAATCTTTAGCCTAATACAAGTAAATATCATTGTTCCTATTTAGAGAGCGTTTTGTCCAGTAGTTAGAGCAGGTTACTAGGGTTTGTTATGCCTGAGTTTGATGTTAAACACTGTCTAAGATCATAAAGCAAGTCAGAAGCAAAGCACTTAGGGCCCTGGTTCAGCAAGATTCATAAGCACATGCCTTGTGTTAAGAACATGACCAGTCCCATTTTAATGCAAGTCAGTGGGACTATACTCATATGTTTAAAGCCAGGCATATGCATAAGTACCTTGCTGAAGTGGGGCCTTCACCTCTCGGAGTTTCAGTTTATCGAAATGTACCAGGATGATAATGCTCATCAACTACACAAGGGTGTTACAAGAATTAATAGAGAGACAAGGTGGGTCAGGCAGTATCTTTTATTGGACCACCTTCTGTTGGTGACAGAAACAAGCTTTTGAGCCCCACAGAGCTGCTTTTCAGGTCTGGGAAAGGTACTCTCAGCATCACAGCAAAATGCAAGGTGGAATAGTTAGCACATATTGTAAAGGAGCATTCAAGGCAGTGTGGTGAAGTTGGTCCAAGAAAAGGTATTACTTCACCCACCTTGTCTCTCTAATATCCTAGGACCAACATGGCTACAACTACACTGCATGAGAATTAATACTTAATCCAGCATTTTGAGATCTCTAAATGCAAGCGCTACTAGAAATACATGGCATTATTTTTACGTGGCATTAACATTGCTGATAGCTTCAAACCAAATTTGATTTTTAAACTCTAAATAGCTCAAAGCAAATCTCAAATCTCAAGGGGAAAAAAAGGGTTAACATTTATGGGGTGGGGATGGATATTTTATATTTTTATATATATTTTTTCTGAAGTAAGTTTGAACTTATTGTTGTATCCCCTATTTATCGTCAACCATCACTTCATAAACGCTCATTCCAAGCCTAAAACGAAGGCAAAGCCTTTATGGACTCCCTCAGTTCATTTAGTTCAATTCATCATAGGTTTTTTGGTGCAATGTGGGAGGGAATCCATTCATGCCATATAGTTTTTATTCCATGAGAGTCTAATAGCCTATAGTCGGTTAGGTGTGTTAAAATAAGATGAGTTGATGCGGTCATTCTTTCCTGCTGATATTTTATATCCCACTACTGGTCTAGGTGGTTCTACCCTCCCGATCACTGTGACCAATAAGAGCCTCCCAGGATGACACCAATTGGCCAAGTTCCAGCCGATTTGAAAATTAATCAAAGCTAAACATTTTTGTCTCACATTCATCCGAAGTGACGAGTCAGGACTCCTGCGTTCTATTTCTGGGTTTATTTCCCAGCACTGCAGGAATCACTGGGTGAAGCTTTACGGTAGAAGGTCAGACTAGCTGTTCACAGTGGTCCTTTTTAGCCTTAAAACCTAGAAACTCACTGTATATGATCTTGGGCATGTCGCAACCTCCCTATGCTAGTTAATCAGCTGTAAAGTAGGCACAAAATAAATGTATAACTAAGTTCTAATGTATTTTAACCCTTTGATGTAAGTTATAGAGCATGGATTAGATGCTAGGCAGTATGTGTAAGAAGCAGCTCCTGCTAGATTTGTTTTCTTACCATCTTCAGTTACCTAGACAAGTCACATTTTTTAAATGTAATTGATTGTTTTTTTCCTTTTCATTAGTGCCATGCCTGGAGTGGCTGGCTGCTTGCATTGGCATTAGGATGGTCACCATATTGGGGTCACTAGAAGGCTGTAATTAGCAGGAAGGTAACAGCTATTTTTATGATGTGCTTTTTACATACTCACACTGAACCTTTTAACCCCTTGTCTTGATGTCCCGTTTCCCCTCGGTGGGTGGTTCAATACATACTAGCTCTCTGGAGTTTGCAAAAGGTGGCAGCAGCACCTAATTTTAAGCTATCCTTGTGGGACCACTTTGTCCTTCTCTCCCTCTCTCGCACACCTGTATGCATGGACACACACTCTTCCTTCATCGCTGCTCTGCAACACCCCCTGGCCATCTCATGCCTTACATTTCCATGAGCAAAACCAGCAAGCCATGACCAATGATGCTTTTGTAATGCACCCACAACAGGGACTAGGAGAACATTTGCCAAATTCATATCCCCTGTAGGATTTAACGGCATCCACCCACACAAAATAGGGGTAAAAGCATTTGTGGAGCTGGGAGCAAAAGGCCGAGACCTGTCAGGGACTTAACTCATTAAACTTGCCCCATGTGATCCAGTCCACTGTACAGAGCTCTGGAAAAGAATTGCTGCGTATTTTGAGAGAAGAGCGCGTGTGAGCACTGTGCGCCCACAAACAAGAGAGAAATATGACATGAAATAAAGAACCAACGGGGACGGGGTGTGTGTGGTGGGGGTGTCCTCAAAATCATTGGCTCCATCTAAGCCGAAAACTAGCGCATTTAACCTTCTGTTTGTGTTTCACAGGAAATCTTGCCTGGCTATCTACCGGGGGTCAAAACCAGGTCACCATCACCAAACGTGACAACTGCAGCCAATCACTGTAAATCATTCTGAACTGTGGTACAGCCTTTGTGAGGCTAGGCTGGCCCGAGCCCAGCCCGAACTGATATCCCTGCCACAGTGGATAATGGTATTGGGATAACTATCAGGCAGAAATAGGATTTTTGTTGTTGTTGTTTCTTTCTGAAGGATTGGGAGAAACCTAGTGCTTAAAGGAATGGATTTTGCAATAGCAAGGGCACTTCTCCATCATTATGGCCTCTCGTCGGGGTTGCTATAGTTAAGATGATGTCAGCCCCACTACAGGATTGATCTACCATAAAACTCCTGCTGGGCTAGAACTTGGCACTTAAAGTCTCCATCCAAGAGGGAAATGAGAGAGTTTAAAATGCTCCATTTCGGAGGGTTTTGAATGATAGGATTATATTTAAACATGGGGTTTTTAAATAGAGATTTTCTTATGTTCCTCTGACTCAAACATAGGGGGAGTTGTTTATTCTCAAATAAAGTATCCTAGAGCATCAGGCTTTTAAGGTGAACTAAATTGATTTGGCTCATTTATAATTGAATTATTACAGTCATGAAAACTGGAGGTTGGGCTCAGTCTGCGAAGCTCTCTCCAGGTTGGGACACTCAGATCTGAAATTCTACATAGGGCCCCATGGCAGAGACCCAACCAAATGGAGATAATACTTACTCACTTCTCTCACAGAGGTGTGATGAGGATTATTGCCCTTATGGGGTTTTGAATGTGTAAAGCACTCTAAATACCAAAGGCCAAATCCTCAGGTGGAGTAAGTCAGCAAAGACCCACTGAAGTCAGTGCAGCTATGACAATTTCCACCAGCTGAAAAATCTGTCTAAGTATATTATTTGCTTAAGGCTCAGAATTAAGGGGGTGAGAGAGAAGAGACAGGATTCTAGTCAGGGTCTTTTTCAACCCCGTGTCTAAGGCAAGCTAAGGAATTATTTCATGGCGGTTGCTATGTCTACCCCAGCACTTGGGTCGGTATAACTTACGTCTCTCAGGGATGTGGAAGGAATTTGCAGTGTAGACATAGCCGAAATCGCTAAGTGTTGTGGGCACATTCTAGACCAGCAAACTGACAGATTATTCCGCTACCAGTACCAGCTGCAGCAGTATGTTGCTGTTGGCTCAAAGCTCCAGTTCCTTTTGGAATTATCTAGGCTGCAAAAAGATATTTGTCTCCAATTTTTATCTCCTTAGTTGGGAAGGCAGGGAGGGACTTGTGTGTGGGGGTGTGGACAACAAAAATGGCTTTTCAACCAAAGCAAAAATTTTGGAAGAAAATATTCATTTTAGTCAAGATTTTCCAGGTTTTTTTTTTAAATGAAAACCCAGAAACCAAAATTTGTTAGTTAATTTTTTTTTTAGGTTTTGGTAGGAAAAAATGGTTTAAAACAAAAATAGATTTTTTCCAGTTTTTCAACAATAGTATGTAACATTTTCCCAGAAAACAGAGAATTCTTTTTCTACTGTTTCTTGTGGAAAAAGTGGCATTTTTCAACCAGCTCTCAAGGAGACCCACCCCCACAAGAAAAGACACTAGATACCTCTGCCCACAAGTAATTGTGATGGTTTATTTACCTAACAGTGAAGCAAACTGTTTTTTCCTCTTTATTCCTATAGACTCAAGCCCTCTAGTTACCCCAGGCCTTGTCTACACTACCAGGGTAAGTTGACCTGAGTTACGCAACTTACGAGAATAACGCAGCTGGAGTCGACGTAGCTTAGGTTGACTTATTGTGGTGTCTACACTACACTGGGTCAACAGGAGATGCTCTCCCGTTAACTTATCTTACGCTTCTTGTTCCGGTGGAGTACCGGAGTTGATGGGAGAGGGATCTGCAGTTGATTTAGCGGGTCTAGACCCGCTAAATTGACCCCCGGTGCATCAATCGCAGCAGTGTCGATCCCCGGTAAGTGTAGACATGCCCTCAGTGCAAGCTTTCCCACATGTGCCTCAAACCAGTTCTGCAAGGATCACCTCTAGAAAAGAATAAGGCATTTGTTCCACAAAAGCTTTCTCTCCTCAGCCTTTTCTGCTGAGATTGCAGTCAAAGGTGATAGTTGTTACCAGTTGAGGTGGATGTGATAGGGACACCTCTCCAGCTATGAAGTGGACTGAGACAACAAACACATTTCAGTCCGTATTAACCTGAACTTACTAAGCAAGAAGTAGTTAAGGATCTATCCGAATTACTGTGTGTGCGATTGATGTGTGTTATGCAACAGTTCTGGTTGCGTGTGCTGTGATGTTGTTTGCCTGCAAGGTAACACATAGAATTCTTTTCACAATAGATTTACACACACACACACACACACACACACACACACAGAGTGAGGCATCCCAGGACACATCCGTCATTGTTCTTCTGTATTCGTCTGGCCCATATTGCACATCCTTTCCCTTCAGCTCATCATTTGTGCATTAGTTTGCAGATTAGTTCAGAGCTGGCCCCATTTTCTCTGCCCCCTGCTGTAAGTTGTTAATGGAAGATTTGTACCAGCAAAACTACACAGAGCCTGTGTGCCCAGGAGATTTCCACTTAAACATAAAGTTTGCAGCAGGAGAAAGTGGCAGAACACAGATTTCCCTCCATCTGCATGGAAGGCAGGATGGTTTTGAGGAAAGGCAACGCAGTGAGACTCCGAGCCCTGGGTCACTTCACAGCTCTGCCAGGCTACCTGTGGAAACTTGGACTAATAATCTTTCTGTACCTCAACTTTCGATCTGTGAAATGGGGATCATACTTCCCTGCCTCCCAGGCACTCTGATGATGAGGGCCATTAAAATATCTAAATAGTAGAAATGTAAAGGAGAATCTGTTATTGACTCACTTTGGTGCTATAGGAAGGCTTCAGCATGAACAACCCTCATCACACTGTCCAGCCAATGAGGTCTGAAAGGCCTGGAAGATGTATTCACCCTACTGTCCTTCCTCACCCAGCGCAGAAGTCAAATCCACAGCGCTGCAAGGATTCTTGTTGCTTTCATAGATTTTCAGGGCAGATCATGCTATTATAACTACCCAGGCTGATCTCCTGCACAACACAGCCTGTACAATTTCACCCAGTGACTCCCCTCTGGGACTTTGAGCCAAGAATCCTTGGATGCAAAAATATATCAGCTGTTGGAGCCTCTCCATTATCCACGATAAGCTACTCTTTCCAAGGCTTTCCAGATCCTCTGTCCAAGGCCTCAGGCAACTAATGAGCAAGACCATCAGCATTCTCCTCTTCAGAGGACAGTTCCAAGTACACCCTTCAATAGAACTAGAAACAGATATTATCTAGCATGGGTTCATGTTATTCTCTCTTCCCATGAGAGAAGAATAGTATAATTCTTTACACTCCTCTTGCATTCTTCCTCCAGTGCTCTCAAAGCATTTAGCAAACTCCAATTAAGCCTCAGACTAGATCCATATGATGAAGCCAAGTATTTTATCCTCACTGTTCAGATGAGGAGACTGAAGTGCAGAGATGACAAAGGGGAGACTTACCTACAAAGACGCACACCTCCTTCTCCTAAGTATCTGGTTACTCACTACAACCATCCTCCATACAATATTACCTGTTCATTTTTCTCTCAAAATAAAACCAATTGCATGGGCTACAGTTACTCACTAGCCCTGACAATTTCTCTGGACTGAGATGAGATTTTTGCAAGTTGGCTGAAACTTTAGTGGAGGGAAGGTAATTTCATAATCTCCTCCTTCTTATTATTAGTTTATTTGTGTTCTCATAGGGCCTCAGTCCCCCACGGTGCAAGGCTCTGTACAACTTGCACCCAGCATCTCCCACCCCTCATGGAACTCAGAGTACTAAAAGGAACAGTGGGGAAAAAGCAGGAAGGGATTTTAAGTCCCTGACTGAGCTATCTAGTCCATGTTCATCATTAAGTCCCAGCTCTCTGATTGATTCAAGAGAGATTCAATAAACAACAAAAACCCTGTTCTTCTTGTCTGGAAGCCAAGCTTTCAGGAGGTGAAAACAATGCTACCCTTTGCACCCCTTCTTTGAGAAGGACGGGTGATGGGTGACCTCACCAAACCCCTCACAGCGAGACGCTCACTTCTGTATGTGTTGATTAGCTGCTAGTGAGCAGAAATGGATTGGACCTGGACTATGCAGGAATTCTTAGGCTTCCGAGGAGGACTGTATGCCAGGCCAAGGGTGACCCCCAAAAGTGGACAAACCTGAAACAACGTTACACTTTCCTGTGGGTCAGGTCCTTTTTCTTCCTTTGCTCTGTTCTTTTCTCTCACTGAGGTTTGCACGGGCCCAGTGAAAAAACAAGGCAGGCTCTGCTTATACCTTCCCTGCTCTGGATCAGCAGCCTGTGCCCGAAAGGCAATTGAGTTCCAGTGACCCCCAGGTGCTTATGTCAGAGATAGTCTTGAAAGCGCCACTGAAATGAGATTGCAATTTCTTTGCTGGGTTTTGGTTGGTTGAGCTTAACTATCTTGGGGGAGGAAGAGGGTAGATTTATTTTATTTGGGGTGATTTTTAATAGAATCATCTCAGGAAATGTTTCACCAAATTTTAATAGTTTTCTTGTTTCTTCCCCCCACAGTGATGGGCAGTGCCCACAAGAACCTCTTTAGATAGCGCCTGTTCAGATGGACAGTCCTTCCCTCACATAACTAATTTCCTTCTCTGGGCAGAGCAGAGGCAGACATCCAATGTACCCACAAAGAAGGCTGAGTCTTCTAGTGGGTAGACAGCAGGATGAGAAACCCGTTATTTAGTCTTTATATTAGCGTAGAGCCTAGAAAGTCACAACCATTATTGGGGTCCCATTGTGCACCCCAGAGGGCAGGGGGTGTCCCTGCCCTGAGATGTTTACATTGTAATCAGGGCCGGCTCCAGCATTTCTGCCACCCCAAG
>NW_020664582.1:13432977-13505475 GCF_002925995.2 Terrapene triunguis
CGGTGGCAGTTCAGCGGCAAGTCCTTCGCTCCTAGAGGGAGTGAGGGACCTGCCGCCCGCGAATTGCCGCAGGTGCCGCCCCTCTCCCTTGGCCGCCCCAAGCACCTGCTTGTTAAGCTGGTGCCTGGAGCCGGCCCTGATTGTAATAGATGAGATCTGTGATCCCCGCAGAGGTGAAAGTAAGCTGGTATGCGCCGGTATGCCGTACCAGACCAGCTTCCCCAAGCGGCAATTTAAAGGGCCTGGAGCTCCCAGAAGCAGCTGGAGCCCCGGGCCCTTTAAATTGCCACCAGAGCCCCGCTGCAGGAGCCCCCAGGTAGCGGCAGCGGGGCTCTGGCAGCAATTTAAAGGGCCCGGGGCTCTGGCCGCCACTACCACCCCAGGCCCTTTAAATTGCCACCGGCTCCAGCAGTGGGGCCCCAAAGGCCCCGCCCCTTCCGGTTGAGGCCCCACCCCTTCCGGTTGAGGCCCCGCCCCTGCCCAGGACTCCAGAGTACCAGTAAGTCCTTTAAGTTATTTTCACCCCGGATCCCCGTTATACAGATCGGAATCTAAGGACACAGCGAGTGACTTCCCAAGTTGACCCAGCAAGAAACTGAACCCAAAACCCCTTAGTCCCAGCCCAACTCCATCCTCCTCTCCCTCCCCGGGACTCATGGGTTGCATTCTGGACACGGCCAATTGACTCGCTGTGTGACCTCAGGCGACTGGCTCTGTACCTCAGTTCTCTTATCTATAAGAAGGAAAATTTACCTAACTCTTTGCCCCCCCATAAGCTCCCATGTGGAAGAACCCCCTCCCCCCAAAGTAGGGAAGAATCTCAAAATTCCCTGATTCTTTCTGTGACCGTGAGCTCACTGTCTCTACAGTTCAAACTGGCAGCAAAACGTAGACAGAAGTCTCAGCTTGAACTCCACATTCAAAGTTAAATCTGGACACATTTCTCCTCATCCAGCAACTATGCTCCAAAAAACCTACTAAACATTCCTAATGTGCATTGCTAACTACATATTGCACCTCCAATCATTTGTATGACAGAAAAGGAACCTAATCCTGAATCTGAAAAACTATGTGATGGAGGATTTACAGTATTAGAAGGCAAACAGTGGCAGGTGTAATTAGGAGAAAAATTTGTCATGCTCTTGACTCTAGGAGAGAATGAAAGGTCTGGAATAGCAAATCTCCCAAGTGTTTACCCAATGTGAGCACACACAAGATGGAAAGCACATTTCCAACCACAGACAGATTAATATTTGATGCCAGAAAGAGAAATGCACGCTGTTCATGTTTATTTAGGATATTGTGAAATACAGTGAAATTTGCAATTTTATTGGATTCGGAGGTTCTGTATTTTTGAAAAGTCCTAAGCAACTGTACGTTGAATAAGAGGCACATATGTTAGTAGTTTAGACATGCCAGCTGCAAAGATAAGAGGAGAGATTTTTTTAAAAGAAAAAAAATGTATATAAAAAGATCAGCCACAGGATAAACTGGGAAAACTCCACTGAGCTTTGTGTGTCTCTTAATACTAATTTTAGTGGCGTATGGCTGACACAAAGGCAAATTATATCTAGGTTACTTTGTCAGTCACTGAAACTCTGAAACCTGGTATTAAAGTAACACACCCTTTAAATGGATTATTCTGGCACACAGCTGTTAGGAATATTTTGTTCTCCCCAAAGATGACATATTTCATGCACAAACCAAGCCAGAGACTGGCATGCCTGTTTCAACAAGGTTTCCAACATTGGAAGTGGTTGCTGGAACTTTACAAGATGATCACATTCCTCATACAGTAATTAGGATCCATTCAACACCCATTAAAGCCAATGGTTTTGTGGCAGGTGCTGGCACTATTGTTCCACTTCTCACACTAGTGTTATTCTTCTGCAGAACGGTAGCAGAATTTCAGGGCTTTGCAAGTCAGTTCCCCAGTACAAAAAAAAATTCCCCACAGTGACATGGAATCTGGATATATTCTATGTGTAACCTCCTTGGTCTACTTACATTCACCAGTCCTGGAACAGAGATGGTCACAAACAGCATGTAGAGAGTCACCTCTTCCAGAAATCACAGCCCAAATACCAGTGGCCCAGTTCCCAGAAAGCATTCCAGGAAGCCTATCTGTCTTAAGCATTGCCTCTACTTAGAGACAAAGGGAGATAGCAGACTCTCCTGCTGCTTGCCAGAGCATGTCTCAATGGACTCTTGCATAAGCTAACAGCAATGTTGTCTGTCTTCAAAGAATGAAAACTTGCACACTAAGAAAAAGAAGATATAAAACTGTATGTAACAGCTGGTGATACCTGCCCTTACAACGGAAAGCTCCAATTGACTTCAATGGGCACTGGCTTTCACCATAACAGAATAAGGGTCCTTATACTGTGACTTAAAGAGATTTCTGTACCACTATGAATCAGCTGACAGATCTTACAGTAACTCTAAAGAACAAGGCCAGCCATGGTTGCAATGCCAGTATGGATAGGTGAATGAAGTCCGATCAAATAAGAACTGACTTGAGCCATCACTCATCACTGGAGGGTCTTGTTAGTTTCCATTTTGGTACTACTCTACACATTGATTTTGGCATGGGAATGGAAGTGGAAATCCTGAAACACCACAAGAAGCATTTTACAGGTATTTAAAAAAACCCACGAGCTGCTATGCAAACCTGGCTGTGAGACCCAATCCTAGCTTGTGGTTGTCCTGGCAGCCAAGCCATTGGAACAGACCTCGGATGTGCTTGCGCTTGTACAGCCAAGACCGAAGGAGAACTCATTGGTTTTCCAATGAGAAGACGTGATCTAGCAACTAAAAAATAAACGTAATTCCTAGCTGCACAGCCCAGTAGATCACCTTTACAGCAGGTTGAAATTTTTTCAAATTAAAGATATTTAATCAAAAACGGCCTTTTTAAAATAAATAAAATAAAAGCAGCATGGAAACATTTCATTTTAAAAAATGTTCAGGGGTTCCCCCTCCAATGAACCCTCCAACGTTCCCCCCTCCAACGTTTTTCTCCCTCTTTTCAATGACAAGATAGAAAAGAGAGGAAAACGCCACAATGTTCAAAATAATAAATATGGGGTAAACTCATTTATTTTTGAAGACTTATTTAAAATTTGTGAATATTTTCCCCTTAGTCAAAAGATTCCCTCTTTTGCGCACTTACTGCTATTGACATCTCCTACTACTTACTGCAACTAATCCATTTATACCTCGCGATTAGAGAAGGACAGACTGGGAGCCAATATTCCCAATTAAGCCAGGACCTCACTGTGCACCTTTATGTACCCACGGTGTCTCATTTTACCCATCTGTAAAATGGCTATAAAATATTTACTTGTCTCACCGGAGTGTTGGAAAGCTTAATTCAATGTTAGTAAAATGCACTGAAAACCTACGACAAAATGTCTATAGATACAAAGTACTAGTATTATTATTTCAGTGAGCAGCTATCAGAGGAAAGTAATTAAACCAACATTCACTCACTCAACTACGGAGAGCATGAAGAGCAGAGAGACCTGCATGAGAGTGAGGAAAGTTTGTGGAAGACTAGGGTGACCAGATGTCCCAATTTTATAGGGACAGTCCTAATTTTGGGTCTTTTTTCTTATATAGGCTCCTATTACCCCCCACCTCCTGTCCCGATTTTTCACATTTGCTGTGTGCTCATCCTATGGAAAACAGTCGAACTCAAACGGACGCGCAGGGCTGGGTCCCAATCTCTCACCAGAACGAAGTTCTCTGAAGAGCAGGGCCATCCCTGGGAAGAAGCCACCAGCCAAACATCTGTCACCACCAGTGACTTCCCACCATTCGCCTGATCATTTCAGAGGATGATGGATGACAATAACTCATTGCTGGGAGGCAGCACAGTCCAGAGCTTTGGATGGGAATATTGTCTCATTGTTTCCTTGCACTCCCCTGTCTGTCTGTCTCCATCTGTTGTCATACTGAGCTTGTTACTTCTTTGGGCTGTGGACCTTCTATTTGTTCTGTGTTTGTGCAGCACCTAGCACAACGGGGCCCTAGTTCATGACTGGGGTTCCTAAGCACTATTGCAACACAAATAATAAATACAATAAGAATAATGGGGACAAAGACCCATGTTCTACTCCTATTGCAGCACGTTGGGCAAGCCACTTGACCTCTCTGTGCCTCTGTTTCCCCTCCTCCCTTTTGTTGATCCTGACTATTTAGATTGTAATTATTTTGGAGCAGGCAGTGTGCATGTACACATATGCATGTACACGCAAGCACAATGGAGACACGGCCTGGATAGGGGCCTCTAGGCAATGCTGTGCTACTAATAATTGCTGCCTGAAAAGACAGTTCTGCATTATCTAGTCTATCTCTTTGCATATTACAGGACTCCGCCCTGCAGCATAGCCCTTACTGAAAGCTATACAACATATCCAAGTGCCAGTGAAGAGTGACATGAGCAGAGCATTGTTCTGAAATAAATACCTACAAGGCGAGGAAGGAACACAAAGCTCGCTCCCACCCACCCAACTTTTGTCGGGAGACGTTTCCTGGTTAGTATATTAGCATCACCTGGATCTGTGACTGCAAGAGAAGGGATACACGACTCTCCCGCTCATCAGGGGGCATGGGAAGAGGTGATCTGACAGCTTCCCCTATTTCCTACACAGCCCACATAAGAGGGAAAAGGAAAGAGTATGACTCCCGCTGCCCCCAGTCCACACAAGGAGGATGTCCTGGGCCAGCAGAGCAGAGATTCTTGTATGTCATAGCCCCATGGTGCCCCATTGGCACATGGAGAAATGAGTTTCGGAGACAGAGATGTAGTCTCCAGTGTTCAAGGAAGAATAGAGGGAACTGGAGACGAGGAATACTGGGGGTGGGAAGAAGAAATGAAAACAGGGAGAAAAGTGGGAAAATACAAACTGGAAAATGAATTGAGGAGGAAGGTAGTATCTGAAAAGAAAAAAATATCTTCAAAAGAAGTGAGAAAAGAGAATGAGCAGAAAAATCTTAAAAGGTATAACAAATTAGATAAAGGCAACAGACTGAAAAAGGCACAGGGGAAACACACCAAGATGCTGTGGATGGTGGGGGGGGAAGTGGAACAAAGGATGTGAAACCAGATAAACAACAAAAATGAAGATAATATAGAAAGTTTGCTACAATAAAATGACCAAATGTACACGCATGTTCAACAGCCCCTATTTGTAAGAACAACTGACCTAAAATGGAAAGCCAGGGGTCAGTCCCCTATTCCATTGTGAAAAGAGGCACATTTCACTTCTCTTAAGAAGCCTGAAATATGAGCACCCAAACCAATTAATTAACTCATTCATCCCTCGAAGGCCACCCAGGGAAAAGCACTGCATTTGTGTATTGCCCGATCAGGGCTTCCAATTTGTTCTCTCAATAGTTTTCAACATTCGTGGAACCAGGGGTAAGAATCTTTAAGTCTGTGAACTTCAGAGAAAAAATATTAAGAAAACAAAGGATCTCTCTCTCTCTTTCTCTCTCTCTCTCTCTCACACACACACACACACACACACACACGTAAAATGTATATACATAGTGATGTCTCCTACCAGCTTTGCATGAGACAGACTTTTCCGTGAACCCCGTGCAGCTAAAATTAGTATGAAAATGGTGGTGTTTCATAAAAGAAAGATATGTGGGTGCCCGTAAGTGCCATTTTATTTCTCAGTGAGAGGATAAAGTGTTTTTTCCTACATAATTTTTGATGTAGAGGCTAAATTAGGCCTGAGAAGAGGGACAATGCAACTTTAAACATCATTAGTATTCAGCCTACGTAAGCCAACCAACAGCAGTTATGTATTTTTGCAAGTATGCATATAATTTATTGTGGAGAACACAATTTACATGGGTAGTCGATGCCTGTTTTATAGCCTCACAAATAGATGTATGAACTCAAGCATATAATGGCTCAACCAGCAGGCGCAAATACGTTCTAAATCTTCTAAATGTGCTTCACAAAAATGTAACTGAGGAATATAAAACAGATCAATTCTTGCATGTTATATATTGGTTTTTGATTTACAAATCTAATCTGGGAAATTTCTTTAGAAATGAGTGGAATTTTTTTTAAAAACTGAACTTCTTGTTTTGCAGGATTGTGCCAGTCAAATCCTAGAGGGTTCCCCTCTGCATATCATTTTTTAAGGTTTAAAAAAAAAAAAAAAAAAATCAACGGAGAGACAATACAATATATATTTGCAGCATTTGATTTCATAACTTCCTATACATCCGAGTGCTAATTTCCGAAGGAAATCCTTTCCCATTATTTACAAGCTCATAACGCACAGAGGGTGCTTTATCTCTGTTTGCCCTAATTAGCTTCCCAAAATAATGCACATCGCTGTATGGATTCTTGCACACTCTGGAAAGCTGTCAATTTCATTTCTAATTCAGGTGTGTGGGGAAGATGAAATCTGGGGGTCTGGAATAAAACACATTTCTTATGGGATGGAACAATTCCTTATAACCTCCCACCATTTTTCTCATACTTTTGCTTCCAAGTATAGCAAATCCCCATGTTATATTTTCTCATAATGTATAGCTTGCTATTACCGCTCATGGACAATTTTTATAGAGAGGGTGCCCTGTTCAATAGATCTGTAGCGTCTCCAAGGGGAATTCACACAGGGTTTTATTTATGGTTACACTCAGCTACACCATGTTGCCAAGCTTTCCCCCTTTGGATTTGTCAAAATTATTCCTTCCTCCACCAACTCTCCCCCCCCGCCCCCCGCACCCTCGGCCATCATATTAGGTACTAAAGCATAAAGGAAATAGTAACCTGTTTAAGACCCTCGTGGCACTTTACAAACACAATATTAAAGGAAAAAACCTAAATGAGATGTTTAAATATCAGCGAGAGTGAATATTCATAAGTATAGGTTATGCTTTAAAGTACTAATGACCTAGAATCCAAAAACAGACTATTGTTGCAAACTGGTCATATATTAGGAGGTTCAAATAAAGACTAGTTTTCGGCCTCCAAAGGCTTCCTTCATCACCTTTTTTGACATCGGACCATACACAATTAGCCATTCTGTACCTCTCAGCTATCCTTCAGTTTAAATCCAAATTTAACTCCGCTTCTCACACACCGGGCACTCTCCCACACTTACTATTGTGGGATTATTTACAAACAAAACACTGAATTGTGAATCTGAGGTGACAGAAAAATATTTCTTATGCTGAAAGAATTAAATCCCACCTTGTTACGACCTTTCCTGCAGTATTAATTTTCTTGTGCGTGTGTCTCATTTTGGGTCTTTGTCCCACAATTGGGTATTGGCAGATTGAGAGGTATGCAATTAAACTAATTCATTATAAAACACATCTGGGAATAGAACTGGGGCATTCAGCTTCCAAAGCCAATCGGCTCCACCATCAAGCCTAACCAGGTCTAGGCAGCTGTGTCCCCATCCCAGCTAACTCAAAGTTCCTGACACAGCACGAATGCTGATCCAGCTCTTTTCTCAAACAAGCAAAGGTTAAAACAAAGACTTTTCCACTATATGTATTACTATGGTAATAACCAAACCTTCCTACTTCAACTACACAGAATGGAGCAGTGACCTGGAAGCGAAGATGTGCAAAACATTTACAACATTTTGACATTCGAGATCCCCCCTCCTCCCCAGCAGAAATGGGACAAATTTGGAATAACCTCCCCTTCCCACTCTGCAAGATGTTGCAATGTTCCATACACAAGAATATGTAAAAACTGGCTTTTTCTCCACTTAAAAATGGTCTTATTTGCCACCTGAAACCTCAAAATTTCAAAATGACAATTCTAAATGTTATTTGTGCAAAGATCAATTATCTGATTGATAGATGTTCGGGTAGGGGGACCCATAACTTCTCATGATGACATTTAGCAAAAAACCCAACATGCAAAAACTTTTCATAAAAAGTTTAATTGATAAAATTTTTCACTTGCACTATTTTCAGTCTACTGAGAATACGTGCGATTTTTCACGGCTGAAGGTCCAAATCTGGCTCTCATTAAAGCCAATGGCAAATGCCCATTGATTTCACTGGTACACGGTCAGGTCCTGAACTCATTTGTGATGAACTTTGGTACCTGTTGTTCCGGACTCAGAACAAGTTGTCCCCATATTATATCAAGTCCTTTCCTAAGCTAAAATGGTAATAATTCTGAATACCCTGTATGATTAAGATTTTCCAGAAGCAGCTTCCTATATAACTATTCATGTATTATCAAGTATTATTTGTTTTACACCAACCATGTGCAAAGTGCTTGTATAGCCTGCAGTACTGGCAGGTGTGTTATTACACACAGAAACAATGAGGTCTTTTCATGGCAATAACTGGCAAGTGTGGTCTAACCACAAGATAAAAGAAGAAAAAGTAAGGACTGTTGAAAGGACTATGGTCAAACAATTTATACTCTAATCTCCACTGAGGAACTCTGCTACAGCAAAGGAACCACAAAAGAACCAATCTGCTTGCAGGTGCTGGCCCCCAATTCATGTGCCACTGCTCTCTGGTTGGGAAGGGGAGGTCATTCAGGAAGATAATCCACTCATGGCCACAACAAGACCACCGATGGATAAGGAAAGGAAAGGAAAATTTGATGAATGAAAAAAGTCACTAGCCTTGATTTTCCTTATTCCTGAGAGACCTTTGTGCTGACGAAAGGTCTTGGGTTGACAGCTGTGAAGTCTGAAGTCCTCTAGCCTAGAAGTGCACAGCACGGTAGAAATGCAAGCCTGACGTTCACTCATTGCCCTGCTGATCCACCAAGGAGAGGAGTCCAGACTATTGTTGCCAAGCAAATTAGTAGTTTTTGAGAGCTGGACTGATCAAACTCCTCGTTG
This sequence comes from Terrapene triunguis, assembly GCF_002925995.2. Lineage (NCBI taxonomy): Eukaryota > Metazoa > Chordata > Testudines > Emydidae > Terrapene > Terrapene triunguis. The sequence continues at coordinate 13,441,833 of NW_020664582.1, forward strand.
CACATAGACCACAACAGAGCCATCAGATGAGGACGACTATCCACTGTTGCCGTAACTGCCTGCATGGGAAAGCTGTAAACAGGAACATTTAAGGAGAAAAATAGGAACATGCCTTAAAAATGCATTTGATACGGAGCCCTTTTTGGAGGGTTAGAGTGGAAAAAGTTAAAACAAAATTGGGAACTGTCTATCCAAATTAGGCCCACTTGGCTTGTGTTGCTAATTTTCGGAGTTGAAATCAAAACAGATGAGAGGCTGGCCATTCTGCTAATATTTTAGATCCTGATTCATCAGAGCTTTCGAGCTTTGCTGAGTCGGGGCCTAAATGGAAAGTCATGTCACTAGAAATTTCAACACTGTCCCCAACAAGTCCCATTTTATCAGAATGAAGAGCAGCAGGAATCTCAGATAACTGGTAGTTAGCCCTTCTTGAAACCCACTGTCACATCCCAGCATTCTTTAGACTTTTTAAAAAAACATTTTATTCTCTTTTTTTCAGCAGCCTTTAGGAATATTTTCAGCATTCAGAAAGAAAAAGTTTGAGAATGAACTTAACTGTGTTAACTTCATGTACGTTTTGGGGTGGGGGATTCACACACAATTCTGGGATCCCATCTCTGCACATATTGGACTTGCTGAAGGCTCCAGAACATCAGGTGGTCTTTAAAAACATTTCCAAGAGAGATTCTCTGATATTTTCAGTGGATTCATGTTTGTGATAGTAATGTTGACGGGTTCATAGGTGATTTGAGGAAGAATTTTGGGAGATTGTTTTCTGAATATTGAACTAAGAGGTGACTGAGTGAGTTAAAAATGTAAAGAAATGTCTACAGATCCAGAGAAACAAACATGCAGAATAAAGGTGGGGCTGACATTTTTGGTGCTCCTGTTCCACCATTGAGATTAGATCCATGCAGACCTCATTGCAGAACCATTTATCTGAAAAAGTACCATTTCCCACCAATTCTCTTGAGAGTAATTACTTACTGCCACATTTTCAAAGGCCCTTTAAAACTAGAACTCATCAGAAATGTTCTCCGCCACCTGAAAATGTTGACTTAAAAAAAAAAAATAAGAAAAGAGCTCTGGCTGAAAACAGATGGAAATTTTCAACCAGCCCTGTTTAAAATGTGAAATCACTGTATTCACACTTGTCTGTGTACACCCAAAGGCCCTGATTCAGCAAACCACCCCTATCTAGTAAGGAATTTAAGCATGCGCTGAACTTTAACTTACATGTTTCCATAACCATGTTTTTCACATGGGTCAGAGGACAGATGGATATTTATGTCTGTATTCTCCCCGAACTTTGTTTTGTCATTTAATTTGAATATTCAAAACAGCCCAATTTTCCAGAGTCTTCTGTAACTGTTCGAATGTCCTCTAGCTTCACAGTAATAAAATCTTGAAAACTGTTTAGAGAGATGTTGATTACCTCCAAGGAGCAATGGCCACCAGTTTATGCTCTTACCTTCAAAGTCCTCAATAAGGAGGTTCTAATTGAACCTCTCATATTACCAGAAGTCTATAACTAACAACAACACATCATCAAGTCAATATACGCTTACTCTTTTTGTTAAACCATAAATATTACAATTGTCAAAGATAGAGCTGACCTAACGAATTAAGCAGTTTTGTAAACGTAGGTTTCAGGTTTGTTTGATATAAACTAGTAGAGATTCCCTATTCCTATTCAAATGACTTCTGTCAAGACTGGGTTAGCAGGGAAAGGTAATTTTTACATTCAAAAAGTAAATATGGAGTTTATTGATTGATTGATTGCTAACAGGAAGCAGAGATACTGTAAGGAAACAGCAACTCCCATTTTATCAACATGGGCATTATCCTCTTTGAAAAGAGAAATCTAAACAAGATTTCAGAGATCTCTGAGCAGAATTCAGGGAAACAGTCAGTTCCATATCAGAGGGGGAGCCGTGTTAGTCTGGATCTGTAAAAAGCAACAGAGGGTCCTGTGGCATCTTTAAGACTAACAGATGTATTGGAGCATAAGCTTTCGTGGGTGAATGCTCACTTCGTCAGACTCATGTAATGGAAATTTCCAGAGGAAATAAGCACCATTTGAAGTAAAATGATAAGCACCTTTAATACAGCGCTCAGCCAGAGTTGTCAGTCTAGACTCTGGTGGTGTCCACCATACAGATTAATACAATGTCTGAAGAAGTCCCAAACTGGAATAGCAGTGGGTTGAGAATCATCAGTGCTGATACCGGAAGAACTGTGCAAGACGAGCATGCTACCGGCTTGCGCTCTCTCTGGCTCTGGAAACCATTGCACCGGCAGTTGCATTGGAAAGACTCCCATCGACATGAGTGGGCTTTGGATCTGCCATAAAAGAGCACACAACTCTAAAGCGGAAGGCAGTGTAAATGGGCATCCAAGGCTGGTTTTCAGAGGTGCTGAACACCCATCATGCCCAATGGGTGTTGAGTGGGAGTTTTGGGTGTCAGCACTTCTGAAAATCAGGCTGCGTGTCCGTGCATATATTACATCGGGGTAGGCAACCTATGGCACGCGTGCCAAAGGCGGCACGCAAGCTGATTTTCAGTGGCATTCACACTGCCCGGGTCCTGGCTACCGGTCCGGGGGGCTCTGCATTTTAATTTAATTTTAAATGAAGCTTCTTCAACATTTTAAAAACCTTATTTACTTTACATACAACAGTAGTTTAATTATATATTATAGACTTATAGAAAGAGACCTTCTAAAAACATTAAAATGTATTATTGGCACACGAAACCTTAAATGAGAGTGAATAAATGAAGACTCGGCACACCACTTCCGAAAGGTTGCCGACCCCTGTATTACATCCTTCCCAAATAAACACCCTCTTTTCATGGTTGCAGGGGGAAAAAATTCTTCCCCGCCCCTTGTCAAGTCTCTAGTGCTTGCTGAAAAATCTGTACACACACACACACACACACACACACAGAACATGCACTCACTGAAGTCATATCCTGTACGTTCATTACAGTAACAAATGTGTTCTACAGTAATTATCCAAAGGGGAGAGTTCCAAATCTTCTCATCTTGCTCTCTCCTAATTAATTAATAGTTTAAATGTCATCGTGATGGGAAGTGCTCATCAGAAACGGAATCTGCTACCATGATTTACAACTCTGCCTCCAATGGCTCTGAAGCAGTGGCACCCTGGGGTTAAATTTAATTCAAAAATGTAAGGCACTTATTGTGCTCCTAACCAGTTTTTGCACAGAAACTCCCCATCGAGTGAGTGGTGTGAATCACGGATGCGGGTGAGCACTTCCTTCCCCTGTTTTTTTTTTCTTCTCTTTCCATTAGGTTGGAAACCGAAAGATTAAATTAAAATTAGCCGTTTGTCAACTTGTTACAGATTTGTTGCAGATGGCAATTGAGGGGCTAACCTGCTGAGTCGCTGAGCAGAGCTGATCTAAAGAGGGGCCCTTGTACTTATCAAGTACCCGTTGTCAGAGCATCTAATCCAGGCTGGAAATGGAGACGAGTGCTCCAATTTGAGAACAACAATGAATAAAGAGGCCTGCTAACGATGCAGTCTGCTTGTTAGAAGTGACGTGTTCCTCCGGCCCAGAAAGCTTTCCTCCATGTAATAAGCATTTAGTCAATTAGCCAGCCTACTCCCCTCTTCAAATAATTCTATACCGTAATAATAATAATTTGCACTTATATAGCTTCTCCCATTGAAGCAACTCGGCACATTTTGCTAACATCCGTTAGTTTTGTCTCAACATGCTTGTAGAGGACAGGAAGGTAACATTACCCCAATTTTGTAGAGGAGGAAACTGAGGCACACAGAAGCAAATTGGCTTTCGAAAGTCACACAGGAAATCTATGAAAATACAGGTATAACTCTATCCTTACACGACAGCAGCAGCTCAGTCATCTGCTGACTTACAAATGTTGTCATGCGCACACACACGATTTCTACTTAAAACTTAATAGGTGGTTGAGTGTTTTAATGCTCCTGAAAGTGAGCAAGCAAAGCACAGATTCCAGTGATATTGTAGGAAGGTGTAAACGTCAGACCCACACACACGCACAGCTCCTCCCGCACACCTCAACCCTGATGAACATCACCCCCTGAAAAGTTGGCCTTACCTCGAGCAGACACGCGTGACTGTACCAAACCATGCACTAGCTGCATGCTACGGACACAGGGGAGAGGCAGAATGGGACCTTGCTTGAATCCTTTCTCTAGGTCCTCAGAAGTGATACGCCAAAGCGCTGGAGCATGGAAGCCAGGACCCCTTTAAAATGAACCATAAATGAGCTACTTTGACGCCCTATGGACCTCTGGCTCCCATCAAGAAAAGCAGCACCCGCATGCCACAAAATATCCTGATGCTCTGCTCAAGTTTCACGAGGAGCAACATCTGTGATGGCAAATGTCATGTTCCTCAGTTCACCATGTTCAAAGGCTCCACTAGCCAAGCAGTTCCTGAGAGCAGGAAAGAGCTGGAAGCCCATTCCAGTCCGGGAGAGTCTTTAATGGCTAGAGGAGGACTCCAAAAGCCAAACAAAGCCAAAAGCCCAACCAAAATGAGTGTGCATTGGGGGAGGGGGTGGCGCTGGGAGAAAGTGGCTCAAAAACTCTCGTTCTCCTGTCCTGCAGTTCAATGTGATCGCAGAGGAAGAGATCGCATTCCCCTGTAGGCTTGATTTCTCTAACACCTTTGCCTCAGCATGGTATTAGTCCCGTTCCCTGCTATAAAGTTCTGTTCAGTGACAAGCATCCTTTTCATCAGATTAGTGGAGAATAGTTAGCTGGAGTTGCCTGGAAGAAAGAGTTCTTGGTCTCAAATCTTGTGGTGCTCTGAGTTCAAGTTCTGGCAATGACTTTTGCATTTCCCTTTGCATGATTTTCCAGTCACACAGGACACTGAACTGCACAGTTAGGTTTTTATTACTGCATATTGCTTTCTATCCAGGACAAGGGCTCACAGCCTCAAAAAAAAAAAAAAAAAAAAAAAAGTGAGACCTCTCCTAACCCTATCAACAGTGAGATTTAGCCAGGCTTCTTCGGTCCATCTGCCAACACAAATCTATGTGTGAGGCTAAAAAACCAACCCTTCCTGAAAGCTGCATAGTAATCCAGTTTGTGAAATATTCAGCACCCACAATCAGGCCTAGATTTTCAGAAGAGCTCAGCTAACACTCTGGCACCTAAATGCCAGCCAGGTTTGCAAAAGTGCTCAGCGCCCAGGAGCAACTTTTGTGACCAGATTTCCCAAAGAAGCCAGCATCCGATGTGCTGCTGTCATCTTCTGAAAATCTGCCTCTGACTATGAGGGCTGAGGTCTTCTAAAACTCTGGCCCATGATGGGCCAAATTCTTCTCCCAGTTATGCTGGTGCAGCCCACGTGGTTTCTGCAAACCCCCCCATGGACTTCTGCCAGTGTAACAGAGCAGAATTTGACACAATGGCGTTGGCTACTCAAAACACTTAACTAATGGTTCAGTTACCAACCACATGTCTTCAGGGCTGGATTAGCTAAACACGCTTCACATCACCAACCCATGTTCTTCCTTCATAATTAAACCTCTCCCTTCAACCACCACCTGCTGTAAAATGATGGAATTATAGATCTTTATTTGTCAACTTCGCACATTTCTCCCCTTCCCTCACTTTCCTCTCCATGAAACAACTCTTTTATTCACGAACAAGGAGGAAGGGGGCTGTTATTTTTCTCTTTCAGATAAGAGGTTGGCAAAAGACGAACCCAATTCATGTCATTGTATTTCCTTATTGTCTGCATTAACCTTCCCCATGGTTACTTGTTCTTTGTAATGTTACACTTGTCTTGCTGCAACACATGAATACCCGAGCCAATTTTGTCATGCAAATGAATTCAGTTGGATTGTAAATTGTGTGAAGGAGCATTAGTTTATCAGGAACCCGCCTGCATGCTGCGCCCAACTGATTTCTCCTATTCACACCAAGAGTGCAGTGTTTTCCAGTTGATCCTGAATGTCCATTCGAAAGCAGCTTTATTATTATTATTATTATTATTTGTAAGGACTTTTACATTTGCATTTCTTTATTTAGTCAGTCAGTCACAGTGCTGTATTCCTTTTCTAAAGCCTGATTTATATAATCAAAAACCACCGCTATGCCATCAAAAAATGAAATATTACTGCAACTGTGTTTGTATTTATTGTGAGCCTAAATAGAAGGCTTGTACAGGCACGGTTAAGGAGCGGATATTATAGTCTGGGAGCCATAAGGTAGATATCATTGTTGGTATTTCACACTATAAAATGAAAATAGATCTACTGAGGTCAGTACCTGTGTTCAGTGTGACAGCGCTCCAGCCATAAAGACAAGTCATTTCTGGTCGGGGTTATCACCAATTCAGAAAGCCCACCCAGGACACACAAGAACCACTGTGTCTGCAAAGCAATCTTGCCTCTACAGCCCAATCGTTCTAGGAGGGGTGTGGCTAGTAAATTCTAGAATTTCCCATTGATTTTGATGCATTAGTTTTAAACCTCCCATCCAAGCATCCAAATTTTCACCTAAATTACAGCAGTGCATCAACCAGAATGCACTGGCTTAACAAAGGAGACTCTGTTCCAAATTTCTCATAGCAGCCCGGCTCCTATTCCCTTCATTAGTGAGAATCATGCCCAGCAACTGTAAGTCTCCCAGTGATACACAGATAGGTCAATGCTGTCCCTTGATGCATCATGCAACTCCCTTGGAAGCCACGTTTAAATCTTTGAAGGCAAAATGGAGCCTACTATTAAGGGCTGAGTAAGCAATTCACAGCAAACTAAGCAGACAAAGCAAGCCTCTCTTTCAGCTCATGAAGTGTCCGTGAGCAGCCATCTTGAATGTATTTTTCACATGTAGAATGTTCATGGGTGGTTTGTTGAGAGTATTTAATCACTACAATTTTAACTGTGGTTATCAGTGGTCATTGGACGTATAGGTCACTATTGTTCATGTGACTTTAATGCAACTTACTGAATCAGGTTTCTGGTGCAAACGCTCCTGTTGAGAGGAATAGTGGGGGTGCAGGAGGGGAGAAAACGGATTGTGAACATGAGACTCCTGACTTGAGCCAGGCACTTCCATGGGTAACATAGGCCAGCTAAGGTCATTTTGGAGGTCTTAGATCCTCAACTGGAGCAATGCCAATTTACACCAATTGAGGATCTGGCCCCTTCACTTGTGCAGTTCCTGATTTCACAAGGAAAATATGAAAGCCCTAAAGTGAAGTTTTTGCACAGTTCTTCATAAATATTTCAGACAGGCCCTCAGTACGATTAACATTAGTCACATGGATGTTGTGAGGATTAGTTGGCCAAATTCTACTCTCTGCCCCAATGGTGTAAATCCAGAATAATCCCATTAGGATCACTGTTGAAAGGGCTTGGATTAAACTGTGAAGTGCTATTGAATACAAATATGAACCGGTCAATATGTACAAATTTCATATTGCTACTGCAGTTCTACTCTTGATAGAGTCTATCCTGATACAGTATCCATTGCATCACCTCCATTCCATTTTGTGGCAGCTGGAGCGGGAAAGAAAGAGTGGAATAGAACTTAGGGCAATGTTGTATATGAAGGGTCATGATGGACCCTCATTGCTCTTGGTCTTCAGTCTATACAGCAGCTCTCCTGCTAAGAGATGGATAAAACCAGAGACTCAAATCTGAACTCCTCCAATGCGAGACACAGGCAGACAGAACTTGGATTTGAGTCCCAAACCCAAGCCCTTCCTTCCAGTTTTTGTTTCAGATTGCCTCCACGTCCCAAAGGGGGGTCTGGTTTCCTTTTGGTGCTTGGATGTGGTAGAAATCTCATAAGAAAACCCTCTTGGGAGATTTCAGTCCCAAACAGTGGTAATTCTCATGCTCTCTTCTGATTACCACTATTTTGGACTAAAATTTGGCAAGAACAGTTCTGTGCTGTCGAACTGGAACCGGATTCTGAGTTCAGATTCAGCAGTCAGTCTGAACCCTAAAATCTGAATTTAAACTGGATCTGAACCACCACTTTGGCTCATCTTCAGTTGCAGTAAGACTCACAGTTATCAGCAAGAGGATGGCGATGATAGAGCAACCTCCAAATCCTCTGCAGTAGCCTGGCCTCCTACTTAGCTCTCTGTAGCCCAGACCCAATTTCACAAGGAAGCCTAAGAAATCGAGCCAACACTCACATTTCTCCAATAATTCTCGGCTAGAATTATAGATGTGTCAATACACTCCTAGCCGTCAGTTTGAGAGCAGTTGAGCTAAACATCACCACACGCAGTAAAACGGGGAGGCTACAACTTTCCATCCATTCAAACCTTAAATAAAAAGGGTATCGATAAATGTAAAGAGTGCTCTTCTTTCCCCTAAAGCACCCAAAGATCCAAGTTATCCCTAAACCCTGGGCCTGGCTCTATACACTCCACCCTAGGTCTCAAAGATCTTTATTTTGGGGGGTGTCAGCTGGATTTCTGATAGCATGGTGGACGTGATCGGAAATGAGAGAGGTTTGGAACACAGGGAGATAATGGAGAGATCTCTATTTTAAATTTTAATAAATCCATGAATTCATGACCATTCTATTGAATCGTTCAGTTTTGAATTTTACTGAGTAATTCCAGTGATGGTTACCTTTATTGTTAACACAATGAAGCCTGTCTGCATTCTCACATTAGCCCCCATCACGGGAGTGTCTGAGTGCCTCACAAGTGTCCTCACAAGCCTCCCTTGGGAGCCAGGGAAGCATTATTATCCCCAGATTACAGGTTAAGGTTAAGTGACAAGGTTACACGGGGACTCAGTGGCAGGGCCAGGAACTGAAGCCACTGGGTCCTGAGTCCCAGTCTAGTGTCTTAAGTACAAAATTATCCATCCTACCTTGAAGAGAGGAAGGAGGCTTATGAATCTGTTTTACGGGGCCACCAGCAAATACCATATTGAGTCAAGTATTTGACAAAAAGTGGAATGAAAATTGTGCACATAGCCACATGTGATTACTTTAAAATTAGTTGTTTAAGCCAGGAGTTTTCCTCTTAGAGATGCTCATTAGTGAAGGATTCACTGTAGAATTCAAATCCTCCTACCTACCTGTTTCTCATAATAAAGATCAGATTCTTATTCTGAGGGGTAATTAAGGCAGTTTTGCTCTAGCACATTGGTTCAAACTCTAAATTCTTAGAGTAACTAGGCAGCAGCCTGGTCTTTGAAGTGGAGAAGGCCTCGAAAAGTCATCCATTCCAGTTCCTTCCAATGCAGGTTTGTTCCCTAGTGTTTGTGCCGCCTCGTTTAAAAAGTCTCTAGTGCAGACAGGATAAGGAACAAGGAGGAGTCAAAGATGGGTGTGGGCCAGAGAGACTGTGGCGCTGTCAACAGTGACAGAGTGTAGGAAGAAAAGATCAGTAATTCCTTGTTGTTAACTTTGAATTGACGGTAAGAGGTTCAGGAGAGGATGTCTTGTTGTCTTTACGGTCATTTGCCAAAAACTTCAGGCTGTTGAGACTAATCACAACTAATGTATCAGCATAGTGCCTTGCCAAAAAACTAATCTGGAAGCAATTCTTTGCCAAAGGCATTAGGTCATGGGAGCCCACTCAATGGCTACCAGATACCACAACTGAAGAAGAGAAGATCTATTTCAATTGTTCACAGCAGACTTGTTGCATCCAAAAAGGATCAAGGGGTCTCCAGCCAGTACCGCATGGACTAGTGTCCTTATTAAAAAAAGCCAACCTGCCACAAATCACAATTGGTGTCCTTGTGGGGCATCTAGCAGAGCATCTCTCATGAATGGGCCATGGAGACTGAACTGGTTTCTGACCTCTAGACACTGTCCATTAAATCATGCTTGCAGCACAGTGGCGGAGCAATCAACGTGTGGAACCTTGCACTGCCTGGGCCATATGGACAGAGGATTTGGAGTCCACAGGACTGCAAATCCGGCACCTTTTACAAGCCCTTAAAGGAACATGATTTGCTTATTAAAGCAAGGCACTGGGAGTTAGGACTCTGGGATGCTATTCCTGGCTCTGACACTTGTCCAAGGTCACACCATTTTTGTGCCTCAGTTTCCCCAGTTATAAAAATAATACCTATCTACGTCACAGGGGTATTGGAAATCCATTCCTATTTACAAAGCACTACGAAGGTGCGATCGGTGTGCAATATATTATTACAGGTTTGACTTAAAAAGTTGAACACACTAAGAATCGTGCTCCTTCTCCTGCAGAGCTAGCCGGAACGGGAAGGAAAATGGAAAGAGGGGTCAGCCTAGCTAATTATCCAGATGGAAGGGAATACCTCACCGCAATGGAATCCCAGCTCCTGCTATAGAGCACTACAACCAGGGGGAGGGAGAGCTCAGTGGTTTGAGCATTGGCCTGCTAAACCCAGGGTTGTGAGTTCAATCCTTGAGGGGGCCACTTGGGGATCTGGGGCAAAATCAGTACTTGATCCTGCTAATGAAGGCAGGGGGCTGGACTTGATAACCTTTCAAGGTCCCATCCAGTTCTAGGAGATGGGATATCTCCATTAATTATTATAATTTCTTTGCCTTGTGGATGCTCTGGGCACAACTTTAAAGAACTACCACATTCTTCTTAAATATAATTGGTTCAGGATTAAAAACCCCCAAACTGGGAGGACCATAGTTTGCAAACAGCTTTGGCCTCTGATTTGTGACTGACATGCAAATAGCTGAAATGTCCCAGGCCACAACCTCCATGCTTGAGAGTTAGTTTTATTCCCCCCCCCCCCCACACACACACTCATAACTCTAGTCTACTATTCACAGATGCTTTCCAAACAGAAGTTCTAATGGAAACAAAAACTAAAGATTTGTAGTAAGGTTGGATTTCTTTCCAGCACTCCTTGGGGATTGTTATTCAGTGGGAGATAATCAGGCATTTTAAAGCAATAAAACTTTCAGATCTTCCTCTTCTACAAAGTGCCTGAAGTTCTGAGCTATATTCTACCTGCAGACAGATGTGTGCAGGCAATACAATCAATAGAGAGCCAGTGCTGGTCACTCCAGAGTAAAGCTCTCTTTATATTTATTGTCAGTCTTTGGAGTAAATAGGTCTTAAGCTTGTGGCATGTCATTATAACTTTTTCAAAATAATGATGCTGCCTTTAGTTTTTTTGCTATAATTTATGCCCAATGCACTAGCGCCAGTCACTCAATACTGCGGAGTCTGCAGAGGTGGAGATAGCCCTTAATGAGAAGAGGTTTTGCCTTTATCTCCTTTATACTTCAACCATTATCTTCCTCCAGTCTATAACCATGCGGTTACCACTGACAATAATGCTCAGAGGCAACAAATGCTGATGAGTTTTCTATGCAGTCTTCACAATAAGTCTATCAAAACAACCTCGAAAAATTATGAACCCCAGTGACAGACAAATAGAACCGACTTCAGCATGAATTTACAGCCCAAATGCAACGTTCCTTTTAATTCTTCAGGCTTTTCTTATCTCTGCTGTTCCTCTTCTGGCTAGGAGATAACAGTAATTCTTCTGTATGCTATTTTTTTTCCAACTGAGTAAGATGTTCCTCGTGTCTTTCTGCTTGCTAAAGATAAAGGGTTAAAGACCAACTTGTGTTGGTCGCTTTGTGTTGGGGGGAAAAAAAAGTAATCAGTATTCAAGAGATTGTTATCGGAGGTACAGCGCAGAGAACAGTAATTTTGCCTGCTTCAGTTAAGGTTTTTTTTTTTTTTTTATGAATGCACATAATGCCTGGAGTGTTGGGGCCAGATAAAAGAATTAGTGGCAGCACAGGGGGACGGAAGCACAAAGTACACCGGAGAATTAGAATGTCTATCTTTGTCTCTTGCAGCTCATCCAGGCAGCCAGGGCTCTGAGCTCGTAAACAATTTAATCTTTTTGCTACAGTTAAAATACAAAGACAGCAAACCTCCTTCTTCCAAAATGGGGGGAGGGGGGAAAGGGAGGTGGTGATTATGGCAGGGAGAAAGCGAAAAAGGCTGACACAAACTTTTCTGCCTCGGTTTAACCTCTCCCCTTCCGCCACCGGCGTAACTTTCCAGCGCAAAAATGCACAAGGATATTTTATCATTCACACACACACACACACACACACACACACACACACCCCCCTCAATCTCTGCAACCTTCCCTTTGTCACTCTCTGAGAATTCTTCTGGCTCACAGGTTAAAAAGCTAAACAGATTAATCCATGTAGAGAAAAAAAAAAAAGGTGACATTTCCTTTTTCTCCCCCTCCCTGTAGGAACACGGATTCAGGCTCTGCAACAAAAAGCACAACATTGCTGGTTCTTGCTCTTCGCCCCACAGACAACCCAAGAGGCCCATAACCCGGAAAAGAGGGCTAGTCATACACCATGGGCCAGCTAGGAAAGAAGGCAATGTCTAAGCAAGACAGTATGACTCACACTGCCTGTTGTGTTTTACATTTCCTCTGCTACTACTGCAGGTGTTGGGGCTAACAAAAAATTCTTTTCTCCCGCTCAGCAATGGGATCTGGCAATGTAATCGTAAACGTTTATAAAACACGGAAGCTGCTGCAATATCACTAATGCATCATAATGAACAGTCTCCTGGACTGATCACGGGACTCGATTCAGGAAATCTCGAGTTCTAACCCTGGCTGTGACACCGCCTTCTGTGGCCCTTAAGCAAAGTCAATTAGATTTAAAATTTGGGATTCCCAGCTTGAGACAGCGGGGTCTGATTTGCAGAAATGCCAACCACCCACAACTTCAACTGACTCAATTCGGGTCCTCACTGTCTCAGTTTGGCCCCCGCAAATTAGGCTACCTAAACCAAGTGGATGCTTTGGAAAATATGGGCATTAGCCATGCTGTGCCTCAGTTTCCCCATCTGCAAAATGGAAATAAAATACATGCCCTCCCCCTCACACAGGCACTGCAAGGTCTCGTTATGGTTTGAGAGGATGTTACGTGTTGTATCAATGCTAATAGATATTATTATGCTCACTGGAAAGTCAAATATAGGAGAAGGAAAAGGTTGGATTTAGAGGGAGAAACCCTGACTCATATACGCCTAAAACACAGATCTTAAAAAGTGTGTCCAAGTTTATAAACACAAATAGAGGATCAGATTTTTAGACCTGAGCACCCACAACTCCAATGGAAGCTGTAGGCTTTCTGCTTCCCTGAAAATCTTGCCCATACACTATGCAGTATTTAAAGTAGGGGTGGCCAACCTGAGCCTGAGAAGGAGCCAGAATTTACCAATGTACATTGCCAAAGAGCCACAGTAATATATCAGCAGCCCCCCCATTGGTTCCCACCCTCCGTTCCCAGCGCCTCCCGCCCAACGGCAGCCCTGCCGATCAGCACCTCCCCCTCCCTCCGTGTACCTCCCGATCAGCTGTTTCGTGGCGTGCAGGAGGCTCTAGGGGAGAGGGTGAGGAGCGAGGGCATGGCAGGCTCAGGGGAGGAGGTGGGAAGGGGTGGCATGGGGGCAGGGCCTGTGGCAGAGCCAGGGGTTGAGCAGTGAGCACCCCCCGGCACATTGGAAAGTTGGCGCCTGTAGCTCCAGCCCCAGAGTCGGTACAAGAAGCCGCATGTTAACGTCTGAAGAGCCGCATGTGGCTCCGGAGTCACAGGTTGGCCACCCCTGATTTAAAGGTTTTATCAAGTATCTTTTGACCACAATGGATTTCAATCAAGTGTTGAAGTCTGTTCCCACAGGTCCAGGATGCAAAAGGAAAAAGCATTAGGTATTTTACAAACCACTGAGGCCCTTGAGTTCTTACAGATCTCCTTCCATCATTCTTTTACCCAGACCACATTTATTTGATAAACTATATCGAGCATGGTGTCTTGGTTTTGCTGAGGGGTTGCCCCTTTAGGGTCACCCAGACTTTAAATGCCACATTGTACGGAAGATGTTTTCCAGAGCAGCAGTGCTGAAGATTATGGCCTCAACTCTGGAATTCATCCCTTTTCAGGACTGCACTGAAGCCTGCGCTTAAATTTAAGCACATGTTTATTTCTCAGTGAAGTAAGTGGACAAGCACACACAGTGTCATCCTGAATAGGGATAGACTTAAGATGTGTTTAAGTGTTTTCCTCAATCACAGCCTAAACTCTTGAGACCAAATCTAAACTGGATTAAGTGTATACCATACTGTGTACACTGGGATGGAGCATTTGCACAGTGGTGGCTAGAACCAAAAATAAAACACAGGAAACAGGGACTACTTTTACAATCTCCATAGGTAAGGAAGAGGCACTCACCTTTTATGTGAATTTGGTATCACATTTCCCCCAGGACAATTTAACAAGGGGTGAGTTCTGCCCCCACAAATTCATATCACCCAGCAGGAGGAGATTGTTCCTATTTTATAGGTAGGTAAACCAAGGCACAGAGAAATAAAATTAGTACTAAGTCTCAGCTGAGGGAGTTATGATATTATGTGTAACTGGTCATGATCCCATAGTTAAGAATGAAGTTGAGTATTATTTCTATAATGTGAATCCCTGATTTAAATGAAAAACTCAAGTTCTACATTGTACTTCGCAGGCATATATTAAAACCAGGAGCCTGATCCCCAGCCCCAGCCAAGCTGTCCTCAGCCTAGACCCCAAACTGGCATGGGAAGCAAGTGGGGCTGTGTGGAATGCTTACGCTCTCCAGCACAAGTTAGAGCAACCTCAGGGTTGCTCTAATTTGCAACCAGCTGCAAATGGCCCCTCACTTTGATAGTAACACAAGGGCCACTTGGTATAATGATTTAATGAACTATGACAGACTTACTTAGACATTCTGAGACACGAGTGAAATGAATTTTCAGGTCTTGCTCTGGTACTTAAAGGCTTCTTGTCCATATCCCAGGAACAAACCCTCCCCCCTCCCAGCTCTCCACTCTAATCAGTCTCTGCGAGAAAGGAACCTGGGATTAGAACAGTAAGAGGTTTTGCAAATCATGCCAGGAGTACATTGGCAGAGATGCATGAAGGAAAGCCGGCCTGGCACCTGTTCATAATCATGCATAGGTCTCTCCAGCTATCCAGTACCGTCCACTTTCATGAGTACTACATTCACACACTTTTTTTTTTTTTTATAAAAGGAGGGAAAATAGTTAAACAATGTTAATATGTTTTAAATTAGGGGACAAGGAGACCCAGTTTAAGAGTCAAACGCTGATCTCATGAAAGGCTTTGTTATAGAAGGGAATATAGAAGTTAATGAACTTAGAATAACCTTTAATTTTCAGTGTCCCCTCACTGTCAATTCATTCAGCATTCATCGCAGTGGCATTGCTCCTAATGAATGATTTGGTATTCATGCAGATCTCTCGGTATTACTTATCTGTCTGATCTCTCCTAATGGAAAAGCTGATTGTCACTGAGAAGTTATGAGGAAATATTAAAAAGATCTGATCCACGGTGAAAGTTTCTTCGCTGTAAATGAAACTGCCAGCGGACGAGTGCAAATAAATTTGGGGAGCTTATTGCCACTGAGTTTTAGTGCCATTATAATTTACACGTTCACTGTAGAGCTGCTGATCTCCAATCCAAATGGAACCAAATTATTACAAATGGGTATCATCCCACATGACACTTATCGCCTTAATTATCATTCGACTAGCAATCACAGCCCTGAAATCACGCTCTCCAACCTACCCAGTCCGACCATTGACATTACAGTTTGTTAGTGCTGGGGCAGAAATGAAACAAAAGACTTTCCACTAAGCTCAGGGTTCCTGAAAGTTTGCTCACGTTGGACCACGCCTTTGTAGAGATCCTGTCTTGTAGCTCCGCCTACTCTCCTAACCACAATCACATGACCCTCACCCATTCACTATCCCATAACAGCCCTGGGGCAGCTACAGACATTTCTTTAAAGGAAAAGCACTAATAGGAAAGGATTTGCAGTAGAGCCAGTTGAAAAGTGGCAGCCAAACATCCATGAAACATATTGTCCCTTTTTATCCTTTTAATTACACATCTATCTCATTCCCACCCAAAAGGTTCTCTGTTGGTCACATTCTCCTATATTTTTAAGGCCAGAAGGGGCCATTGTGCTCATCAAGTCAGATCTCCTGCACTGCACAGGCCACAGAACATCACCCACTGATTCCTACAGTATTATTCTCCCTGGATGCATAAGGCCCAAATCACTCTCACCACCACCAGAGAAAAATCCTATAGAAATGGGAAATTCCACAGAGTTCTCCCGTGAGTTTCCACCAGACCATCCTCAGAGAGAGCACAGGGCTAGATTTTGTCACTTGTCACTTCTCCCCCACCCCAAGGGTTTAGCCCCCCAAAACTTGAATGTATCTCCAGGGAGCCAAAGGAAGCAAAGGGGTCTCAGACACCATGGTGATTGGAGACCTTATAAAAACCTCTATGTAAAGGCATCATGACTCTTAACTCCACAGCTTTCTGCAAGCTAGGACCCACTAGGTTTTCATCCCATACCCCCCAATCACGGTGTATAATTATAAGCTACATGGGGCAGGGACCCGTGGCTGTTGTGGGTCATGAACAGTTAGGCCTTCGTACCGTACTCACTGAAGTCGATGGCAAAGCTCCCAGTGCAGGATCAGGATCCCAGTGCACTATAGAAATAAAGGCTAAAAGGGTTTAATAATTTAAATTGACAACCTGGTTCTCTGCTACTCCGCGTCATGCAAGTCCTGCTAGTATATACAGTCTGCCAAAAGTTCCTTCCTTCTCCTTTATGTGCACGAGATACTGAGTGAGGTTTTCCTTGGAGAGTCATCAGTCTAGGGTGAAACCCTCCAGCTTGTGACTGGAAGTGTTAATGTATTGCGTGGCTTGAGTGTGTAGATTTGCAAGAGCTTGGGTACATCTCCACTGAGCAGCCTGCAGTCTCTCCAGCCTCACTCGGAGTGTTATTTCTCTGACCAATGGTCACCACATCATCATACACATTACAGACACACATACTTGATGTAATATGTATGAAACGGAATAGGAGTCGAACGGCTACAGCAGCACAAAGGCACTTCAACTTATAGAAGAGCTGGACGACTGCTGCAAAAAAAGTTTTTGTGACCGTTTGCTCCAATTTTTAAATCAAATCCCCTTTGCGCAATCTCCACGACTGCTGTTGGGATGGGGTTTTACCAGCAGGAGTGTTCGCAGAAAGCCCGTTTCATGCAGTAACTGACCAACTGAATTTTAAATTCCCATGGATCAGAGGTGCTCGCCCACCCATCCAAATCACAGACCAGAAACAACATCACTAAAAGGAATTATGGAAGATGCCAGGAGAACGAGTCAAAAACTAATCCATAGAACTTCTCTGGTAAAACAAAATGGTGACTGCCTTTATCGAGTTAGTAAATTTGGAGGGAATTCCCTGGGGACTTTGGGTACGTCTATACTTACCTCTGGGTCCGGCGGTAAGCAATCGATCTTCTGGGATCGATTTATCGCGTCTTGTCTAGATGCGATAAATCGATCCCGGAAGTGCTCGCCGTGTACTCCTGCTTCGCGAGAGGAGTACACGGAGTCGACGGGGGAGCCTGCCTGCCGCGTCTGGACCCGCGGTAAGTTCGAACTAAGGTACTTCAACTTCAGCTATGTTATTAACGTAGCTGAAGTTGCGTATCTTCGTTTGACGTGGGGGGTTAGTGTGGACCAGGCCTTAGATGTGGACAAAACCGTCTTACTAGAAAAAGTGTTACAGAAACAAGGATTCATTCAGAGCTACAGCAGAGAGGCATTATGGTAAAACACACAGGACTCAATGGCCAGGGCTCTCATACTTCACTTTCAAAACAAAACCACCACTGACAGCCTGCATCTTATCTTCGCCTATCAGCTCTTGGGTACCAGTCTAGGAGACCTTCAGCCATAGCTGCGCTATACAAAAATGGGAAGAGCCAGGTGTCCAGCAAACATCAAGGGTAGCAAGAGCTCTCTCCGCTTTATTTTCCTTCTCAGCTTCCTTGGGGATTTGGATGGGGTCAAATCCATTCCTGCGGTCACGTGGCTAACGTCAGTTTGCAATGGCAATATTTCTCTCTCAGATTTTCCCACATCCATTGCAGGAATATCTGGTAACTTCTCTCTCAGAGTTTTAGCCCCCAGTACCATGGTATCCAAGCACTTCCTAGCTAAATTAGGAATGGCTAGGTCCCAAGTGGACTTCATGGAGTCTTCCCCTCTATACCAGGGAAAGCCGAAAAGCAGCTCTGCTTGGAACATACATTAATAGGGATTTTGTTTTTTTTCCAAATTCTCTCCTTCTCTCCTTTCTAAACAGCCTGCATTAAATAGCCCCTCCAGCTCTTCCATCACTACATTTTCCCCCTCAACAACCCATTTGGCTGCAGACAGACATTCAAGGGACTGCTGCCACTCAGGGATAGCTCAGTGGTTTGAGCATTGGCCTGCTAAACCCAGGGTTGTGAGTTCAATCCTTGAGGGGGCCACTTAGGGATCTGGGGCAAAATCAGTACTTGGTCCTGCTAGTGAAGGCAGGGGGCTGGACTTGATGACCTTTCTAGGTCCCTTCCAGTTCTAGGAGATAGGACATCTCCATTTATTTATTTATTTATTTCAGGGCAGTTTAAAGGGCCCTGAGAATCACTGAAAAAACGCTCGGATATGCCCCCACATGAACGGTAAGGGAAAAGATGGCATCAACGAAAATGCAGACTGAAAACAGGTTGATCTTCTGCCTCCCCGCTTCCACCGCGACAGTCACCAGCGAATGCCCGGATTCATATTCAGCCCGTGTACGACTGGCACAACCGAAGCAAACCTGGCCATCGACGGGGTGCCTGGCACTTCCGACGACTTTAATCACGGACGGACGGATAAACCAGCCGGATAAAAATAATTCACAATTTCCATCCAGAGAGGACAGGGGTATTCCAAGCTGCCTAAACCCCACTGAAATCTTTGCGTATGATTTGTATATTTGAGCAGGCTTTCGTATTAAGTCTGAGTTGATTGGGAAGATCAGTTCAGATCCATCGCACCAGAATACCAACAGGAGCTGCTCCCACTCCCCCTTCCCTCCTCTCTCTGTAAAATCCTCCAGGGGAGGCGACTTTCTCCTCTCCCTTTGCAGACAGTGTACAGTAGCCAGTCGGATAATGCTAATGAAAAATGCATGTCAACAATTACTTGTAGCCAAACAAATTTCTTTCCCAGAAAAGCTTAACGCCGCCTTTAAAACCCCATCGAAGCCCTAGGAGTCCCAGTGTAGAATGTTCTGTGCTCACTTGCACTATGCATGGGGCCCCTCAGCCAGCCATACAGAGCAAATTCTCCCTCTCTCGTGCACCCAGAATGCCAGCCAAGAGCTTTCCTTCAGCATCAAGCCTTCAGCGAGACAACCGCATCGATAACACTGCTGGGCCTGCGGGGGTTTAGACGCCGTTTACAGAAAGGGTTAAAGCCCAAGCTGAAAGAAGTCTGTACATATCCACTACATTAGCTCAGCTTCAATATCCTAAAAGGCAGAAGGCCACCACAGGGGACTATTTTTGGCTTTGCCATAGTCTTGCTGGACAAATTTCTCATCCTCTGTCCCTCATTTTGCCCCCTCAGTAAAAACAGGTTCACGGAAGTGTTATGAAGCTTAATTGCTTCGGGATTCTCAAAGCTGGAAACATTTTGGGCTGCTGAAGATACCAGTTATAATGACACTCTTGGTCAGATCGCCTGTGAGGACTGACCCCAGGATCTCTGGATGTAAAAGCATGATCCTCTACTGCTTATGATGCAGCTCCATTATGTCAGAGCAGAAGACGATTCTAACCTGCACATGTGGTCTAGCTATTAGAAGGGGGTTAGCCTGGGTTACAGCGTTCTAGATAGGGACCAGGAAATATACCGGTGGTGGAAACAAGCATTGTATGAATGAGGCGTGCATAGATATTTAAATAGCAATTTATGGGATTGCTCCCAATATGGTTGTAGAGCTAAAGTCTTCCTTAGTCAGGGCAGTGATGAATTCATTTGGGAAATGCACCCTTTAGTTCAAAGTATAACTTCAGTGCATGCACTAGAGGCCAATCAACGAAGGGCTACAACCCTCCTTCGTACCTCAAGGGCTGGCGTCTTGGGCATCCTACAACCTAGGATATCACTGGGCTCCGTCGGCTGCAGCTGCGCTTGGAACAATGCTCTTTGGGCGCAATCCGATGAACTTCATTGCAGTGGAGTTCCTCACCCCGGTCTTTTTTTGCCTCCCTTCTTTCTCAATCTCAGAGGGCAGGTTGCATGGGAGCTGCGGTAATACAGCCAAATCCATTCTCTTATTTTTCAGTTCAGTTGGAATGAAATACAGGAATATTTCAAGTAAAAGGGAACTGTCGAGCAGGGGAGGAGAGAAAGGGCAGAAGAGGAGATTTTGGAATTGATTCAACGCCTGCACTTGAAACCAGGGGTACGAGGCCAAACAACCTCTTTACGTGATGTTCAATGCCATCGGAGATCATTTTAAGTGCACACGCGTGACTGGAGCTTTCAATACACGTTGACTTTGCTGTAGTTATCCAAACTCTGGCTAGGAAGATGAGCTGCTGTGTCATACCTGGGGCTTGACCACTTAAGAATGCTCAGGGTTAATCTTCGGTGGCTAAAACCAGAGCTAGACAGTTATTACAAAAAGTCATCCTTGGATATTCATTTAACTTTTTGAATACATTTAATTTCCCCCTCACTCACAGCCCCTTTTTCCATTGGTTTCCCAGCAATATCCTAGCTAACAAGCCAGAATATTTGCAGAAACAGGGCATTTTGTGCAGGTATTAGATAATACTTGTGGAAAGCAAATTCTGAATTCACAAATGTGAGAATTGGGACCAGAAGCCTGATGCTAGAGAGAATCCAGTCACGGAATAGAAACAATGACAAGCATGTTGTTAATAGCAAGCTTCCAACCAGGATTTACTCTCAAAAGTTTTTTGAAAGAATTTTTGTGGAAATTTTATAAACAAGACAAGACAGGTGACATTAGTCCAATAAAATCAACCAATCACAGTTATTCACCCAATGTTTGTTAAGACCCAAAGGTAACATTTCTGGTTAAACGTGCAATCGCTGGTTTGGATGGTAATCACACACTGTTTTGTCTGGCAAACGCATATAAGTTGCTTTTATCCAGGCACCTGTAGATTACTTGGCAATTACCGCTGCTTGGGGAAACCCAGCTGGCTTGTACGTTTTCCAGATGTTTAAATGTTCTCAGGCCCTTGGAAGCAAAGCGCTTTGCACATCCACCAATCAGCGCACAGCAATTTGACTTTAATGCTGAAGAATCCAAAGGCAGATCTACACTGGGTTGTGTGCGCACTGGTGCAAACCCCCAATTGTGCACACTGCACTGGTGCAAACCCTCAGTGCATATACCCTGCACTAAACAAAAATTATTTGCATTGATGTAAATTACTCCTGCGTCAGTATGCCCTGAAGGCTATCAGATGTGGGCTATTTAATCTATCATTTCCCCCTGTTATAAGGGTGTTTTATTATGTTATACTGTCTGAGAAGTAAGGCCAAGAGAAACTCCCCCTCTCCCCCACCACGTAGATCAGTCCAGCACCTCACGTCCTATGCACGTGTGAAAAGTTGCAAACAACCTCTAAGCAAACCTGGCTGTCAGCTCTCCTTTGGTTGCCTGTTTGGTGTCAGGCCAGCGGGGCCTGTTTGCACTGCTTTGTTCTGGGGCAGGCAGATGGGGATAGGACAGGGGTAAGCCCTGGCTGCCTGACACATATTGCAGCTTACTCACTCCAGCGTGAAAAATGTCACCTGCATTGGAGGGGTTCCCTGCACACGCGCACACACACACACACACACACACACACACACACAGCTGTTAATGAGATAGTTTTGCCAGAGCCAGACAAATGCAGACAGGCACCGCTCCTGCTGCTGCCTGGGGGCCGGAGAGCAAGCAAACAGGGCAATGTGGCTCATCGGTGTGCCAAAAGCTTGGTTGGTGGCCTCTATTTGTTTTTCAAAGAGCTTGTCAAGTCCGTTTACACACGTCACCGCCGACATGCGCTTAGAGGGGGGGGAAAGAGTACGTTCTTTGTCTTGTCCCTCACACAGGCAGGTCACACATTGGCGCTATCCCAGGCCCAATGTGCTTCCTGGAGCTGCAAGCGCTCCGGCCAGTTCATTCTAGGCAAAATTCCCCTTCTGTGCAGAAAGTTAGCACAAAGGTCTATGTGCCACTTAGTTAGGCCCTCAAAACAGGCCTTGTGCAGGGTTAATTCCAACCTCGGAGCACACCGGTGCTCATCTTAAAAGAACCTATCATCGGCTTCCAGATGAGCTGGATGTCAAACCCCATTCCTGTACAATCTTTACCCTCTTCTTCTTAAAGAGGAGCTTGTGCTGCAGAAAAGAACACGTTACGGTGAAGCTCACTGCTGTGCAGAGAAACTAGCAAAAGGCCAGTGCGCTACTTAAGATCTTTATTGAGGAGGAAATAGGCCTTTGCCCATTCCCCTGCACAAACGCGATTTCACCCTGGCACATACACTACTCTCTCTTCTCCAAGGTTCTGGGCTTTACAAAGAAGTGGGGACTGGAACCATGATCACTCCTGGAGAAAAAGCACCACTAGAAATTGCTACCAGGAGATACATGGCTTTTACCAACCCGGAAATGCTACTCTCGTGAAGAGGAGCAGAATTACACCAACAGGGTTTTACCTCCAATGTTAAGTGCATATTGAAGATTTAAGTAGCAATTAAGGTTGCTCTAAAAGATGGCAAAAAAACATGTTTATTTTCCACAGATAAAAAAGAAAGAAAGAAAGAAAAAAGAGCAATTAGGAGAACTGGGGGAAAATATTAAATGGATGTTTCTGCACAAAAAAACCCAGGCTGACAACATTTCTGCTTTGTAAGGGGGAAATTACTGTAACGCGCTGTTTACATAGCAGAAATCAGGGGAAATTATGCTGTCACACTGACATCTGTAGGAGAAGGACAATTTTAAAATTACACTGTTCAACACCTTTAATGATTTGTAACACAAGAGGTGTGGCTACTCCTATTAAATGTGTTGCCAAATCAATAAAAGGCATAATTGGAGTTGTTAGAGCAAATTATAGCACCACCGTTATGTTGCAATACAATGTTCCCTTGTAAACTGCTATTACGGGGAAAGCTGTATTTCTCTCTTATTTGGCTGTTTTGTAATGAGTTGGCATTTTGCTCCATAATAGTTCCACTTTCTTTTATGGAGCTTTCACTTTTACTTTCCTCCTTTGTGCAGCCTATAATTTCCCTTCCCTACCTCTCTGCCTGTTGACAACTGGTCTATACACCTTTGAAAACAGCCCTGAGGTTATAAGCTATATTATTTAACATTATTTGTATTCTCTTTCAATTGGAAGGCGGGGGGGAGGCTCATGATTCACACATTTAGAACCGAAGATGGCTTTAGGTTGGGCCTTTACCCTTCCCAGGGGGAAGGAGGGTCGCAGAGGTGAAGGAGGAATGGGGATGACACATGAACTCTTCATTTCAAAAGCCAGGTGCAAGGCTCCTGAAGGCCTTCGGCTTATCTGGAGCCCAGGGTGTGGCCATTGGTGCTGTAGGCAGGCACTAAGTCCGCTCTGTGCTTAGCAGTAACACGCAAATATACTTTCACTGCTGAAGTTACCATTTGCTGCCTCACATCATAGTTGCCCAGAAAGGGCTACTGCACAGCTCCTAATAAGAAGGAGCTAGGTGTCTCTCTGGCAAAAAGCAAGGCCAACAAACGTCAGCTCCTAGATACGTCTATTGATCCCATCCCATCCAAAGCCTTTGCTGGGCTACACAGCAGGGCTACTGTCAAGCTGCAAGGTTGCTGCCTGGGTAGTAGTGTGCTAACACTCACTCGTCGTTTTCTGATCTATCCGTTCAAAGGAATTTGAGAGATTTACCATTGGAAATCTCAGAAAAGTATCTCTTCAGTTCACAGTAAAAAAAAAAAAAAACAGGCGACTTGATCCTGTTATAGGCTTAACCTAATATGGCACAAGCCTGGCCCCATGTAAAGGAAAATCCTAGGGCTCTTATATTTGGAATACGTGCGGCTACAGACCTAGTAAAATGTACCACACAGACAGAAGCTAATGGAGAAACGGAGCCAAGCTTGCTAGCTTTCTCTCCCCCCTGGGGGGGTTGGGGTCTGTGTGGGGGGAAGGGTGATGTTTAGTTCAGTTCACACCAAAGCCAATGAGTGGCCTATGCGCTCCTCTGCCACCAGAAGAACTGTACCTTAATCAATGAGATACATCCATACGCAAACACCCACAGATGTGATGGGCAGGGTAGAAAACCCTGGACAGAGAGGGATTTTAAAAGGGCCCAGAAACTCCAATTTGGAAAGGTGAATTTCAATTCTCCCTACCCATCTTAAGTGGCAACACACACACACAAATATCCTTGTAAAGACGGGGCTGCAACCTTCTCTTTCCCTGAATCTTACAGGAGAAATCTCCTATCCCTTGAACTTTACATGTCAGCAGCATCAGGGTTGGTTTTGGCACAACTCACAAGTTAATGGTGCACAGCAGCTGTCCATTAGACAGCATCTACCCAGCAGGTCTCTGCTAACTGCCAGGCGCCGATTTTCAAGGCAGGCACCGTGTGACAGAGAGGGGCGTATGCTGCTATTATTATTGAAGTTATTTTAGGAACACGAGCTGAAGCCATGAAAACAGGCTGCAGTTAAATGTAGAATATTTAAATAAATAGGAATTTTACTTGAGCTATGTTACTATTAACAAAGCGTTCTCTGCAGCCTACACATTCCAATAGGAATAATCATTTGATCAAGACTAAACTACATAGGGCCATTTTGAAATTAAATATCAGGGGAAGGGGGAAAAACAAGAAAAAGTTAAAGAGCTTGATTCTCTTACCAGAGTAATTGACCCAACAAGTGGCTTTATTACTAAAGCATGCGCTTAAATGCCCTTCCCAAACAGGAATAATTGCTTGAATCAGGGCCCTAATCCTGCAGTTTGTCGTCCATGTCATGCCTACAGGTACACTGGCATGCACAAGTCCTGCTTTTATTACATTCTTCAAGGACAAACTATTTAATTAGACCAATGGGGCTAAATAAGTCTCAACTACTTTATAGGACATGTGAGAAATCTATTAATTTGCAACCTTATAATAATTTTATTATGAAACATAGCACCTGTACCAGCTTGTGCTTGTGCCAGGCCTTTTGTCAGAGTGTTTCAAATGGCTTTGCGGAAGGTAGCTAACTACCATTATCCCTATTTAACAGATAAGGAAACTGAGGCACAGGGAGGATAAGCAACTTTTCCCCATCTCATAATCAGAACTAGAAGGATCAATTATTCAAGAACGAATGCAAGGAATATGCCTAATTAAGGACATATACATGCATGATCTTCACATCACAGCACTATCTATGAGTGATCTTGGTAGGTGTGAATAGGAAGCATACCCAATGAGTAAGGAATAATATTCAGATGTCCTGAAGTCTGACTTCCTACCCCAACTAACTACCAGACAGCAGTAGCGACTAGACTACATCTGTAACAAAAAGAGCACCAGAAAAGCTATATTTCCTACAGAAGTAGTGACCTAAGAGAAGGAACATACAGGCTGTAAGATGTACACCTACTTAGCTCAACTCACACTCTGTTTATTTTCATTGAATACAGAGACATATTAGTTTGTTTTCTGACATAATGATGTCCTTAGTGGGATTAGGCATCCAGAGAGTAAAGGGGACCCACTGATGTTCATACAGAGCCAGCCCCTCAGTGGATGTTAAGACCGTGTAATTCCATTGACTTCAGTGTTGATTTGCACCAACCAAGGTTCTGGTCCACAGTGGACACCATGAATGGGGATCAGAAGATGTTGTGTGTCCCTTTCCGTACACAGTGTATAACCCTTTTATTGGGAGGGGGAACAGGGAAGGAGGGAAAAAATATTGCAGCTTGTGTCATGAAACGGCAGGAAAATGTTCTAGCTACATGCAGCTGAAGTACACAACTATATTTAATAAAATAGATTATAAATTCCTCTCAAGTTGGTAAGAAGGAAGTCAACACACGCACCTCTAATGCAAGCAGATACCAGCCTTTACATAAGCTCAGCAGACCAACGGGCTTTTGGGGAGGGCTGGGGGAACAGAGTTGTTATAATCGGCACAGCATCCTCCAGGTTAAGTATAACGGCAAACAAACGTCTGAAAAAGGTCTCAGTTTACATGTAATGTATTTTGCCACCTAGCAGTTTCGGTTTTGTTCCAGGTTTAAAAACCTGTCACAGATTTCAATATAGAAAGGGGCGGGGGGAACACCCCAAACAAAAGTGATCCTCTTGTTTCATATCACCCACCATAATGTGCACTCTCTTCTCGCTGGGCTTAACAGGCATAAGAATGCATTGCTCATAGCCCAAATGTAAAGCAGTTAATAAACAGGCTGTTAATGTGTCAGTCGACAGCAGCAGACACAAGGCAGAATGTCCTAGGCTTTCCCCCCTTAAACTCCCTACACACGCCTCATGATCCTAATTGCATCAAATCTAATCATTTTTATGGGATAAAAAGATTTCCATGGATGACAAAGGGTTACATTCTTAGCCCTGTTGATCCATCTAGTAAAATTAGATAAGAAATAGATTTCCAGGCAATGCATTAAAGGAGGGGCAGGTGGAAAGGGGGATGGATAAAAAGAGAGAGGGGAAAAATCATTTACTGCAATTCCGTGGCTCACTCTTTGGTTCAAGAAAGAAAATGTAAATGTGATGCTCGTTTGGCCACAGGCAGCTGCTTCTATCAGCCACTGCAAACTGCAGCAGGACAAAGGGGTAACTCTGGTAAAAGGAAAGGTTAATAGCAAAGCAGGGGAAGGGGGGGGAATCTCATTGAGATGTACAGCACGTCGCAGCCTCGACACTCGGTGATGGGTTCGAACTGGGAACTGACATGAGATATAGAAGTGCTCATTGAAAATAATTCAGAGTGACGGCCGCATTGGCCTGAAAATGGAGAAGGGCTGAATCACCAAGCACTTGGCGAATATGCAGGAACAGGGTTGCCAACTGCTTCTGATTATTTTCAGTAATAGTCTGGATTTTACTGACCACTCCTCTTCCACCCCAACCCACAAATCAAAGAAGTTGGAGATGTAGTCACTAAAGAGGGGAAATTGCGTCCGCATGCAGGGAGATGCACACAAAGCACAGAGACAAACATGCAGCTATATCAATATAATACAGCAATAAACAAAAATAAAAATCAATTTGGGCCTAGACCTGCAAACACTTATACACATGCTTAAACTTTACTCATGTGAGTAATCTCATTGAAGTCAATGGGACTACTTAAGTTCCTAAAATAAAGCACGTGGATAAGTTTTGCAATATCAGGGCCTTATAAATTGTGTGTCTATACACAATATATACATATGCACACACTTTATAGTACAGAAAACTTATATTTACTATCTCTGCTTTATATCGATTTTATATAAAAACAGATTGTGCGTACGTACACTAACATGCACACACAATAATTACAAAAAAATTGTTGAGCTATTTAGCAAATCTTAGGGTGCTATGAAAAAGCAGATCAGTAATAATGAGATTTCATTTCTGGTTAACAGAATTAAAGTTCTAACTTGTTTTAAAGCATTGTAAACTGCCACTTCCAATTGCAGATGACACTTGTTTATATTGCTTATAACATACCTCTCTATATATTTACACATCACATGCAATATACACCCACTATATATACATACACCATGTGCTTAGATTCACTGCCCTGTTTACTCTCTCACCATCAGATGAGATACATGTATTAAGGTTTTGTTGGAGTGGGTTTCAGATGGCAGCATTATATGCAAGTAGCAAATCTCTGTGGAATCCTGACTATTCCAATGGCTGAAAAATGCTCTGAACAAACCCCACTGTAACTTTTCCCATAGACCAGAGGGCCCATATATTGCAATAAAGCTGATCCAGGGAATAGACAATAAAAAAGTCACACTGGCTTACAGGACTGCCAGTCAGAACTTGTCCATCTATCATGTGCTCATGAGTGAAAGAGAAATTGTATCTATTTATTTATTTTATTGCCATGAATAAGCTTGGAGCAGTGTATATGGTGTTAATGGGAAGGTAAAAATAGATCCTTCCTCAGTTGCTAGTCTTGATGGTTGACATAGACTCTGTGATAGGAATTGTTAAAAAAAAAAAAGAAAAGAAAAGAAAAAGAAAATCAGAAGCCATTAAAGCTGCCATGCTAAAGAAACAATGATGAAACCATAACAGCACTTTGTATTTAGACTGGATATCCACCTGCTTCTCCAACTCAGATCTCCCCCTACC
Organism: Terrapene triunguis; assembly: GCF_002925995.2. Classification (NCBI taxonomy): domain Eukaryota; kingdom Metazoa; phylum Chordata; order Testudines; family Emydidae; genus Terrapene; species Terrapene triunguis. The sequence goes on from NW_020664582.1 coordinate 13,470,162, forward strand.
ACCCACTTGTATGCATCACAAGTATGTCCCTCACACCCTCCAATATGAACTCAACACTTAGCAGGTTTACTGACTGGATATAATTCACAGTAGCAGTATAAACCACTACCAAGGTGTCACCTACTATGTTGGACCATCACCTCAACATACCAAGATACAACAGTTCTGCAGCGAGGAAGCCTGTTGCAGAATTACAAAGTCGCTTTCTTCTAACTCTGAACAGGGAACTTTATACAACTAAGGAAAACTGTATTATCCCTAAAGCCACTGGGTCTCTCCCCCCCCACTTCCCTGCAGAATTCTGCTTAGAATATTCTCCAGCCTCTCACCTACCTGGCTTCCTGATACAGCTTTAAAGAAACAGTGCACCTATTCTCTCATGGTATGCAAACCATATAGGCACCTGGGAAAGAGTGAGCAGCCTCACCCCACCCCCTAGGCCTGTACCCAAATCCAAATGCTATATTAAGCAGAAAATATTTTAACAATCAAACATGCTTAGGTTTCTGCTGGCATGGCCAGATTACTTTATTGTTCAACTAGCTAGTTATTAACTGAACTATATGAAAATGTGGCTTAAAGCTTACGGAATTACTGATTCTAGAACATTTAGTGAGGGACAAACTGCAGCAGACCCAAATTCAGTTTAGCACCCTACCTAGGTAGATCTATGGTTGAATAACTTGCCTGCAAGTTAGAGAGGAAGGATGGTCTTGTGGTTAAGGCACTGGGCTAGGCGCTAAGATATCTGGGATCAGTTCCTGGCCTTCAATGTGATCTTAGACAAGTCACTTAATCTGCACCTCAGTTTCTCCATCTATAACATTTTACTCCCTGTTTCCCACTCTTGTCTGTCTTATCTATTTAGACTGTCAAATCTTTGCAGCAAGACAGTCTTTTACTACCTATTTGCACAATATTTAGCACTGTTGGGACCCTGGTCATGGCTGGTGCCTGAGACACTGGTATAATAAAAGTATTAATAATGGACATTTCATGAGAACAGGCTCTTCTGTGAGATTGGTTTTCTCCTGGTATTCTAGCCCAGTGGCAAAGTCTCATGACTAAAGAGTATTTCCACTTCCAAGCAAACAAATTAGAGGCATGAAAAAAGTATGTAATTCAATGTACTAACTTTATATCCTTCAAAAGCAGAGATGGACCCAGACTGCAACTTATGGACTCAGAGCTGGATCCAGAGCTGAATTCCCAATGAGTTCAGATCTGCGAGTTTTGTTCAGAGCCATCTCTGAACTCAAAGCTTTTTTTGAAGTCGTTGGAGTATTAGGCAAAAGGTTCTCTTTTCCATGAAAGCGTTCAAATTCTCCTTAAGTGAGATCTACAGACTGGAATGTTGTGGCTCCAACTCATACTCCTCCCCCAATAATGTGGTTTGGTCCTTATAAATATTTCCCCTCACCACAATGCTTCACAATAGGTGACAGTGTTTTGGATGCAATTAATACAGCACCTGCCATGTTAGGCTTTTCCTTCCCTCCTTTGTCATTTTAAAGTGGCCATTGTGAGGGCTTTTCTGAAATTACGTAAAGCCCCACTAGCTAGATGAGGGCACGCGGTATTTATAACCCCACTGTTGAAACACCTACTAATTTCACATAAATCTATGGCGAGTTAATCATGCCTGCATTTTCAATCCAGTTTTATGAGGTCAGAACTGTTGGTCCAGGCCACTTCCCACAACGGAGGCCTGGCTGACTAAATAATGCTGCAAAATAGTAACAGGGGACTCAACAAAACAATAGTGGATGTTGATAGTGGACATAATTCTGCTTCCACTGGCGTCAATGACAAATTCACATCAGGCCCAGTAAGAGCAGTAACACATCAGTGCACTTGCAGGAGAGAGCTGCGAACATGGAAGAAATTGGTTCCTGCTGCCACACCAACAAAAGATGGAGCAAGAACAGGTTTCAACCACCTTAATTTGTCTTAGCCCTTGTCTTTAGTTTCAAAGCACAATATTGCTGTTTAAGATTTGTCTGGTCTGCAGAAAGACCCATCAAAATGAATTACTAAGTTATATAATTAAAATAATACTAATACGAATACCTAGCTCTTACATAGCACTTTTCATTAGTAGATCTTAAAAGCAATCAGTATCATTTTAAGCCAGTCTCATGATTATGAGAGGCCCTGTGTCATGGTTTTGGAAATTTGGGGTTGACAAACCTGTGAAGTTCAGGTCACAGGAGCACCAAAGCACCTCACCTGGCAGGACATTGGAGAAATGTACAGTTGAGAGGAGAGCATTTTATATCCATTCCTTTTAGGAATCTCTTCATGAAGCTTTATTTGTAGGGGATTCTGGTTGAATAAATATCTTGGTATTAGAGTGGGTTAATGCACAAGACTTTCGCAGGTCTGGGACTGAACGGGGAGTCAGGACACCTGAGTTTTCTGACTGCCTTTGCCACGCTGTGTCAGCGTGACCTTGTGCAGATCACGGAGACTGGGCACCATTCACCCCTCTTTGTAATGGGTATATTGACACTTGCCCAACTCACAGCAGGGTTATGATGCTGAACAGTTAACTCATTCAGGTTGGCGAAGTGAGTAGGTCTTGGTTTAAGAGGATCTACTTCATGCCCAAAGAGAATTCCAAACTCAGGATGGTTCTGATGAAGAAGAATTAGCCAAGAGAGAACAAAAATAAATTGTGCTAAGTTTAATAAGGGAAGGAAATGTGACCACGAAGTACAGTGCAACATATTGAAGGCATACGCTGATACTTCCATTTCTGCAAATTAAATTCCTGAAGATTATGAGAACCAAAATTGTTTTAAAGATCTAATTTACTCTTCCCCATGAATGCAGTTGGTTTTACCTTTACATCACACTCTACTTGGATAAGGAAAGGTCACGCAGTTACATTTTTCTTCTAGTCACTTTCACTTTCCAGTTTTCATTAGCACAGGGGTATATCTTCCTGAATTAAAATACATTTTTAAACTATCCTATTCATAAAACACCATTGTAAAACCATAATTTCTAATCACAGCTATGTTTGGGAGGTAAACTAAACTGACAGCATCACTTTAAGAAAATTAAAAGGAATACTGACAATAATTTGAGGAGGTATATATGCATCTATCCCCTATGGTGTTTCTGAAAATTACATGATTTTGAAATAAAGCATAATTAATTAAACCTGATATATGTATTATTCTGGAAACAAAACAATTCTACGAAGATTCTAAAATATTCACCAAGTCAAGTCAAAATTCCTCTAGTACAGACAGGAAGATGAAACAGCACTGCCCCCGAGTTGCCTGGATATTTTCTACACTGTTATTTTGGCTGCAATGTGCACTTATCAGCTAGCTAACAACCATCTGTTTAGACCTCAGTTCTCCATCCTATTCAGTTCACATTTCCATGCACTGAAATTAAAATATTGACAGAAAATTTCTGCAGGGAAAAGTGAATAGGGGAGTTGAAGCTGTTAAAGGTTTTTTGGCATTAAAGTTTCGGTGAGTACCCTGCCAATTAAAATTCTATTTATTTTACATTTCTGAAATATAAAATATTAAAATTGAAAAAAAAATAGGACCAAGGATGTAATTTCTTCTACAGAGGTATGAAAACGTTAGCAGCAGACGATACAGAGCAGTAGTTTTTGGAATAGCAGCTCTCCTAGGCAGTATCATAGTTGTGTCAAGGGACTGGATTTTGCTAGGAGTCACGGAAGAAATGTCTTGTGAGATGTGGCTAGGACAGCAGAGTAGAACTCCCTGCAACATGTGGCTGGATTGTCTTCACTTAACCTGCTGGGCCTTTGGCATATATAATCGGAGTCAGTTAGAGCCTGCTGAAGTCAAAAGAAGTCTTCCCATTGTCTTTAATGGGCTTTGGATCAGGCCTTCAATGCGTGTACTCTCTGGCTAGGTCTACACTACAGCGGGGGGTCGACCTAAGATACGCAACTTCAGCTACGTGAATAGCGTAGCTGAAGTGGCGTATTTTAGGTCGACTTACCTGGCTGTGAGGACGGCGGCAAGTCGACCGCTGCCGCGCCGCCGTCGACTCTGCTACCGCCGGGGTGCTTCCTGGGGTGGATTTCCAGAGTCGACGGCAGAGCCATCAGGGATCGATTTTATCGCGTCTTCACTAGACGCGATAAGTCGATCCCTGATAGACCGATTGCTACCCGCCGATCCGGCGGGTAGTGAAGACGTGCCCTCTATCGGCATACGTTACATAGATGTGCTGCATGCTCTCTCTTTCTCAAGTGCATCACACTCGCTGCACCACAAATGGTGCATCCAGATTCAAGCTTCCCCAAAGCTTGGGGTGGGGTTTGGCTCTGGGGTTTCAGTCCAGGTCCATTTTTGCCATTTAGAAAAATACATCAGGGCATTTTAGCCAATTGGGAAAGGCAGTTGCCATAGTCCAGCAAAGATAGGCCTGAACCAAGACACTGGACTCAACACCTCCAAGCCACTGGGAACTTCCCAGGATGAATCTATAGATGCACGTTGGGCCCCATCTTAGTGCCCTGGGGAAAAGTTGAAGCAGAGCATTTGACTGATGAGCAACACATTAATAAGTGACTGCAGCTATAGGCATCGGAAGCTGGCATGCATAAGTGACTGCACATGCACATTACCAATTTGGCCATGTTTGTTTTTCTGTGGTATGAAAAGGCTGCAATCCCTGGTACATTTCATCTAAAGACCGGCAACCTTTTATTTAACCCCTTCACTTCTGCTTCACAAGAATCTTTTAAATCATCACTTTTAGGATAGGCCCAGTCACCTGTGCTGAGCATTCTCCACTGGGCCAGCAGAATGGGCATATTGGAGACACTCTCTGTAGGTCAGGCAAGAGAAAAAGCACATGAGTTACGGGAGCAAAAAGTTCACTTGAAATTAAACCTTTAAATGACAGGCACTCAAGGAAGAGAGATTACCATATGTACTCAGAAACAGAAGAGACTGAACCGGGAGTGCCCCATGTGAACATTTGATAGGACTGTCCGTAAGATTCCTCGCTGGACCACCCTGGGAGTATTCCTAGCCAGGGTGTGGTGGGAGAGGAAAAGCTCTCACCTGGCTGTCATTGATAACAGGACTAGCTTCTTCTCATCATGGGCAGTAGAGACAACCCCCAGCTCCCTCTCGAGACAAGTTTGCAAAAGCACTTTTATTGCAATTATATCATTCTGCTTCCCTTATGTTGCTTATTTGATGGAATATTTTTCCTCCTGGCAAAAAAGTCGGGGGAGGAGGAGGGGAAAAATCAGTGCTTGGTTCTAAGCAAAATTAGGTCAAAGGCAGGTTCTCCATCACCCCAGCCACACTGCAGTACAAGTCCTAGCACAGTGCCTGCTAGGACGATGGATATCTGCAAGCCTGACAAATTCTCGGCCTTCCCCTCAGCGGGCAATGCATCTGAGGCCACCTCTATCCCCTGAAATACAGAGAATGCCAAGGCAGCACCAAGTAAGAACTCAGCTGTGTTCATACCCGTACATGAGCGTGTCAACCCACCATCCTCCCTGTTGCACTAAACATCACGCCCAGCCCCAATGGCAATGCTGTTCCCACCAAACAGCATTCAATAAGGATAACCCAGAAAACTTTACGCTTACCTACTTTATGCGGAGAACAGCCCTGCATTCACCCCCTCCCTCATGTGCTTTATGCCTGTTATCTTCCATGAAGATTATTGTTCCTATCACAGATGTTCAAAGAGAGAGACACATGGTCTAGTGGTTGAGCAGAGTTTTGGAAGCTAGGAATTTTTAGGAATATAGAACAAGTCAATCCACTTCAGCTGCCCCACCTATACACCAGAGACAATATTTCCATGTTAGATTTAGAGAATATCTTTAATTCACTCTAAAAATGCTAAATATTAAGGCGACTCCCTGAAGACAAATACATCCAGGAAATACACAGAAAAGCATTTTAAAACTCTGCTTTCCATTTTTATCTGTGCATTGTATTTTTCCATATAAAAAAAAATGCATAAGAATTATATTGGCTTGCTATAATCGACTGTAACACACGATGTATTTACCCAGTGCATCTCACTACCACACAGGGTCTGTGTAAAACAGATTTCCTCTACCTTTTAGAAGCCAATAATAAATAATGTCCTAATCCAGCAAAGCATTTAAGCACCTGCGTAGTCCCATTGGCTTCAATTCAGGCAATTGAAGTTAAGCACCTGGTAAAATGCCTTCCTGGATTGGAACCTGAATGTGCTGTTCTAAGGACCCAGCAGAAATAATTTTTCCTAGCTGACCAGGGTTATACATGGGTCAGTTCCCATGAGACAAGTTACCTCCTAAAAAGCCTGCTGCTCCCAGGAAACCTTCCAGCTTTAGTGACTATCCCCTTAGCTTCTTTTGTGACCAGTTTTGAACTATATTGGACCCATGAGGACCTCAGATCATAAGCTCTCTTGGCCCAATCTTGGGAAGTGGTCACGAACATGAAGCCCTGAGCATGAAGGAGCTCATGACTGACCGGGAGGTGCTCAGCATCTCACAGGAAGTGGCTCTTTGAATTCTTACTTGTTTGTCACTTCTCACTCTCTGTGCAGCAACGTGCATGCTTTCAGCGTGCTAGGGAATTAAATTAATAATAAAGCAGCTGGCATAATTACCTTCAGTCTGACTTATTTTATGCAATTCAGATTTAACAGTGATGCCATATGAGCAATTGTTGAACATTTGCGTGTGTGAACACGCACCCTTCCTACACACAAAATGTATAGCTTAATGTATTACATGGACAGCAGATATTTTAAACCAAGACACTTACTTTAGCAGGATTAGTTTATCATTAGATATCTATCATCTGGGGCTCTATATACTTGTCCCCCTGCTATAGAATTTATAGGTAAAAGTTAGATCTCAATTCTTCAAACTTCTTTAGCCTTCTAATCTCAATTTACATTATATTTTTTGAAAAATATTTTGCCCAAGGTCGCTTGTGGGCCTTTTAAAGAAAAATTAAATTCCTATTATCTCCTAGATCAATACTCGGATACATAGAACCATTAGATCAGGGCTGCCCCAGATCAGTACATGATGGCCCTAGATCTGTACCTTCCATAAAAGGAGGACGGAGGGAGCGGGGGTGGAGGGGAGGGAGAAGCAGACTTTGCTTGCAGACAGTATTGCTTCAAGTCCTCACAGCAATGTGGGGTCCGAGACCACTTAATACGGACAGCTGTAAATTGAGTGACAGTGGAGAGTGGGATCCCACCACAATCAGTTTATTTCTCTGCATTCTTTATTTGCCCAGATCATCCCTCACTAAACACACTTGACTTTGCAAGCTGCCTGGCGTCCCGGCTTCCCTCATATTTTTGATCTTTAGATTTTTCCCCCGCCGACGCTCGATGCACTTTTCAAAAATTTTGCATAAGGAATTTCCCCCATTTTCCATTTTGGAGGCTTTAATGAACATCAATATTGTGATGGTTTCCCCTTCCTGACACACACACACACTCACTCCCCCTATCTCTCCTCCCACCCCACTCAAATTTTTCCCCACCAGATTTTGGTCTCCTCTCTCTTCTGCATAGTCCAGTTATCTGACATTGAGTGGACTGGGAGGGAGGACGGGGGGAGAGGGAGTAACTGACTTGCCATTATCTCTGCTCTCTTTGCACCTCCTTTTCAGTCTCTCTCTCTTCCCCCCCTTACGAGCTTTGCTCCCGCCTATGAAAAATCAGCAAATAAAAAGTTACATTAACCCCACCCTGACCTCTCCAACATAATACACTGTGGGCTGATGGGCTGCCTTTGGAGCTTCGTTGAAAAGCTGTCATTCTTCGGCATCCCAAGTACAGCCTAGGGAGCATTTACCGGATAATTAATATATTAAATGCATGAAAAATAGTTACACAGGGTCCCCCTCCCTTCATGTTCTTCTCTGCCCCCCTCAGCTGTGATCTCTTTCCAAGGAAAGGGAGAGGGATAAAAAAAATAGATACAGCCTGCGCACCATCAATATAAAAGCATCCCCTGAATAGCCATCATAAAAACTGTTCATAATTTTATAGCTTCATTCGTGCTGGAGCACCATAAAGGCAGGCCATATTTTTTACACTCAGGATGCCTCATAAAAAAAAACAAGGGGGGAAAAAAAAGAGAGAGAAAGAAAGAGGGAAGGAAAGTTGGCATGATAGAGGTAGAGAGATGGTACAGCGGCAGCATCAGCTCACCTGAGGGCGAAACAATCGGAGAGAAAGGTGTACGTTTGTCCTCTCTGACCTGAGAGGGTCTGAATCCTGATGAGGCCATCAGAATAATTATTAATTGGGAAGTCTATCTTTTTTTTTTTTTTTTTTTTGCTGACTGCATATTTGCCTTTTACAAGGATGATGGAAGGCTAGTAAAGCGGCCCCTCGTCCTAGAACCGTGTCCTTCACCTTTTTAAGGGGCCAGCATCCTTTTTTTGTATGTCATTCCCCCCCACCCCCAAGCCCTGAATGCAAAATTCATGGACTGAAGCATGGATTAACAAATAAATTATAATGAAGGCAAATGGGTGGCAATAAAAAAAATAATAATAGAAAAAAAGAGGCCTCACCTTCACAAGACAGAGGCTGAGAATTATAACAAACTGGCTCATTTATTTCCCTGATGCCTGCTCTCCTGGTTGGGGAGGTGGGTTTTTAAAAGCATTTTATCCTTTATTTCCTGTAATATATTTGGACAAGGCAGCTGTAAATCTGAGTAGAGAGGAGACATCAAGGTGTAGCAGGGAGAGATGGGGGAAGGATGTTGTGTTCATTTGTGGATACAGTCCATGAGCTGTTGCGAACCCAGAATTTCGAGCCCCCATATCTCCATAACGCAAGTTTGCCAGGCTGTCTACCTCTGTGCAGCTGTCTCTGTTACTGGGGGACTTGTAGGCAATTAAACCGTGGGATTATTTTAAAGAGGAGATGTGCGCAACAGCAGAGGTCTCCCTTCAAAATGTACCAACTGCCTTGGATAAACTAAACCATGTTGCCTCTGTACACCTATCACATTTGCTAGGTATCCCCTAAAGCAAACAGAGAGGATGCTACAAACATACCACACAGAACATTCATTATCTAAGGCAAAGCTGGCAAATTTAAGGGACATCACTTTATGCAGCATCGGCAAACCAGTTTGGTGACTATTGGGTTGCAATTTCTTCTCCCTCCAATCTCAGGATCCACATCCGAACCAGAGCTGAGCTGTGGTGGATTTGCCCTCGCTGGAAATTTTAAAAATCAAGATAGGATGTTTTTCTAAAAAGATGTGCTCTAGTTCAAACAGGAATTAATTCAAGGAAATCTTATGTCCTGTGTTATGGCCAAGGTCAGACTAAATAAGTCCCTTCTGGCCAACTTATGAATCTGGTCACAAATAGGTCCGTCCCCCCCGTCCCCTGGGAAAATATAAATGAAAAATGAAAACAATTGGTTTTCTAATTTTTCAGCAGAAAATGTCAAAATTTTGTCAAAAAGCCAAAAATTCTTTGGTTGCTGAAAAGTGAAGATTTTCTGCCAAGAACTGCTGAAATATGTTCAGGTTTTGGCCCCAAACTTTCGGTTTCCTGTTGAAAAGAATAAAACAAATTAAAAAAATTCAAGGAAAGCAGACACTTTTGTGAAAGCGTTTGTTTAATCAAGAATCCAATTTTCAGTCAAAAAAAAACCATCAATGGAAAATTTTTGACCAGCCGTAGTCACAATGCCAGTCTCTCGCCTGAACCTCCAAGCTACGACTCCTGCATAAACAGGGCTTGTTTGCAATTCATCAGACCCAATTTCCAGAGTATGTTAAATGCTCCCACTTCCTGTGAAGCTACAAAGAGGGCCTGGAGAGCAGGAGAGGTTTAATCCGTATGTGAGGATGTTCTAAATGCATTTGCCAGCAAGTTACATGTCTAGAAAACATTTTGGATCTAGACAAAAATTAGCCCAGTTTCAAATCAGAGAGAAAATATAGTTATACTGAAATATTTACAACACAGTAAACAGGTATAGCCAATAAAGGTTCTGTATATGGGCTAAAGGTGTAGTTTCATAGCATCTTTGTTTGCCAAGTAAATATGGCTCATTTTATACACAAAGATTCTCTATGTAAACCACACAGTTTACCCCAATTCAGCAAGGTACATAAGCATGTGCATAAATTTAAGCATGTGAGTAGTCCCAGTGAAGTCAATGGGACTATTCATGAGCTGTGAGCATGACTTTTAGTACATGTTGTGAGCATATATATATATATATATATATATATATATATATATATACACATACATACATACACACACATACATACATACACACACATACATACATACACACACACACACACAAACACGTATTCAGTGAGAGGGCACGCTCATGTGCACACAGGCACACCAATAGCTAGAGGAGAAATTTGTGTTTCAGACGGAAGAATAACCCTTCCTACGTCATTACTAATTTAGGGGTGGAGAAAAGTTGGGTATCAATATGCCTGGCTCCAACCAGATATACTGTGTATGCCTCCCCCACTCAGCTCTCACATGGGTCCTGACCAGCGGCTCCACTACCGTTCCTCGAGCTGAGCATGCCATTGCTGCCAAACTGTGTAGTGGATTTAGCATTGACCACAAATGGGGACTAGGTGACCCAAAGTCAGTTTCACTATTGACCTAAAGCAAGTGAGCAGAGACTCAAGCCACTTGGGCCACCCACGTTACATTTCCACCATATCCCAAGTCAGAGTGAGAGTTGCTGTCCATGGTGCTGAAACAGTTTAGCAGGATGTTTCAATATTCTCTATGTGATGTTAACTTTTTATTCCCCTCACACCCTCCCAGAAGTTTGAAATACAAGTTTTCTGCCCTTTCCAATTTTGTCCTTTTCCTTCAGGGCAAATATCAGTTTATTCCCTGCCCCCCCACTGTGTTCCTGATGGGGCTGAAATTAACGAGACCCTCTCTGCTTAGCGTGCAAGCACCAGCTCTTGTGCCTTCACAGCTCCAGTGGCAATGTTAGTTATCCTCTGCTACAGAGACCACAGGGGGCATCAACAACATTGATTTTGCAGGACCTGCAAGAATATCCAGCTGTTGCTTCTTTTACTTTATCAAAGGCCAAGGGGATATTTTCTCACCTCAGTCAGAGAGCATTGCCCAATAGATAGTTTGGAGGTACCATATGGTTTGTCAAATTCATGAATTGGGTTAGCTGATGGTAGGCCATATTCTGCTGAGGTTCACCAATGTAGGTTCAGATCAACTCCATCAGCCTCAATGCTCTGAATAGAGAGTGACTCCATTGATTTCAATGAAATGACTCGGGATTTATACCCATGTAATTCAGAGCAGAATTTGGCTAAATACTTATGCATCCCGCCCATGGATGGGGAATATAAACCGTTGCCTAATTAGTGTGCCCCTCGTGTTGTATCAGATTATCACTTTACAGGGTGCTTCTTAGTGATGGAAAGTAGCAATTAAATATCTGAGCCAGAACTAAAAAACACCCACCCACCACAGTCCGACAGTCAACAGCCAAACAATGCCAGGGTGCTAACAATACCAAGAAGCACGAATACAGCTATTGAATTAAGAGCTGTCATTTACGGGCATGCGCAGGGTGGGGAAATAAATGCAAGGCTGCCTGCAAAGCAACATACAGGGCTCTCTCATTTGTCTCTTTCATGTTTATTCATGGAGAACTATGACAGAGGGATACGACTCCATTCTGAAGTTGTCAGCATGTGACCTAAGAGTAAGAATTAGTGAGCCCCACACAACGAAGAGACATACTGTGTCTGCCTACCATTGTCAATATTATTAATGCAGGCCCCAGACATGAATAAAGCTTCCTGATGGAGGAAAGAAAATGTGGTGGTGGAGAGGGGCAAGGGTGAACTAAGGTATTAAATGGAAGAAACCCACTATGCAATTCTGAGCTTAGTCGTACTGGATCATTTATAGGGCGTATTTCCACAGCGGTGCTTGAAATACTTCTCAACCGTACAAATTCCATCAACAAAGAGGAGAATTTGTGGGCTTTGCTTTCAAGTTACATTTGAGAACCTGGAGAATCAAAGATTTAATTTGAGAGGCAGCATCTCCAAGGGTCTCTGCCTCCATCCTCTGTTCTCCTCATCCTCATCTCTCCCATTGGGCCAACTGTTCTGCTTCAGGCAATAGACCATCTTCTAACCGAGGGGGTCAGGGAGACATACAATTCCATAATTGTCCATTACTGGCATTCTTGAAATCAGGCATCTGGTGGCTGGCCCCTGTGGTGTCAGGATACTGGCCTAGAGGGACGCCCGGTCGGATGGGGTACATTATGTCCCTGTTGGGACTCTGTCAAGTAAGAGTCACTGAAGCTGCGAGTAAGCCAGAGGGGTTGCTAGAGTGTGACACGAGACACCTCCTAAAAGCAAAACGTGTTCCATCAGCAGCATTCCCAGCGCCTGGTGGGCTAGGAACGAGGACTTGAACTCCTAGCCTACAGCCATCTCCCCTGCCCAAGTCTGACCAAGCCTGGTTGACTAACATCATAGTTTTTAATACATTGTCTGTTTCTGGAAAACGGTAGTTACTTAGGTAGTTACTACGAGGAAACAATGGCCTTCTGCCATCACAGCTTCCTGAACACTGAGCTCTTCTCATGACATGTTTCACCTGCACTTTATAAACTAGGGGCCCAGTTCTGCACCTGGCTTCCAGCCAACAAAGGGGGGTTTCTTGGCACAGAGCCAGTTGTAGAATTGGGGGGTGGGGCAGTCTCAATGATCCTGTGGGGGAAGGCCGGTAATTCGCCTGTACAAGGTGTGTAAGTGACATCTGGAGAGGTTACGTGGTGCACCAAATTATACAGGATGTGTCTACACTGCACACTAAGCCTGGGCTCTGACTCAGGTTTGAGCCCATAACTCCCATCCACACACACACAAATAGTTTGATTTGGATCACAAGCACTCAGGTCTGAGGACTCTGCTGGGGGGTGGGTCAGAGCCTGAGTCCCATTGTGTCATTTTGCAATGTGGACAGAGCTCAAGCCACAGACCAGAGTCAGAAGCTCTGCGTAGCACAGCATTGAGGTATTAGCATGGCTGAGAGATTCAGGTCCAGCAACCGTATGCCCAGGTTTATGGTGCAGTGTGAATATTCAAGCCTGGGTCCCACAGACCCTGCAGTGTAGACATACCCACAGGCAACAGGTGGTAGAGCAGCAGATGCAGAGATAGGACTCCTGGGTTCCCTTTTCAGATTGAGCCACCAAGACACATGTTCCCTGATTTATACCAATGGTTACAGGGAGGGGAAAAAAAAGATTTTCTCTGAGAAGCAAAGGGTGCAGCTTGCGAGTTTCCCTATTTGCCTCCCTCCACCCCAGAAAAGCCTGATAATTAATCCAGTCGATCCTAGATACAAACTGCACTAGAACTTAGTCTTCAAATCTTCCTCTTGCTTAGCTCTAAGGGCTCAAGCCTGCACCCATTGAAGCCCAATGAAGGCCATGTTGGATCCGACTCTAAAGGAGGATCTTCCCTCCCCTCAACACACCATTAGCACTGAGAGCAGCTTAGCACGCAGGGGAGAAAAATGAGCACTTTCCTAGCATGCCCCCTGCCCACGGCAGGCTTGTGCCTCAAGCCATGTTATCCTGGGTAGCGTTTTCTCAGCAAGGAGCACAATAAATAGCCGCGTGCGGATTCTAGTTTTTCTGTTTGCAATTTGTGCCCGTTATAAAATTAACACGTGTTCCCCCCTATAGCTTTTCATTTTAAAAAAGCTACAACAAATATAGTCTGAGTACAATACACCCCCACACCCCAGCAAAATAGAAACACACACACACACCATTCTTGCAATATCAATGTAACCTGCTCCGACTCTAGCCCCTTTTATGGATTAGGCTCCCAAGCTGTTGGTTTTTCCTTTTACATTTTAAATAGCTTTCACACGTGGCCTGAGCAAGGTTCAGGTAAATTACTGAAAAAGCACTGACTAATTTTAAAAAAATATTTAAGAAACTCCAAGTTCCCTGCCTCTTTTACTATCCTCTGCTCCATAATTACATTGCACTGCCTGATATTTTCATGGAACATTAACCGAAGTCAGGTGACTGCCCCCTTACAGTCTACGCCTATCCGTTACCCATAAGACCCCCATGGACCTTGACATTATTAATAGTCCTATTCATTAAGTATTACTCTTGTAGAATGAGTAGCATAATATTGGCCTGGAGATAGGAACAGGCAGAAGGAATAAGTCAAATTAATTTTCCGCAGCAAACGCCCCGATTCTGTAAATGACATTCTATACTGTTAGCATTTTAAATGTGACACAAATGGCAGGAGATACAATTTGAAAGCAAAATAGTGGAAGACATGGCTCAGGGTGTAATGTGCTGCATAAAAATCCAATAACATCAGTTACATGAAGGAAGGGAATGAACCAACCCAGGGAGGGTTTCAATTTGCATTTGTTTAAAAATGGCAGGTAGAGGGAGCAAGTGGGAAGACGGCAATTTGGAGATTAAATTTTTTCCTCCTTTGTGGAGGGGGGAGGAGGTAGAGAAGAGAATAAAGCTACTGGAAGCTCACTCTGTTCAGAGGCCCCAATAGCGGATTCTTCTCTTCCTAGCAGTATAAACTGGAACTGCACAATGCTGCCCTCTGCATTTTAAAGTCCAGCTAAGGGTGGCCCAAGGAAAGAATTTACCTGATGGCCCATCTTAAAGGGCCAGTGAAACATCCAAAGGGGGGATGAACAAGTTGTGCTTGCTGGGGTTTCAACCCTACTTGGATGAAGCACATTCAGGCTGTTTGTCTTGAACTCCAGCCCTTATTAGGAGAGACGTTGAGAAAAGAACCAATAGAATAAAGGGAAAAAAACATGAGTGAATGATAGAAAAAGACTGTGGATGAAAGGAGAAGGAAGCGATGTATCCCTCCATCCCATTTACCATATCTTGAAGAAGTAGATCTGACCCACACCCCTTGATTTAAAAAACAACAACCACCTCTCACACCATAGTTTTGTGCTTGTTCAAACCCCAGACCTCGGGGTGAATTCTGTGAGAAGGCCCCTGGGCTAAGCCAACTCTCCAAACGTAAAACCACCCCTATGCCCGGTGTGTCTGATATCCAGAACTGAATCCAAAAGTTATGACTTCAGCCCATCTTGAGTACATAGGGGCAGTCACCCGTGGCAGACACAGTTTGCCCAGCTTCATATTTCCAGGACGTTCTACACTGAATATTTCTTTCTTCCCTTTTTGCTTTTTGTTTTCTTTTTTACCAAGGTCCGAGTTATAGACCAAGAGGCATGGGTGCTCTGGTCAAGATAAGAAAATGGAAAGCCAGAGCCCCACAGGTGTTACACAGGTTGAAGCACTACAAGGTGTTTTCTTTATTAACAGCATGAAAGACTGCCTATCGAACATGGAGTAAATACACCTGATTTCCCCAGAAAGTGCATCATGGCAGTATCCTGGGGGAGAATCTTATTTAATCAAAGAAAAACGTCCAATCCTATAATCTATAATTACATATTTTATGGCACATGTTACCTAGAGGTGTTTGTTTAGAAAAATGTTTCAAATCAATAAGAACCTGTTGAGAGGAGGGTCAATCAGTTTCTTGGTCCTTGGAAGAATTGCTTATGTTTGAAGAAATTTGATTAGTATTTGCAGCAGTATGTGCTTATAGCAAGCGTCTCCAGGATTCTCCTTTAAACTTTTTGAGGCTATGCCATATCTAAAGCTGCCCAAGGAAAAGATCTGCAGTACCACAGTTGGTTTCTGGGCAAGAAGAAGAATATGGTGTATACCATTTATCACTAAAAATCTCCACCCCCAATGAGTGTGTGAGCAATACACATCAATGCAGTAAGATCATTGATGCATTACATTGCCCACTATAGCTTGCCATGGCCAGGAGAGGACGGATATTCTTGCTTCAAAAGTCCAGGCCCTTATACAAACTAGAGGAGAATCTCTAATGGCTGTTAACAGCAGATGTATCATAGAATAGAATATCAGGGTTAGAAGGGACCTCAGGAGGTCATCTAGTTCAACCCCCTGCTCAAAGCAAGACCAATCCCCAGACAGATTTTTGCCCCAGATCCCTAAATGGCCCCCTCAAGGATTGAACTCACAACCCTGGGTTTAGCAGGCCAATGTTCAAACCACTGAGCTAGCCCTCCCCCAGGTCTATCAGAAGAGGCCATGTCAGCCAAGGTACAAGACTGAAGACAACATAGGAAGAAGGCCAAGCTGGGATGAGGGAACCCTGGGCCAGAAAAAAGATGGGGAAGACAGACACGATCCAGGTAACTGCACAGGGGACAATGGACTGGTTGGGTCTGTTGATTTCTATGGTCACTTTAGCTTTGTGGAATAGGTTTAAGTGACTCCTGCTGGTGGAACATAAGCAAGCTTCTCCCGAAGGGATGGCCCTGGCGCAGCAATTTACTTCGATGGCTGCAAGTGCCGGTACAGCACCCTTTTTGCCTCCCTCTCCAAGAGGCCCCAAATTCCCTCCCCCCACCTTCTTTTCCAACTTTGGTCTGCTGTTTGGCAGAAACCCCAACACTGCTCAGCCATCTCACAAAAGGAGAGGTTCCTTACCTTGTACAGCAATGAGATCGATGCGCGTCACCGCCCATGGGTGCTCCACATCAGGATGGGAGCGTGTCCGTGCACTCTTGATCAGAGATTTTCATCAGCAACGTCTGCAGATCCACTCCTGTGCCCTAGAACCCTCAAGCTCAGGTCTGAGGGTATACAGTGTTGGGGAAGGGGCAGGCATGGACCTGCAGGCACTGCTGATGAAAATCTGCAGTCAGGAGTGCATGGCTGTGCGCACATGGAGCGCCCCCAGGGATACTACTCGAAGCAGCAGCCTGTTTCACACACTTGGCGGTAGCTTGGAACACAAAGATGGCTGTACCACCCATCCTTTCTCCAAGCAGTATTATCTCCTCCTTTCCTATTCATGCACCCTTGCAACGCATCACATACTTTTGCAATGCATTGAGCAGTTCACATAGTGGATGTGAGCAAATATTTGAACACTGTTCTAGTCAAATCAACAAGACTTTAAAGAGGATGAGAGAACATGGGTCTGAGAATAATTCCCATATAACACCATAGAGTTAATCCCTCCCCCCCACACACCCCTCCCAACCCATTTTGAAAATCATTTCTCCAGTCAAAAGAATCTCTCTCTCATTTGCAGCCATGCTGCAGTCCGATACAGAGGCAATTTGCCCTGTCCCTTTAATTTGGAGTTGCTCTCCAGCGGGATCATCAGCTCTAGCTACTTCTGCAGTATGAAGAATTGTAAATTGTGCTTGAAACCACATGGGGTGGAATAAGCAACTGATTGAGGGAAGGGAGAAAGAAAAGGAAACTAAAATCCAGGCTGTTGGCAGAGCCATAGGAAAAGGTGTTGCCAATCAAGATATCAAGGTTTGTAAGGGAATATGAAAGTAACAGAGGAAGCAGAGAAGATAAACATACAATATTTCACACAAGATTGGATAATGGCATAAAAATTCCCCTCTACCCAAGCAGAATGGTAGATCCGGCCTTCAAACACGAGACCTAAATCGGCCTTCTTTCAAGGCAAGCTTTTAAACACACACGCACTAAATTAACAGTTTGTATCATGATTAAGTCCCATACTGGTAAATTAGCCTATCAGAACTCTCTCTCCAGAAAAGATTAGCTTTGCCTAGATTACGCCATGTGCCACACAAGATTAGGCAACTGTTAATATCTTCCCTTTCGCATTTGGGGGATAAAAAGAGGAGGAAAAGACATCTTTTTGTCTTGGGTATGCATGAGTAAATATGCATATTCATATAGATGTGTGAGATTTACATTTATATGAGAAATCACCTGCAAGCTGTACAGTCTATTCTGCCACCCTCACTACTGTGGAGTAGTACTTACTTCTGTAGAGGACTCATTGTTCGGACTCCTATGAGCAAAGCTGGCAGAATTAGGCTCTCTGTGATCATGAGCAGAAGACATCAGTGAATTATGAATGGAGGGAAGGTCAGCTAGCCCTAGGAAAAGCGAAGCCCAGCAGAAGAGGATATCACAGATGTCCACAAAGAGCTTGCCTTCCAAGCCTTTCACATTGAATTCTTAGCCTGGATAAGCAGCAACACTCGTGATTTCACAAGCTGGAGGCCACAGCTTGCTTGTATGAGATCTCCCAGGTAGCATGTGGAGAACATCGCTGAGTGGCAAAAGAGGAACGCAAAACCCATGTATACATTCTGGCTAATTTTTACTGGAGTTTCAAGTCAGCACATTGCAAAGTAGCTTCAACCAGACAATGAAAGGAACATGGCATAAAGATATCAAAGGATGGAGCTGAACTAGGACAGAGAATGAAGAAAGGCCAGTTTCCAGACAGAACACTCCATTCTCCTTGTTTGATATATTTCGCCAGCATCTGACTGTTTTTCCTCAGGACCCATCTAACAGTCCAGCCCAGCGCAACCTGGATTCCTTCCCCAGCCCCCCGACAAGCAATCAAGTTCTGTATTACTCCATGGCACTATTCCCCCACCCCCTGATCAATCTTTAAATTACAATTCTGCCACGTCGGATCCATCAGCGGTGTTTACACTTGGTTCCATCGCCCTGCGACGAGCGATGAGCACGCAATGGGGGAAAAATTATAATAATATTGCAAATGAAATTGAATGAGTAACAACATTTTGTAAGAACAGAATAAATACAGTTGGTGGTGCCTTTTTTTTTTTCCAATTTAGTATTGTTTAATATGCATTTAATCAACCCATTCAGTATTATAGAGTCTATGTACCGTGACACCCTCCTATGTCACCGAGGAAGCATTCATAGGCCATTAGGCTAAAGTAATATGTATGAGGAACCACTTTTCCCCAGGGTGTAGTAACTATTTTTGCTCCCCAGTCGTCCCCATTAAATCATTAAACCTCATGACTATGCTTTCTGAACTCTACCCTGATCTTTAAAAAGCAGAACATTAAAGGGCAACTGTCACCCTCCGCTGCACAGGCCTTGTGTTTTATATATTCAAAGCATTAAGCCTTTTGTCAGTCTATACATCATAAGCACTGGAAGACTGTATGCACAAACAGGAAATGTTTATAACTGATGTCCCTTTTATAGTGGATGTGCGAATGGGCAGGATAAAAAAAGAAAAAAAGCTGAGGCTCGGCTATTTTATGGAAGGTGAAGCAACGTGATTTTCCCCAGCTGCTTGCAATAAAACCATCTTCGTTACTTATCTTTATGTGGCCGGTTACAGGAGGGTGAGGGAGAAGAGGAAGGCAAGAAACAATTTGACACGAGGGCAGAGTTGGGAGATTTTGGAACAACTAGGGGGGAGGGATCGCTCAGTGGTTTGAGCATTGGCCTGCTAAACCCAGGGTTGTGAGTTCAATCCTTGAGGGGGCCATTTAGAGATCTGGGGCAAAATCAGTACTTGGTCCTGCTAGTGAAGGCAGGGGGCTGGACTCAATGACTTTTCAAGGTCCCTTCCAGTTCTAGGAGATAGGACATCTCCATTAATTTATTTATTTTATTTAGGGTACGGGAAGCTTTCGGGCATTTAGATCTCAGGATTGTTTCCATGATAAAAATCCGTAATTAAAGAGCAGGGGTAGAAAAAGTTACATACTAGAATGGGAGGGGAGGAAATATTTCATATGGCACCTTTCTAGCGCATATGCCAAGCTTGTCATTAAACTAGGTGGATACAGTGGTATTGAAATGCGGTTACTTCTGGGGTAGAGGATAACAACAAGCCAGCAGCAAGGAAATTTTGATCAGATCCTTACACTTGTGGATTCTCATGGGATCACTAGTGTGAACACTGAGCAGACATGAACTATTCCCTTTTAGAGGCCTCATCTGAAAGAGCCACTCACAGCAAACTGCACGGAGCTCAGTTTATCCATCGCAGAGTAGCGAAGGGCTGAGTTGGCCTTGAACTTGAGGATTTAGGGAATCGGTTGAGGTCAATGCTGAGTGGTAGTGGAAAGGGGGCGATTCCAGCTCAGCTGGTTCACGAGTGCTCGAAAGCTCAGAAGGGAGTCAGGAGACTGGATTATTCCCAACTCTAATCATATCACCTCTCTGTACTACACCGCCCCCGTTTTATTGGGGGGATCAAACAGTATTTCCTATGTCACCAAGGTACTGAGCCTTATTTCACTCACGTTTGTGAAGTTCTTCCCTTAGGTGTTTGGCTGGAATGTGTTCTAGAATGATTGTATGCAGTGTAATTGTAGTCAGATTGGTCCCAGGATATCAGAGACACAAGGTGGGTGGGTTGGACCAACTTCTGTTGGAGGGAGAGACAAGCTTTAAGAGATATTACCTCTCCCCCCTTGTCTCTCTGATTGATGGATTGTTATATTAACCAGCATTATACGGCTACAAGAGGATGAACGTCCAGGCTGTGCCAATGCCCTGGGGCAAGTCACTTTACCTCTGGGCACTCCAACCCTTTGTCTGATCTATTTAGACTAGAAGCTTTCCGGAACAGGGACTCTCTCTCGCCAGGTTTATGTACAGCTCCAAGCGCAATGAACTCTGTTGGGACCTCTTGGTGCTATGGTAGCTCAGGTAAAACCAACAACTTGAAAAGGTTTGTGACTATGGAGGGTAACAGTGATTCTAATAAAGAGATTTTCAGGGGCCATTTAGAAGTGGCGGGAGATACTAAGGGCAGGTCTACACTACCCGCCTGAATCGGCGGGTAGAAATCGACCTCTCGGGGATCGATTTATCGCGTCCCGTCAGGACGCGACAATCGATCCCCGAATCGACGCTCTTACTCCACCAGCGAAGGTGGGAGTAAGAGCCGCCGACAGGAAGCCGCGGAGGTCGATTTTGCCGCCGTCCTCACAGCGGGGTAAGTCGGCTGCGATACGTCGAATTCAGCTACGCTATTCGCATAGCTGAATTTGCGTATCTTAAATCGACCCCCCCCGTAGTGAAGACGTAGCCTAAGATGGATGTTGAGGGGCAGGGATGGAAGAAAGTTCCAGGCCCTAGGAGTCACCCTTAGAAAGGCACCATCAGCGGCTGCCATAACCCATTTCAGCCCAACTCCATTGTATCAAAATACTCTCCCTATCCCTGGCATCTGAGGACACTTGCCAGTTACCTACAGAGCCCGTGTAAAACAACAGGGAATGTTAGGTTAACATGACTTAGAGAGCGATTGTGCAGCTTGCAAAATGTCAGAGCTTTCATCCCGTATGTTAACTTCTGAGCCGGCGGTATCAATCTGCGGCAAAACACAGTTATTTCATCATGACATTAGTTCACCTTTAAAGGCATATGGTAAAGCCTGCTTTGTGGCTTGCAGCAGATGAGCTTCCTATAATTACAATTTGAACTGTTCCACGGGCAGCTCTATAGATAGTGGATCAGTGATTAAAGCTGAAATCACAGGGTAAGTAGTTCTGTGACACCGGGAGTCACAACAATCATCAAAGACTCAACTCTCTGGTTTCTGATGAAGTGGAGATAGTGCAGTGATTCAAGTAGGGGACTGAGACTCAAGTGCTGCTACTTGGAAGCAGGAAAAGAGCAGACACATTCTTGAGGAAGATACTCAGTGCGTGCTATTGACTGGCCCCAAGCAAATCTTTAACCCAGCGTCTGGGAGAGAGCATGACTGTGCATCTCATTGTGACAGGGCCCCAAGGGTCACACCTGAGGATCACAGGCTCCAGTTAAACATTCTTCTTTGCCAACTTCTGCTTTGATGCAAGGGATAATGCAGTCAGGGTGCTGGATGGCCAGCAATGGCAGGGCTCGGTGACAGAGCAAGGGGGTTATTTTTTCCGTCAGACCTCTCCTTCTCCAAGAGTACCCCGTCATCATGAAGCGTGAAAGACACTCACATATCTGAGCCCCACCTGACCCCCCCCATCAAAGCAAACAGACATTCTTTACATGGAACGAGCTCAAGTCAGCCCTGCTGAAGAACATACGAAGCGAGATGTTTCCCTGGTGAAACTCCATCAGCTTCAGCGGAGTTATACCCAGGATGAATTTGGCTCGTGGTATCAGCAGGTCGGATGCTAATCTCAGGTATTCTGGTGTAAATTCGGACAAAAAAACTCAGTGGAATAACCACAGTAAAACACACACGCAGCGTGGAGCGAGATAGTCATTCCAAGCAGAGCGAAACTTCACTGTCAGTGGGGTGAAAAATGCATGAAGCAATTTGAGATTGTCCCCATTTCGCTGTAAGATGGGCAATGACCGGTGCTATATCAGGGCTCCACACGATCCCATGGTAGGAACTTCCAAGTCAGGATCTCAAAGGCCTTCACAATTCCCTCCCCTCATATTACAGGAGAAGAAACAGACAAGGAGTTTAAGCAACTTGGCCCAAGTTCACAACAAGTCAGTGGCAGTGTCTGGATCAGGATTCCAGTGGGACGCCCAGTGCTTTACTTTGGCCACTAGACCATACTGCCTCCCCTAGTTGGTGCCTTGCTGGTCAGGGGAAGCACCAACAGCGGGCCCCTGTTACACCAGGAGCGTCCTGCAAATTCAAACAGGCCAAGCAGTGCAGCCAGCCACCTGTGCTGTTTGCACTGGCTCAGACATTTTGAGAATCTGCTTTCCCTGCTCCTTTAAAGATGAAAGAAGTTTCATCTCCGGGAGCAGGAAGGCAAGTGGAGATTCAAAGCCAGCAACTTCCCCTTTCTGCTCCAAGAAGATCGTATCATGGCTGCTGGCCATCTGCCACAGCTGGCTTGAGCATTAACAGAGGACAATGACTGATGGGTGCCTATGTGGCCAGCAGCTGAAACCGATCCAGCGAGATACCCGCTCCCTCCCCAAGAGGGCAGGGCGAAGCCTTTGCACACAGCACAAGTACTCTAGTTGGTAGGGTCAGGGTCAGGATTTGGGAAGCATCAAGCCTGGTTAGGGTCTATCCGCCTAGCCCCAATGCCTCCCCGAGGCACTGCTCAGGGTCCCGAAGCAACATTTCAAGGAGGGCCTTAAGGAACTGGTGGACGTATGTCTGGGGCCTCCTGCCCATCACAGCCTCAGTGCAGTGTCTGGGCATCTGGGTGTTTGTGAGCGGTTATCCATACACAAGGAACTGAAGGCCAAATTCAGCAGGGAGCCTATAGGAGTCTGCATTGGGATAACAGACCTTCTCCCAGACTTCCACCTAATATTCCCTTACGCCTACCTACCAATGTGTAACTTAAATCTTTTGTATGTCATGTATTACTCCGGCACACGAGGGCACGGGCCAGGGAGTCTACACCGAATAGACTGAAGGGGTGCAGGAAAAGCAAGAGAAGGGTGTGAGAAAGAGGAAGCTAAAGCAGCCCCTTATTGTCACTTCCACGGGCCCGTAAATTAAACTGGCTTGGACTCCCTGACTCCCACTCAGCAGCATGCAAGTCACACGTCACCTCTGAACGGGTCCCGGGCCTTGATCATCAAGGAGGAATGGTGAAGGGCACAAGCGGTGCTTTCCATGGAGCTGGACGAATACCACCAAACCCGTCATTCACAAGGAGAAATTCTAGCTTTTACTAGGGATTCCTTTTGTGTTCACCCCTCTGCCATGTCTGCTTCCAGGGGACAAGGTTACGCAAACAGATTTAACGGGGAGGGAGTGGGTGCTCAGAGCAGCAGAGAATTTTGACTGCGTCTCACAAAAGACGAATTTCAAATTCAGGATCATGAGTCTCCGCACCTCTTGTGGGCAACCAAAACTCCCCCAAAACATTGGGGGGGAAAAAATGAACAGAAGGGAACATGGGCCAAAACTCTCTCCTCCTAAAGATTAACCAGAGTCCAAACATCGATATATTTAAATCCAAAGCATGTATTCTTTTCCCACATTGGACTTTGCTATCTCCCTGTTAGCAGGGTCGAAGAGGGAAGGGTTAAGCTGATCTGAGCTGCAAGCATCGTGGGGCAGCAAGGTCCTTTCCAAGGCGGCTGGGAACAATGCAGCTATCAGTCTATACTTGGCCTTTGCCCTCAGATCATTTATGACTTATTCTTCACTGTGGATGACCACAGCAGCCAGCTCTCAATCTCTCTCTCTCTAGCCTGAAGCAAAAAAGATCTTCCCCCTCCCCCGCCTTTTTAAATATCACCCTATTTGCAATTAAAAGCAACTGCCATGTAGGAGGCCTCAAGCAACTCTTCCCTGGCCCCTCAGGGGCCCTCACCTCTCCAAGACTAGACTTATGGCAGGCTATCATTTCTGCCATGGCGGGGGGAGGAAAGCCCTGTTGCATCTGGGGGGAAAGGATCTTGCCAGTGTAAGGCTGAAAGCTGGTGGGGGGGGAAGGATGTTGGAGGGAGTGAGTGTGGGGTGCGTTTTGCTTTACAGCTTGTGTGTTTAAAAAGGGACACAGACACAATGGACGTGATCCAAAGCAAGCCTCTCCTTTATCCCTTGTGCCCGTTTCAAAATCTGCATGATTTGTTCTCAGAGAGTTTGGCAAGAAGGAAAAACAACAACAACGGTGTGTTGTATCTTAAAGGAAAAGGGCAGTCCCAACAGCTTAGTCCTCATGGGCAACCCTACCATAAACAGTAAGTGCAAAGGTTTACATAAAACACTGGGCATCTAGAGCGAGCATGCCACTTTACAGAGCTAAATATCATTATCCTCAAGAAAGTGAGTCACTGAGGCTTAAGAGACTTGCCCAGGGTCACAAAGTCAGTCAGTGGCAGAGTTGTGAAGAATCTTCTGACTCCCGGCCCTGTGCTCAGTACACTAGGACCAGTGTTTCTCAACAACTGGTCCCTGGACCGGTGCCAGTCCCTGAGATCAGCCTCACTTAGTTTAGGAAGGCAGCAAGCCAGTCCCTGGTGTCAAAAAGGTTGAGAAACACTGCACTAGACCAGAGCTGCTCCAATAACTAGCCAACGGGAGTGCACTGGAGGAAACGAGCCACCCCACAATAGCCTGTAAGGGAACAGGTTTCAGCTGCATGTAACCAAGCAGTTGTTTGTTATTAACAGGTAAGGAATAAAAAACAAAATCCTAAATGTAACATTCCTTGACAGGGTCAACTTTCAAGGTCCCCAGAGGCAAATAACTTGGCCTCCTGGATTCAAATCCTAGCCCTAAAAAAAGCTATCCTCTTTCAGTGATGTATGTATGGGCCAATTCTGTCTTATTCCGATTGGCTCCTGTAGGGCCATGCCACAGACAAGAGAAAGTATAAATCTATACTGCTGCCCTACTGCACCTACTTTTGGGGGCAGATCCCGCAGCCCTTACTCACGCAGCAGTCCTCGGTCAGGGGAAGCGGAAGGGTCCCACTGACACCAGTAGAACCCCTTGCACCAGTCTTGGTTTCAAGATCAAACCCCTTAGTGCCCCCAACTACAGCGCTCACTGAATCGCATACCACAGCGAGCAAGCACTCTGGAACAGCAGCCTGGCTTTGTAATAAATGATTTCTCAACTGGGCCAGGCAGCAACCTGGAAAAAGAGTTAGACAAATCATACCTGCCAGTCTCTAATCTTCCTGCAGGAAAGTCACCTCCACCACCCTAATTCATCAAAAGGGCAAGATGCCTCTTTCTCTTATAATAACCCACATACGTAACTAGGAGCTGCTGAGATTAGCTTAGGTATATTTCACACTCAGGATCTAATATTTGTTTTCTTTTAGGCACAGTTTAACGTGTTGTTTCAGTTAACATCAAAAGAAATTACTAAAATTGACACTGCACCCCACTTCACTCATTTAAAAAAAACCTATAAGAATGATCATAAACCTGAAATTAAAAGACTGAGGCCCCATAAACCAACCTTACTCTCACTTACATCAGGATTTCAAACAACCAACAAAGAACAGAGGGACCCAGACAATCGTGCAGAGGGACCCTGCCCTCGTGTTCTTCCACCAGACACTGTTCAAAAAGGGACACTGCCGAAATATATATTTTTGTTTTAAACCTCACCTGTGTTAGGAAGCTTCAGTGTTTAGCTTTTTAAAGAAGTCTTGGGTCTGATTTACAGAGGTGCTAAATATGCCGCATTCCAAATGAAGCGGGTGAGAGCTGCAGGTGCTCCGTCCATTTGGGGGGAAAACCCCCTCGACTCCTAATTTATTTGTCTCCATTTACAGTGTTGCCAACTCTCACAATTTTATCATGAGTCTTGATATAGTTGATTGTTTTCTTAATTCCTCAGCTCCTGGAGGCACGTGATTATGTGAGGGTCTCAAGTTTGATTTAAAAAAAAAAAATTCTAGCCCTCATGGTTGCAGTAAAAAGCTTGAAGATATGCCCTTTGTGCATGCTTAAGGATCAAAAACAGGAAGGCAAATAAAAGGAACCCAAAATGTATTTTATATCTCACCATTTAAGCCCATCTCATGGTTTTTGAATGTGTGGGGCTGGTGAAACTGAATTAATGATGGTTTGTTTTCTCGATTTGATTCACCGGGAACAGTGAAACTAGTCTGGTCAGTTTCACTTCTTCTCATGCACAAGCAGGTAGCTGCTGTGTGTGGGTTTCCAGTCCTGAATGTTTAAATTCAAACACACGTCATTTTTAGTGCAACATTTATAGAAACAAAAGGCACAGACAAGTTTCTGCTCCTCACGGTCCCAATCCTATGAAACACCCTCAACTTCCTCGGTCGTCAACAAAATCCATGGGAGTGCTGGCACCCTGCACCTTACAGGATCAAGCAGTGGGTTTTATAAAACCCTTTTCAAAGGGGAGGAAAAACTGCTAAATAAATAATGGATCTTAATTACTTGACAGTGTTTCTTTAATGGTGGGATAACTGGAGTAACATTTTCCCAGTCGGTGTATTTGGATAACTGAGGGGAAGTTTGTGCTCACTTTTTAAATGTAATTTATTGAGTTTGCCTTTTGGGAGGTAAATAACTTCTTTAAAAAAAAGATACACTGGCAAGAAAGAGCAGAAGGGAAGATGGGTTTTAAGAAGGGTAAAAGCAGGAGAGTTGAGTTTTCCAACATATGGATGACCCCCAGAATGGCTACAAGATGCAAATATACCCAGCCCCCACGTCTCTCACCCCCCCAAAATCTCTCTTACAGCTGCTGCACATTTGATAACTGTAGATCCATAAACAATGAAGGATTTGCAGGATTGTTCCAGCTTTACATTTTTCCAGGATTTTTTTTCCTCCCGTTCGCATGAAATCTTATCTCCTCAAGCTCAGAGCACTGCAAGTTGCAATATAAAAATAGCTAGGTTCTCCCAACAAAGCAAGAAAAAATATTGCTGGTACCGTTTTCCTGTTTAAAATGCCAGTCAGCCAGTTTTAACTAGATAATTTCCCTGCAGAAACTGTGTGTTTCTTTTATGTGTTAATTTTTCTTCCCCTGCTTGCACTTCACAGCATGTACTGACACGTCAGGTGCTAAAGAACAAGCCCTGTCCACTTCTTCCGAGATGACAAACATTTGTGATATGAGAGGCCCTAACACATCTGTGGATTCAGCTATATTGGTGCATTTTGCAGGAAAAGCTGCTCTTCCAATGATGCGAATGTTCACAAATATAACAGAATCCATCTTGTGTTAACCTTTTTGTTTTTTCATACGGTATTAGAGAAGAGGCCCCTGGCCTGGAAGCATGACAAGAGCTTACACATCCCAAAATGGACCTGTGATTTCCATTAAGAGGCTAGAAAGTCAAGTACTTACATGTCTAGTTTTATGAACTCAAGATGGCCAATTCTGGAAAAGAATGGCTTCAAAACGCCACCAGATAGAAAGTCTCCTGATTTAATCAGAATCGCTGAAAAGAAAGACAGGGAAGATTCTCAGAAAAAAAAAATAGCGTTGGTTCCAGTTTTTAACCACCCAAGTTATTTAAGAAATCATCCCTTGCTAGAATGTAACAGTCATTGAAACCCAAGTGTTTGAAAGGCAAAAGAGTCCAAGTCAAGGTGAACAAGAATGTTTGCAAAGTCAGCTAAACATCCCACAAGCCAAGTTAACTTTGACCCTGTACAAATATCCTTGTCGTATGCCTGTGATTCACCCTGGCTGTGAACATTGGGGCAGCTGGAGGCAAGGCACTAGATGCAGGGGAAAGTGAGCAGAGCCTGGAAGAGGTGAATGGATCTGGAGCAAAGGGCAAGGAAGAAATCTAGAGACTTGGATGGCCATTAGAGGGCCAAGAGGTAGAAAGTGCAGTGAAGAAAGACACGATCAGTGCATAGAGCAGCTTTTTAAGCAGTAGGGATAAAAGCAAGGGACAGACTTTGGAGACAGTCCAGGGGGGAGCCAGCATGTCTGAGAAGATAAGAAATGAAAGCGTTCAATGGGGTATCAATCGCAAGGTGCAGGCAGGATCTCCCTCATCTTATTGTCTCCACAGATGTTCAAGAGAGGTAGCGCAAGTAGGCAAGTCCCTTATGGTGCAGTGAGTGAGTCGTAGTATGTGGTGAACAAAGGATGGATGGTGAGGAATTACAGCCATTCTGTACTTTGGAGCACTAATGAGGTAGATTATCCAGCTCAAATGAATGATGAAGCTCAATTTCCAACGCATGCGGAGAGGACAATTGCATGGACAATTAAAGAGGAGAAAGGTATGTCTAATACTAACCAACTCTTATGTGGTGCTTTTTCATCCATAGAGCTCAAAGCGCTTTCTCAAAGTGGTATCACATGGGGAAACTGAGGCACAGAGCGGTGACGTGATTTGCCCATGGTCACAACGCCAAGAATACAACTCAAGGATCTTGAGTAGCAGTCCATTGCTCTATCCACTAGACCACACTGCCTTGGGCTATCCTACTGTCTAAGACTTGGTGGCCAATATGTGGTGAGTGATAGTTCATAAATGTGTAACAGGCAAATGGGACCATACTAGGAATACTGGGGGGTTGGAAGTTTAAAAGGTGTTTGGTGTGTGGAGAGAGAGAGGATGGGCACCGCTCTGGGGCTGGAGACAAGGTTGTGAGGATTGAATTACCCTTTCTGTAATTTGGGAGGTTTTTTTGTGTATTTTAGTAACTGTAAAAACTAAAGTTGGCATTTCCGGAGCTTTCCAAAGCATTTGCTCTTTTATAAAAGTGATATCAGCCTACCATGCCTTGGCCTCTTGCTTGTCAGAAGTGCACCAGTCTCTGAAGCCTCCTGGATGGGCACAATAAATGCAAAGTGCTGGGGCAAGAGTTTCAGATTCAAAAGTTCATGAACAGACAACTCCAGTTAACCTCTCCCAAAATGTCCAAGAGAAATCTAGAGCGGTTTCTGAGATTCAACATCCCCCACAAAAGTTAAATAATTAGTTGACTACTTCAAAAGTGTGAAGCTGCTCCTTTTTCCAACACTCCTATCTCCCGCCTGTCTGGGCCTGAACCTTTCTGGGTGTGCCTGGGTGGAAAGCAAACAACGGGTTGTCGCAGAGGGCATGAGCGGCAGAGCTGAGACTAGACCCCGGGAATCCCATCTCTAATACTAACCTCCATACAACATTCCCCACCTTTAGAAAATAATCCTGCACTGGCAGGGGAATGGACTCATTGATCCAGTATACCGTGGGGCTTGTTCATTTCTAACAGTCACTTTCAGTAGCATGACCCGCTCTGTATGGCTCCTACTGCAGCCATGGGATCTGTCGAGTCCCCACGTTCCTGTTTTTGTAGCAGACGTTCTGCAAGTAGCGTGAGAATCTAACTTCACTTCCCCATGCCACAGTTTGCTGAGTATTAACATTTGCCTTCATCCCTTTCACTGCTGACAACTGTTAATTTTGCCACGTCAGCCAGTTTTGTAGATTTAACTTTGCCCCCCTACTCTAGCCCACGTAACTTGACAATAAATCAGCAATCTGGAGGCTTCCCGTGGAATGCATGTGGAGATGCGAATCTTTACATTTTTAAGTAGACCTTGTCACATCCGGGAGGGGTAATGAAAAAAAATTTACATTTTGACTTTCGGGTAGAAAATGTGGCGGTGGGAAATCCATCATTTCTCAGGCTTGCTCGGGGAGGTGGGGGGTGTATGTGACGTGCTTCAGAGCTCCCTCAGAAGGTCATATTGGACTCGTGAGCCAAAAATCTCAGTTGTGCCAAGTAAAAAGTCTGCAAATGTCCTTTACTGACAGCACCTGGGAACGGACCGGCAGGCACTGCCAAAACCAGAGCAACTCCTTCCTCCTCTTCAGTTTTTACCCATCTTCAGAATGGATAGAGTAGCAGCATTTGCTCACCAAGGACATGATCCAGCAAAGCACTTAAGCACAGGCTTAACTTCAAGCACATAAATAGTCCCTGATTTCAATGCATCTACTCAAGCGCTTAAAGTTCATTGGATCAAGTTCATGCTTAAATGCTTCATTGGATGAAGGCACTATGAGCAGGGCCAGCTCTAGGATTTTTGCCGCCCAAAGCAAAAACAATTTTGGCCGCCCCCTCCCCCCCGTTTTTTAATTACCCCACCCCCGGCCCCGGCTCAACTCCGCCCCTTCCCCAAATCCCCAGCCCTGCCTCCTCCCCCCAGGCTCTCAAGCCTGGGAGGGAGGGGGAGCAGCGGCGCGTGAAACAGCTGTTTCGCGCGCCGCGGCCGCTCGGGATCTCCCCCTCCCTCCCAGGTTTGAAAGCCTGGGAGGGAGGGCAAGTAGCGGCGCGCGAGCAGCAGCGGAGGTGAGCTAGGGCAGCCGGGGCACATTTTTAGGGGCGGCATTCTGGCGCCGGTCTTGCCGCCCCTAAAAATGTGCCGCCCCAAGCACCAGCTTGTTTTGCTGGTGCCTAGAGCCGGCCCTGACTATGAGGAGGGTCTTACGGTGAAGGCACTGGACTAGTGGGCTGAATTCAATTACCAGCTCTGTCCCAGGCTGCTGGCATGAGCTTGGACACGTCTCTTCATCGCTCTCTCAGTTCCCCATCTGTAAAATGGGAGCAATCGCACTTCCATCCCCTAGCTCTTTGTCTATTTAGAAAAATCTCTTCAGAGCCCGGGCTGTCTTTCCCTCTGCTTTTACATAGCGCCTGGCACAATGGCGCTCGGATCTCTGTTATGGCCTCCAGGAGCTACTGCAGTACCAAGGATTATTAAGCCGGCCTAAGGCTATGCAGCAAGCTCACAACAGAGACAGGTCTAGAACCCAAATCTGACTCTCCCCTGCGCTTTAGCGACAAGATAACGCTGCCTTTAAATTCTTCTTTGGCTCCCTGTGGGAAAAACTTGGTGTTGTGAAGAGTACACAATGGACTCCATTGCGTTACTCGGTGACGCCCCCATGACAACACGGCCTACACGAAGATTTCAGCAAAATTCAAACAAGGGCAGTAATAATATGGGAGAGCCGTCAGAAGCACAGACACTATCCTTGTGAGAGGGGTCGGGGTGGGGAGAAGAAGGGCAAACACTGGCTTCTACCCACCTTATCTGAAAAGGGGCTCCTGCTTCATGCTAAAAGAAGCTGACATTACAGACCTGCTAATGTTAGCACTGCCTACAAAACCACTCCCCCTTGCTAGGGCTGGAGGCCTGGAAGAGCACAGCACGTTCAGGGTCATTGCCAGAGATGCCCGTAAGAACCACCTGGAGGCTGCAGATAAACAGGTGGGTAGGACAAATGTTTACATTTCTAAAACTCACTCCGCTGTAGATACCATTTGGGGTTTATCGGTCTTAAAACAATGCCTGCATTTGAGACAGCCCAGCGGACAATCCAAGCCCAGCGTTTTCTGCAGATTATCTCTTCCTAGCATTTCCCTTCCGGGCCCTGCTCGGAGCTTCACAAATGCCAAGGGTGCTTGCAGTGTGCACAAACAATCTGTCCTTTAATGAACTCTGCCAGCTAACTCTAAAGACCTAGAACGCAGCTCAGAGCCAGGCGGGGGGTGAGGGAGGGGAGAAGCAGCAGCCTCCTTTTGCCCTGTGGATGATAACCTCACATGCATATTATTTCCCACTATAATCCTACTGTTTTTAATTAGCGCACTGTAAAAGGAAGTACCACCATGTCTCTAAAGGGAAAAAGGGGGTGGGGAATAGCACAGAGGATTCTGTCCGACTTTTCCAAAAGCTTAATAGATTTTTAAATGGGGTTATTAACACCACCTATGAATTATTTTAGGGACCTAATTATAAAAAACAAAACCCAGCTAATTAGGTTTCCTGAACTTGCCTTGACATAGGTGAAACAAGATCTCTAAGTGTAGGGGGATTGAAAAGCAAATCACTTCAAACAAAGAATCAATGAGGATTATTGCAGAGCCAATTGAACAATTACTTCTTTAATTGTTGGCACCCTGCTACCTTCACTTAACGGGATGGATCGGCCGAGTTACTTAACCTCCCCGAGTAACTAAAAAGTATAGTGTTAAAGCCAAAATAGATTGATGCACTTTGGGAGGCTCGCTTAAGGTGAGTTAATGTTGAGGACTGGAGCTTGTGCAGTGTATCACCACCATAGTCCCATGGCTGTACCGATGTGCTACCCAGCAGCCTTGCAAAAATTCCTCACTTACAGCCAGTCATTCCGTTTCTTTGACTGGTGAATACAATATTAATTTCCCTATCCGCACATTAGAATGTGGGCAAGTGGACTTGGTGCCTGGGCTGGTAAGTTTTTCCAGGCTGTTTTCTTTTTTTGTTCTTGGCTGTGACTCGTAAAGAGGCTCTGGGAGCATGCAGGGACGTGGCACTGAAAAAGTTAAGGTGGAATTTTTTTTTCTTCAAAGGTGCCTAGGGGATTTAGATGCAGAGTCCCCACTGAAATGGATGGGAACGGTGCACATAAATCCCCTCAGTGGCTTTGAAAATCTCAGCCTAAAGCGCTTGTCATTCCATATTCCTTATCTTACCATGTCCTCCACTGTTGTAAATTTACCATGTCGAAGAATGGGACAAACCAACGAACAAGAAACGCAGGTTCGAGTTTTAAAACAGCATCGGTCGTGGGTAGCAAGCAGCGTAGATAAGGCTGGGGTTTCGTTTCCATTCTAACCTCTCTCCTCAGTAATCACCTTGGTTGGTTGTTAGTTTTTTTAATCACAGCAGCAGAATGAGATATCCATGATCATAAAATAAACTGATATTACCCAGGGCTCCCTGCTGTTCTGTGAAAGGGAAGTTAATGAAAAAGTCACGACGCTCTACATAGAACGGACATTCCAGTTTAGCCAATGCTAAGGTCTACTGCAGATTGTGGGAAGGCAGCACTAGATGTCCTGATCTCACCCAAGATTGCTAGTTTCCCATAGTGGCTGAAGCTTTAGTAGCCCCTCTGTCCACTCCCAGGGCCATTCCTCTGTTCAAGGGAGTGACAGTTTCCTGAGGACTGGCAGAATGTGAAGCATTTGTTAGCAGGCTCAGAAAGGACCTCACTGCTGGATAGTCTAATGTGCTAAAGGGATTAGCTTCCAAACGCCAGACCTCACTCACATGCTGCCGATGGAGATGAGCGATTCCAATCTCCCGGGCCTTAGTTTACTCTTCCTTGATCCAGTGCTAAAGAGATTAAGCTACAGATAACGTGACACCCACTAAAAACACTCCAACTCTGTTGCAACCTCCCAGCACGCTTAGGGGTAACGAATCAACCTGGCCACTCCCCACAAGAAACTGATTTTAAGGATCACCAGTACTTGAATGGACCTCAGCAAAAGAACAGGGGCTTCATTGGACCAAACGACCCTGCCCTTTGTATGACGTGACCGTCATGACGTGTCCTTTCTGCAGGTTGAAAAAGAAGAACAGAGATGGGGATGTTTCCTAGAAATAGAAATGTTACATCTAGAGCCCTGTAAAGCTGGCATTGCCCAGAACTGTCATGACTTCACTTCTGTACAGAAGGTGAATGCGCACAGTACACAGACCCACTGTGGTCTAATGCTTAGAGCTGAGCTCAGGTTTTGTCCCCGGCTCTGCCACTGACTTGCTGGGACCAGTCACTTGACGGCTGTGTGTCTCCCTTCGCCTGCATGGGGATCATGAGACTTACCAATCTCCCAGGGAAACTGGGAGGATTAACAACTTTTGTAAAGGGCTTTGAGATCCTCAGACAAAAGGTGCGACAGGGGTGCCAGCTACCAGGAGTAATGTGCCCTCTGACCCCATCTCCTGAGCACCAGCCAGCATCGTTCTATTCCATATTGTTTTGCCCAAACGCAGCCAGGGCGGAAGGAGAAACTGAGCTTTTTCTTCCAGGGCACGGTCAACGAGGGGTCTCCTCCAAGGCATCCTCTGGTGGCTTCAGGGCAGCTGTGCAAGCAGCCTCTGGCCTCAGTTTCCCCTCTTGGTTCCTTGTACAAGCCCAACAGCAGCAGCCGCCTACCTTAGGGTCTGGTTTATTAAGTTAAAAGTTCAAAAAGGAACACAAAAAAAGGTCTCCCCTCCAGCCTTAAGCTGGGCACTGCCCCAAACTCCCCTGGTCTGCTCAGAGTTCTTCCTTAGCAGGCTACTCTCAGCCCTTCCTAGCTGGAGCAACTCCCCCGGTCTCAGGATCTTCCCTGCAGGAGTGTGTCTGCGTCTCTCAGACGCCTCCTGAGCTTCCCTTCCCCCTCTGTAGATTCCTGCTGCCCTTCATAGGGGAACAGCGGATCTCTCTCAGATGTGCCACTTCAGTGAGGCGGGCTGGCTAGGCCCAGGCCTCTGGTCCACAAAAGGGGAAGCCACCCAGCCCCATACATTGATGGGAGTGAAATTGCTCAACCCACAAAGCTAATTTGCCATCTCCCTCAAAGGCGTGGGAGAACCTAATCGGCTAGAAAGCCCTCCTGCTTTCCTTCGCTCTGCAACGTCAGGGTGGCAAACCGGAGGGTTGGTAGGTTTGACTGGGGAGGAGCAGGGAATTATTTGGGTAAGGACCACACACACACACACACACACACATCACATTACACAGAGCACCTTACACAACATTATGCATACACGCACGTGCACCCACACACGTGGCAAATTCAAGATCTGAGAAGAGTTCAGGCCATCTAGACTGGACTCAGATCAGCTGCTCCCCGATAACCTGAATTAGGCTTGAACCAAGCCACTGTCCATATATAAACAAACAGTTACTTAGAGAGACCCACGGAGAGTCAATATTGATACCAAAGGGGGTGCGACGGATACCTCCTCATTATGGGGCCTTATGGATGCATTCCACAGCCAGATCAAACACCAGAGAAGTGCTTTTACACAAGCCAACAAAAGGTGCAATATGTTGAGACAATCTTGTCTATTGGCAGCTACTGCTGGAAATCAGATTGGTGATTTTTGGAGTATATCGTACCAAAGCTCCAGAACTGAGATGATAAAAGAGGTAGTGTGTGTGTGTGTGTGTGTGTGTGTGTGTGTGTGTGTGTGTGTGTG
>NW_020664582.1:13505485-13721515 GCF_002925995.2 Terrapene triunguis
GTGTGTGTGTGTGTGTGTGTGTGTGTGTGTGTGTGTGTGTGTGTGTGAGAGAGAGAGAGAGTTACACACACACACACACACACACACACACACACACACACACACACACACACACTTCCTCAATATTTTTTTAAAAATCCTTCTTCATTTTGGTATTGCAGAACTAGCATTTCTGTCTTCAGAAGAAATGGACGGGTTGGGGAGGGAGGTGAAAAATAACCCACAATTGGACCACTTGTTTAATTCTGCAGTGTGGGTCTGAGCACCAAACAAAAGCTTGGAAGTTTTAAAGCAGTGGCTCTCAAACTTTTTTACTGGTGACCCCTTTCACATAGCAAGCCGCTGAGTGCGACTCCCCTTATAAGTTAAAAACACTTGTTTATATATTTAACACCATTATAAATGCTGGAGTAAAAGCGGGATTTGGGGTGGAGGTCGACAGCTCGCAACTCCCCATGTAATAACCTCGTGACCCCCTGAGAGGTCCCGACTCCCAGTTTGAGAACCCCTGTTTTAAAGTGACAAAACATGAGACATGCAAACATGTCTGAGAAGACCATTTGTTCATGTGAATATTTTCTTAAGTGAATATCACTTACTTTTATATAGTACCCTTCAGCTTTAAGAGTTTTACAAACTAAATAGTCTCTCTCTTACACACACCCCCATTCACCACTGAAATGCTATCCCTGGGGTGAGATGCAATAACTTAATACAGAACCTCAAAACACTACAGGACAGGAAGAGAAGAATACTGCAGGTTAGAGACCATCATTTTCTATGGACTTTGGGCCAATTCCTAGAATCCTTGAGAGCATATACAATGAATGTTTTGTGTTCCATTCACAGTAGTTCAGACTTCTTTGGTTATCTTATTTTTAATCCAACCATTGAAGTAAATTTAAGTATCTTAAAGTGTCTAAACTAAAAATAATGCATTATAATGTCTGACAACACATCTGGAGCAAGGTATTGCTAAACCCAGGGTTGTGAGTTCAATCCTTGAGGGGGCCATTTAGGGATCTGGGGCAAAAATCTGTCTGGGGATTGGTCCTGCTTTGAGCAGGCGGTTGGACTAGATGATCTCCTGAGGTCCCTTCCAACCCTGATGTTCTATGATATGATTAAGGACATATCAGTAGCAAATCTTTGTATGGGGACTTATGGACTGAAATCATAAACAAAACAAACATTATACTTAAAAGCAGAGCTAGTGTATACAATTTTGAGATTTTCTGACAAAACAGGGAAGGAAATTTTACAATTTCCCCCCATTTTTGGGCGGGGGGGTCCAGCTCTACTTAAAAGAATTTAAAAAAAAGTAAGGTGCTGATCACACGTAGCAGTCTTTTCAAACCTTTGGAAGTCCTGAAAAGGAGCACTGTCCTCATTAAAAATCAGCTGTCTAATTCCAGTTTTTGAGTTTAACCCTTTCTGGAACCAGTACCTGGCATTAAAATAAAGAGTATCAGAAACCACCAAAGTGGATTCTGGACACAAACTGATTTACACCATTTTTTTTTAAAATAGCAACTGGCCTTGTAATTTTTAAATCAAATTTTCTCCTGATGTATCTTTAAAGTCCTTTAATAAATGCCGAGATGGTTATATAGTGGAGCTGCCACCTATCAGACCCTGCAGTAATCTGTTGCAATGTCCATATTACAGTGATATAAAAAAATCAGACTCACAGTGACACTGTTCAATATTTTTCAGTGCCCACACCCTTCCTACGGCAGGGGGCGGGGAGAGGGAAAAGGGGTGCTTTTATGTTAAATTATTATTTTTATTAGTATCAGGCAAAATAAAATATCCTTCTCCAGCAATAGCACTAAGCTCACATCAGTCCACAAGCATTTCCCAGTGTTCCCTACTGTATCTTTGTGTACTTTAAGAGGAAGGAAAAATAAATGGAACTGGCAACGCTGCACAACTGGGTCTGCATATCTTCTGCCTTCCCATTCCTTGCTGTGCTGATTAATCTGAACCCGACTGTCACCTTGAGACCCATTTGTGATTCTTGCATCTGATCAGATTCTTGCAAACTGATCAGATATGCAATGAGTGGTCAAGCGGGGTCCCCCACAGGCAAAGAGAGAAGGATCAGATTCTCTGTGTGTAGGTGTGATTCTCAGTAGCCAAGATGCTCTTCTCACTCAGTTCTCTGAC
This sequence comes from Terrapene triunguis, assembly GCF_002925995.2. Lineage (NCBI taxonomy): Eukaryota > Metazoa > Chordata > Testudines > Emydidae > Terrapene > Terrapene triunguis. The sequence goes on from NW_020664582.1 coordinate 13,507,655, forward strand.
ATTTCCCTCCACCTTAGCACTACTGTGTAACACTAGCTGGATTTAGTTTAAGAAAATACACCACATTCAGTAAGAGACATAATGGTAATGCACTGGTCCATTGTTTAAATTAAATGATGTTCATTAAAGGAACATCACCTTCCAATAATTAATTTTGCTTTGAGGGGGAAAAAAAAAAATCTACAGACGATTTAATGTACCATGCAAGCCCTAGTAGATGCTCCATATATTTTCTCCCATTCCCCTCCTCCCCGCAGAAAGGCATCTCTGCTAATCTTCCTTTTGCTTCTGAACGCAGAGACAGCATTTGGCAGGAGAAGCTGCACAACAAGAAAAATACCCTTGTCAATTTCACCCAGCGTTTTCATGCTGACAGCGTTTCAATAAGGTTACATGTTAGTGTATTGATATCTGCAATCATGTCCGCTCGCGCTCTCTGCTCTCCTCCAAGTTACAAAGAACAAGAAACTGTACATACGTATTCTGAAGACACTTGGACAATGGAATCAATAGAACACTGAAGCTCCTTTACAAAGCAGTGCTGTTTCCATGCTGGGATGGGTGTGAAGTTTTTGGAAGTGTTTTTGATTTTTGCTGGAGATTAAAGTCCTAAGAGAGGGTGGCAGGAGCTAAGATGGGAGTTGGATCACAAATAAAATGAGATTTCCGATCATCTGCCCATGAGTGGATGGTACCTCCAACGGGCCATGAGATAACTCGCAAGTCATAGCAATAAAGACTAGAGCCATATAGTAAAAAAAATCAAGTTCCCCAACAGGGAAGGAGAAGGGTCTAGTGGTTACTGCCGAGGATGCAAGTAGTGCCTTACTCCCTAATTAGCCCCATTCAATTCATGCGGAAATCTTTATGGAGTTAAGTGCTGGTAGCTCAAGTGAAGGTATCAGAATCTGGCACTTAACCTCTCTGTGCCTCCATTTCTAGAAGTCAGGAATAATAATTAACTCCTCTGTGGATACACATATTGGTTTAATGATGGTTATACAAGTTAAGCCAATATAAGCCAGGTTTAAATCAATTTAAGAGAGTCCCTCACACACACCACATAGGTTTAACTAAATCAGTTTTGAAACAGCACCTTTAGTTAATCTGGGGCAACTTTCTATGTGGACCAGGCCCAGTGCCCCAGAAGTCACAAGTGTTCTTGTTAGCAATGGGGTCTGGAAGTGTCCCAGACACAGCATTATTACCTGCACATGACCCTTACAGAGGGCCTACTTTCCTCTCTGCCATACACTGTAATCCTGCCTCCTTCTAAGCAATTAAAGTTTGTGTATAAGAACAGCCACACTGGGTCAGACCAATGGTCCATCTAGCCCAGTATCCTGTCTTCCAACAGTGGCCAATGCCAGGTGCTTCAGAGGGAATGAACAGAACAGGTAATCATCAAGCACATTTCCCTTAGTGTCCCTGATGCTGAAAATTGACTCATGCTACAGAAGAGGTGCTGTGGAATCCTTTGCATCACCTAGCTGGGTTCAGAGGGTAGGGGACTGCTTAAGAGAAACACACTTTCCACCTGTTACCTTCATGACACTTCTGCCTTCACACGATCCAATGGATGGAAGCTAGACAAACTGAAGCTAGACAAATTCAGGCTAGAAATAAGTAATTTTTTTTTTTTTAAGGAGGAGAGTAATTAACCAGTGGGACAATTTACCAAGGGTCGTGGGTTTCACCAGCACTGGCAATTTTTACATCAAGACTGGATGTTTTTCTAAAAGATCTGCCCTAGGAATTATTTTAGGGAAGTTCTACAGGAGGTCAGATTGGATGATCGTAATGCTTCCTTCTGGCCTTGGAATCTCTGACTCTATGAACTATTGAAGTCAAGCTTAGCAGCCAGAGTTTGGGAGAGATGTTGGTTTTAGAGCCAACGGATACACACCACTAACAACAAATAATCAGGAAATAACTTAGGTCAGTCTAGGTCCTTTCATCCTAAAGGGTTGCAAGCAAAGCACTTTATAATGTACATATTGCTTTAAGTTTACATATGCAGGAGTCACTTCACTCGTGGCTGCAATGCAGCCATTTCTGAGGTGAAGCACAACAGCTGTTTTCAATACCTAGCAACATCACACAACAGTTAAAGATAGAAGATTACAAAAATGCTCATCGACGTGAAATTATAGTATGAATTTAGGTAGGAAAAAATGCAGTTTGCGACATTAAACTCTGGCCGGGACAACCGAGTGAAACCCCCCTATTATCTTAGCAAAGAGAGCCATGAAATCTTTTATATGGCCACAAGTAGCGAGGCTTTCCATTCTGCATGGCATTCCTTTCCCACAGTCTCAAGGAGGGTCTGCTGAGATGAATAGCAATGCCGATTACTTTTACCAAGGCTCAGGAAACAGTCTCCCATCTCAGAGAAGTCACCTGAATAGTATAATTGGTTCAACTTTCTAATGCAAACATCTGCGGCAATCTATTGTCCATGTAAACTGCTGCATTCTGTCTCCATACAAAGTATCTACCCTGCATTATATTAGTGATTAGATAAGTGGTGGATTGCTTTGTACTGTAATGTGTTACTGTTTCATGCTGTGATGTATAAAAGGAAAATGCAAACACAAACACTGACCAAAGGAGGAGATGCAGGAGCAATTCACTTTGAGGCTCAGCTTGCTGTCTTCCACATTTTTCAGTAGTTTATTAAAAAGTTGTATTACTTTCTGCATTGAGTGTGTTTTGAAATAGAGTGGCCTTTACTAGCCCTTCCTTACTGTCATCTAAGCATATAGTCATAAAATAATTGTACTTAGCTACCTTTGCAATGGGCTTTGAGATCGACAAACAAAACATGCTGTAAGTGCTACATATCATTATCCCACTTTTACAACAGGAAAGCTGGATTGCGGCTACAGGTTATTATTAGGTAGCACCTCAAGGCCCTATTTGGGGATAAGGGCACCTTTGTGCAAGGTGCTGTACAAAACAACAAAAAGACAGCCCCTACCCTGGAGAGCTTACAAGCTAAGCATAAGACAAGACGCATACGATAGACAGGGGGAACACAAAGAGACAACTGGCCAGCACGATAAGCAGTGATTAGAGCCGCAGAGAGATTAAGCTTAGTTTTCAGAGATGATCAACATTTAACACCCATTGATGTCAGCGGAAACTATGGGGGCAACTCGGAGCTACCGGGCCCCAAATGACTCATGCAAGGTCAGATTGAGCTCAGTGTACGAGCTGGAAATAGAACCCTTATTTCCTGCCAATCCCGTGCCCTAGCTACCGCACAGCTCTGCTTCCCTTAGCACTTATTACATTGCAGACAGACCTGTACCAGCAACAGTCAATACCGACCTAATGAGATCCACAGCATCACATTGGTCCTGGTGTTTAACATTACATGGTGCTAGAAGCCCCAGTGATTTCAATGGGAACAGTCACCAGACATAAAAGTTTAGCATGCGTGCAAGCATTTGCATGAGCAGGGCCTTAATTTGGAGAGGATTTTCAGTGAAGCAAAGCCATGTTCTTCAACCCAGATTTGGAGAATCCAAAATCCTTAGTATATTTCAGAAAGAACCTAGAAGGGTTAACTTCTCTATTTGTGGACTAAAAACCTTAAAAAGAAACAAAGAGGAAGAACTTCCCCTTGTTCAAACGTCCCTGTAAAATGGACAAGCCTATGGAATCAGCATGGTCATTTGGTTATTCCATCTCCCAAAGGAAGCTTGGCAAGCCACCATTTTTTAAAGCCTCAGTTCCACATAAATATAACAGAGGTAACAATCAGAATGGCAGCAAATGAGCGACGTCTGACGTACTAGCAAGGCTAGGTAGAACCTGATGTCTGAGGAACAAAAGCAGACTTGGACATGGAAATATATCGGTTTCATGCATAGTAAGGACAACACTGACCTAGTATTGTGTGACAACTCTACGCAAAACTCTTCAAGGGATTCCTGTTCTCAGGTGTCATGGATACTTTTGTGATAAATGGGCTTATAAATTTACTCTAATGCTGAATTTAACTGTAAAAAGGGAACATAAGTTTGTAAGATGTCACAATGACCTACGATAAAGAAAGTTATAAACAGGTTCAGGAGAACTAGATAGATTAGTCGAAATCAAAAAGACCACGCTGAGGCCTGTTGAAATTATGCTAGTTAAAAAACAGATGTGGAGCCAGAAGTTAATTAACCAAAATTGGCGTCTCAGATATTAAGCTTAATTGGTGGACAAAAATAACGAGGGGATGGGCTAGTCTTCCCATCATTTCCTTTATGAGACTTTTGGGGGAAAAGACAGAAAAGAACAGATGCAGGCTACTGAAGCAAGCCTTATCATCATGGCTTCTACCCCCACCACTTCCTGAGACCCGGGGCCTTCATTATCCTGAAAGATGTCCTGACCAGACCGAGCCAGAGAGAGGGATCCAGATGACATCACCACCCCTACTAGCTCCAGCTGAATCCCAACCACCCTGGGGGAAGAAATGGGATTAGACTTTAACAACTGCAGCGACAGCTCCAGTCCATCTCAGCCATTTCTTTTGACCTAAAAGGACAGTTATTACTGTCTTTAATACCATCTAAGAGACTGTCAGACAAGGGGTTTCCTGCCCCCTTCCAAATCGCTCTCCAGCAAAAAGGAACATAACCAGCGGTGTTAAAATGAAAGCCTTACTTAATGCTTTATATTTCAAATACTTTCAGTTTTCCCTTTTTTCTGTACCTTTAATAAAAGGTTAAAAGGATTTTTAATGGTTTGTTTGCCATAGTACTAAACAGGGTGAGGTCCCTGTATGCCAAATCCAAATCTTGTTGAACACGGTTTCATGTTGGCCAGTGACACCTTTGGACCATATATCCCATCTTCATTCCTACAACAGCCCCCAAGCCAAAGATAATGCTCTGTTTCCTTACCCCCTCCCCCATCCCCTCTCCTCCCTCAGGGATACAATTAAAGGACACTAACTGGCACCCATTCAGATTTACAGGTTGATGGGATTGTGACAAATTCCTCTCATTCTTTATAATCTCCTCTCCTTTCTACCTCCCTGTCCCATCCTGAGGGTCTGCATTTCTTTGCACTGATCTAGGCATGGGTAACCGAAGGTAACTTGTCATCACTCGACGAGTAACGGCAAATGGTTCAGATTACTTTACTAAAGGGAGGCAGGGCAGGTGGGAGCTGTGATGCTATATATACACACACATACCCTTCCCTTAATGCAGATCACGGGCAATTCTGTGGATGCTTCTAACCAAAATAAAGTTGTTTCCCCATTTACCTGTAAGGGGTGCATCAGCCTCACTTTGTTTGGGGAGCCTGACATGGGCTCAAACACTCTTTAAGATGGAATACAATCAACCCCATTGGAGCAGGTCTGGTAAGAGCATTCCATCCAGCTGAGGGCAGTAAGTGGGAGGAGACTTACACCGAGGTATTATGCATGTTATGTGCCCCAAGTCCTACTCTGAAGAGGAGTAAAGTGTAAATATAACCCCACACTAACAAAACGTGACTGTTTGTCCCCCTCTAGCGGACAGCCCTCCAAAATCCAGGAGGTCTTCGGTTCAATCCCCACAGAGAACCCATCCAGGGCAACTTTACATTAACGTGCAGTATAGCGTTAACAGATACGTTCCTTGGATATTTTTAAAGGTGATTTTAAAAATCCTTAACTATAGCTTTGTAGGCAATGTGTAAATGCAGCTATTTCTTGTGCAGGCATCACTGTCGTATTTAAGCGAGTAGAATGGATTTAAAAAAAAAAAAAAAAGCTTCCCTCTTTGCCTTCTTGAGATTTTTGAACTATGTGCTACAAGGTAAAACAGGGGGGTGTGGGGTGGAAAAAGCTTGTTTCCCCTCTTCAAGCACTCCTGTTAATTTCAAATCATGATCCTGGGCTTTACAGAATGTGGATATTTCCTGCCTCTTGGCTCTGCCTATCAAATCATTATTAATCTTTCTGGTCTGTGTATATTCATTAGATAAACACTCAAACAGTGATGTTGTTTATTGTCTGCTCTGTACACATCATAACCCAGGGAAGACAAGATGAATTTGACAGCTAATGTAAAAATTACAGCAGGCAATACATCTTAGATTTGGGTGGAATGCCAAGATGAGAGTTAATCAATAAAATCCTAACTTAGGTGTTGTATGAAATGGCACTTCATTCATTATTAGGGGTTGGTATAAAACATGATTTAGTGGCTTGAGATATTGGCCCTTCACCTCGGGGACCTATTTTGAAATCCAGTCCAATCCAAAGTGACGAAAGATCCCTCTAGTCTGAGAGCTTGGAAAGGATATTGTTGCCAGAAATGTATCTGACCTCAGTTTATAATGTATACATGTGCCGGCCTTCACCCAAGGAAATGTTACACTGGAGCTGAGAGGGGTTAAACTAAGATCAGGACACTTTGTACGCTAGCAACTTTTTAAAGGAAAAAAAAAATTATGGGTATTTCTCCTTCCTCTCCAAATTCACCTTTCCTCTTGTCAGGAAATCCAACATCTCAACTCTTAACAGACTGGCTTGTCTTTTAATTTGGGTTTCATCCGGTGCACCCAAAACTACAGGAATGAAAGTAGGGTGACCAGGTGTCCCGATTTTATAGGGACAGTCACGATTTTGGGGGCTTTTTCTTATACAGGCACCTATTACCTTCCACCTCCTGTCCCGATTTTTTACATTTGCAATCTCGTCACCCTAAATGAAAGTCATTTTGCTCTTTGCAGAAATCAACACTAAGGCCTCGACCTAGTCTCTAGGTAAAGCAGCTTTGTGGGTTATAGAAGTCAACAGGATGGAGTATATCAAGCACTGTCGTAACCCAATCGGTCCCATGGGGATATACTAGAGATCACACCATTTCCCAAGAAACAAGAGATAGGACGGTGCCCTGCTTGGGTCTGGCCTAGTCAAATTTCAACTTCAGTGATATTCGCCTGTCAGAACAAACCTCTGGCTCCACAGAAGTCAAACTCCAATATCATACCTGTTCTCTCAACCTTCTCAGACCTTTTGCGAAAGTGCCATCAAAAGCAGGTCACCCTGCCTTACCCGTTATAGATTTACTGGGTGTCATAACAACTGTGTTTCAAGTTTGCAGTTAAGATCTCCGTTTTCTCTAGCCCTGCCCCACCTTAGAACGAATGATGTTTTTTCTGAACGGAAATAAAAAAAAAAAACAACAACGAATAGTTTCTTGCATTTCTACAGGCAGTTGTTTCTCACAAGGAGGAATCCAAACGGTTGGTCTTTTTCTCTGCACTTCACAGTAGCATTAAGTTGGTTGAATTTTTCTGGCATTTTTGTAATCATACCAACAATATCTAATTCTATAGCAATTAGACTCTTGTTTTAGATTCACACATACTTAAAGGAATATACCAGAGACAGAGATGCAAAATAAGACCAAGATCCTGCAAAGTGTTAAGCGCATGCTTAACTTTATGTCCTGCGAGTAGACCTACTCTGGACTGACAGAAAGGATGATCCACTGGTTAAAGCAACAGCCTTGGACTTGAGAGACGCATCCTCAAGTCCCAGCTCTACTACTGTCTCTCAGTTCCCCCATCTGTAGAATGGGTAGAATGGTACTTTGTAAACACACCAAAGACTAAAGTAACAGAGGCCATAAGTACCTAAAATAAACTCGTGCTTCACTTACTTTAAGTCTGCAGGATCCGTTTTGGTTTAATGCCTGGACACCCCACTGATTGAGTGTTTTATTTAGACCCAGTGGGGTGGGTTGCAAAGAGACAATTTAAAAAAAAAAAACAACAGCTTTAACAATCAACAAAGAAATACATTGTCATTTAGCCCAGCTCCTTATTAAAAAAAAAAAAGTTACTGATATCACTGGATTTCTTTCCTAGTCTTTTTGCAATTCATTGCTCCAAGAAACTTGGTGCAGAGTTCTGGGTCAGGTGCGCTGTGAATCCACTAGCCATCACAAGCCAGGAAACTTGACTGAAGAGTTGAAGGATTTAGATGCTAATGGAGTGATATATATCTGAGCAACTGGCAGCAGTGCTGGGATAGCGCTGAGTATTCTCAGGTCTTGTGTGTGCAGAGAGAGAGAGAGAGATCCCTTATCACATTTTATAAGTTTGCCTTTATAGGGCAAATAAAATAAAGCATTTTTAAAACCAGGAAGCATTCCAGAGAACTGATTCCCACCCCCCATGTAACAGTCACAGTTAGAATTCAAATTTAAATACTTTTCTTGTTTAAAAAAAACCCCAAAATAATGGAACCGATTCCCTTGTTGGGCACCCATGAAAATTTCAGTTATCTTTGTAACTGCACTTGTTCCTTGCTGCCTTTTAAACATAAAAGGAAAGTGGCTTTACTGCTGCAGTAAAACTACAGCCCCTAGTCAAAAATCAGTACAGCAGAGCCATTAACCCTGCGTGTGCTGCTATGGCTCCAGGAATGCCTGAAATATTGCCTTATAGAAAGACGCTCAGTGGCAGATCCAGCAACAGTTTACTATACACGTGTCTTTGAAGTTCATTGGCAAAACTGCTAGCTCTGGTCACTTTGTATTATCCCATAAGAGGCAGTTCATCCAGGGCCTCATCCAAAGCCCGTTAAAGTCAATGGAACGACTTCCATAGACTCGAGAGAGCGTTGGACCAGGTCCTTCATGATTAGAGCAGGTGGCTGAAAGGCAGGAGACCTCTGTTCTACTGACAACTCTGCCACGGACCTGGGGCAAGTCACTTGCCCTGTGTCTCAGTTTCCCCATTTGACAGATAGGGGTTGTACTACTTTCCCATCCCTGTAAACCTTTTTGAGATCCCCAAATAAAAGCTGCTATATAAATGCATTATTGTTGTGCATCTTCCAAAACACATTTGCCCTCACTCTTTTAAAATATATATCTATATCTATATATATCACCTATCACCATTGCAGATAAGCACTTGTCTGTAATATTAGCACATACAGAACATGGTAAAGTTCCAATGATGTCATTGTTCTGAGAACCCCAGAGGAGGCACTTCCCCCCCCCCCCCCCCCCCCCCCCCGCCTCCCCCCTGGCCTTGGTGGGTTTTTTTCAGAAGAGAGAACAATTACCGCTGATGTCGTGGATTAGTGTTTGTGGATATATCAATAACAGTGGAGCTTCAGAACTGATGGCAGAGAACAATCCACTTCCAATTTGTTCACAGTTAACAAGACAGGTTAATATCACAGCACATTTTGAACATCCGAATACTGGGGTGAGAATGACCTTCACTTTGCACGGATAACAGAGGAAAGAAATTCTCATTCCAAACAAAGTCAGGAGTTCACCAGTCCCATATCCTGTTTCCAATAGTGGCCAGAAACTGGCACTTCAGATAATGGTGCAAAAACACCACTTTAGTGGGCAGTTCTGAAATAACCTGCCCCAGGAAAGTTTCCCCATAAGCTAGTGGCTGGCTTATGCTGGGTGGAAGCATGAAGGTTTCTCTCTCTCTCATTTATTATTTTTAGGTTATTTATACATTCATAAAAAGCACAAGAACATCCACAGTGATCTGAATCTTTTGGGGCCTCCACAAAGCCCTTGGCATCAAGGATACCTTGCGGCAGTGAGTTACCCAGATTAACCATGCATTCTGGAAGAAAAAACATCCTTGTATCAGCATAACCATTTGTTGCCTTTCAGTGTTAATGACGAAGCTTTAGCTCATCCCACTCAGTTTTAAAACACCTGCTATGACCCTGTATTTGAACCACTTCAGGTTTGATTGCACAGATCAAGGCCAGCTGGGCTGACCTAGTATTTGACTGGAAATATTTCAACAAATACCTGGATCCCGACCAGGTAAGAGGCTGCTCTTCTGTCAATAGAGCCAGTACCTCCCGCCCATGACGCTAGCAAGCACTGCGCTGTTGGGAGCACCATCTTTCAGATGACACAGCTGACTAAGGGCTTGTTTTGTTATAGTTTTCCCTTTGCAGTTTGTACCATCTTTGTGCCGTAGCATGGGGCAGCAGGTCTGTTGCCTGCCCTGTCACTATGCTGCACACACCAGGGTCACTTCGAACTTTACAGTGACACCAGGGATAGATTTGGATCCTCCTGCTCCAGGCCCACGGTTGACTTAAAGGAGAATCTCTGTTCTGTCAGCAATACAGGGGATATGCCAAACACCGTCCAAGAGTTCACATTCTATCTAGCAGAGGCATGTACGCACATGCCCCCAGCCAGTTTATATACCTATCGGACTGTCAAAAGCACTCTGCGTTGGCCTAACTCAGCTCCCACTGAGGTCAACGCTACACTTCCTTGTTGGCTTCAAACGGGAGCAGAGATAGGCCAACACTGAACGCGTTTGAAAACTCCACCCCTAAATGAACTGCAAGGATGGGATTTTTGGATACTTTCGCTCTTCCTGATTTTTAATAAGCTAAAATCCCAAGCTGGGAAAGGCAATTCCAGAAGCAGCATCTGCTCCTTGTTAAATTCCAACAGCAATTGACAGTAGAATCTCCAATACTCTTTCCCTGGTCTGGCAAGGAGTTATAGACCGCTTCAGGTCGTCTTGGGCTGCTTTCGTTTCCTAGACACTTTCTTTTTTGTTGCTGTTCTATCAATGCACCTTCAATGCCAAAAGAATTTTCACACTGTCATCTCCTTGTGAATAAGATTCTGCGTGGGTCTCTCCTGAGATCTCGATCCATTGCTCTTCACTCATAGTTAAAAGACAATCAGTTACAGGGAACAAAAATAGATTTCCCAAACCAAACATCATAAATCCAATATTCTCCCCACTCTGGTTTAAAGCAGGCACAAACTGCAAATATGACACTGACACTTTCTGGGTTTCTGTGAGTATTGCTGGCCCTCTGAATGGGGAGCACAACCAGTGGGAGAAAAGGAGTTGGTCCGGAGATGTAGCCTCCCTCAAAATAATCAACCAGGAGCTAAATAAGCTTTCTTCAGTTAGACAAATAGTCTAAAATAGTAAAGATCTTGCCTTGCAGTAACACACTCCTGGTCGGAATTTACTCTGCTTCTACTGTCTGGGACTTTCCAGACAGCTATTAGTGTATTTCCCCTGCCACCTTAAATCACCTCTTACATTGCCACTCTTCTATTGCATCCCCTCTAGAAGGCACAAACTGTCATTTATGTGCAAAGACACGGTGGAGATGCACCTAAGGAAATGGCTCCCTGATACATGTTATGGAGATGTCCTGTATGAGCCCCCACGGTGGACTGGTGCTGCCACCTCGACAACGTGAGCCTCAAGTCACCATTCTCACTTTGATAGACACTGCACGTTAAAAGACACTTCACTGTGAATGCACCTGGACTCCCATTGGCTGGGTCTGCCCCAGTCTCATGATATCCACGAGGCAGTATATCCTAATAGAGAAAGCCCTGCAGGTGCTGCTTCCCCTTATTATGCCAAGGTCATATGCCTGGCACGGTCACTGTCCCTCCCTAATGCACTCTTCCTAGGGTAGATCATAGAATATCAGGGTTGGAAGGGACCTCAGGAGGTCATCTAGTCCAACCCCCTGCTCAAAGCAGGACCAATTCCCAACTAAATCATCTCAGCCAGGGCTTTGTCAAGCCTGACCTTAAAAACCTCTAAGGACGAGATTCTACCACCTCCCTAGTGCTTCACCACCCTTCTAGTGAAAAAGTTTTTCCTAATATCCAACCTAAACCTCCCTCACTGCAACTTGAGACCATTACTCCTTGTTCTGTCATTAGATGAACCCTAATGCAGACAAGTCTCTGGCAGCCTGAACAGATTTTATTACTTTAGTTAAGGAAGTGTAACTGAAACCATGGTAAACATGGGTCTGGGTGCAGGAGCCCTTGGTAAAGTTGAATTCCCACTGATGCCAATACTGGTTCACCTCAATTGCTGTTTTAGCCAGCAGGCAGATACACACACACACACACACACACACACACACACACACACAAGTTTCCTAAAACCGTGCATCAGTCACCCATGAAATATGGCACTAGCAGTAGGTGGCAGCCTGCATCTAAACTAAATAAACAGTCATACAGTACTCCACAAGGGTCTACAGGGCTACTAGGGAAATATGCTAAGCATCCCATAAGGGACTTCGTTTCCCCATCTGTGGAACACAGGTATTATGAAGCCTAGTTTCTAAAGCACTTGAGAATGGCCCGATGAAAGGTGCTGGTGAAGTACATTCAGTGCACCTTATTAATCACTTAAGTCTACTGATTATGATGCTTCCAGCAGAGCCAGACGTATACCTTCCTATTTTATTTCCTCTCCACGGGCCCGGTCCAAAGCCCATTGAAAGTAGTAGAAAGAGTCCCATTCATTTCATTGGCCTTAGATCAGGTTCCATCATTGCAATCATAATAGCTTCAAGTGGTAGATCCATGAGTGAAAATTGCAGAGTGCTCGACAAGTACACGCATCAGGACTTTGCAAACTGAATCTCTAGACCTTCCTTCACGGGCACAATTGCTGCTTTTTTCAGCTCTTCACGGACAGAGAATGGACTCGTTTAAAACAAAAACCACCACACTACCAGAGTAGGATATGAAAGGAATAGACAGGAGTGATTTCTGCTTTGTATCTGAAGTCGCTTCATTATGCGCAGCTTATTGTTTGCTCTAAATGGGAAAGGGGAACAATATCCTTTGTGTGTGTGGGGGGGGGGGGGAAACAAAACAAAAAAACAAACAAAAAAAATCAAGCTTTGGGCTAGTAGCCAAACTGTCCAGCTGGCTTTGATACAGGCACCAAAAGGCAATCACTCACTCATCCAAACTGGCCCCATATCAATACCAACTGAACGAAGGCGAGAGGGAGACCAATACTGACTCATCCAGATCAATTGGTCTTATACTAAACGGAACCTATTCATTTTTAAAAATTTACTTAACTAAACGAACGCACCCTGACCTCTATCCCTCTCAGGTCAGAAAGGCCCTTTTAAGAAGAAACTAAAAGAAAGGAATTGGTGTCTCCAAATGCATTCCCAAACACCTAAGAAAACAAACCTGGAAAAAATGTTAATCTGTCTTTAGATCTAGGACACTCAAAACTTTAACATACTCACACAAATATATATTGTACACACACAGGGGCTGGGGAGGCACACAATTAAGGTTGCATACTCCTCAGGGGAAGGACTGCGCCTTTCTCGGTGTTGAGAGTAAACCTAGCATTCTACCTACTGCAATCCAAGTAAGTGTGTAGATCTCTCTCGTACCCCTCAAGCCTGTGGGTTTAAATGTAGAAGGGCCAAAGCAATAGATAGAATTTTTAACCTAGCAAAATAGAGTTTACACTGAAATGTCAAATTTAAATCTACACCGACAACTACCTATGCAAAATTGTCCATTGGGCAGTAGGTATTTAAATGTTAGCTTTGTTTTATTTTGCATCGGTAGCTCTCATTTCAGAGCTTCGGTTTGCAGGTCAGTTTCACACGAGAGCAGAAATGAACTAGAAATGTTTTCAGTGGTATATTTAGAACCATCACTATGTTTAATGCCATGCAAGAGATCTAAGATACAACCATGTTCCATCTCCAACAGCAGAATATTGCCAGATGCAATCCTTGTGTTTATTGCGCTATATGTTTTTGCCCTCATCCTGACCAAGGAGTGAAGATTTAGCTCCTTGTTGTTGGAGGATGAATGTTTTTATTCCATTTGCTCCCAGGCTAATATCAAAAGCTCCCAGTACATGGGTTAACCAGATGATCCTTTAATACACAAAGGACCCCCAAACAGCTTAACCTTAACCCATCTGTAAAGATTCCACCCAGACTGCTAATGCTGTCCTGAATCGTGTTCTCTATTATTACATCTGAAATCCGTTAAAATTTCACACCATTTTCTGCACAGCAGTGTATGTAATAATGCTGGGAGCCAATATGTTTCTATAATTGGGCCTGTAGTGGGGCACAGTCCAAAGCAATTAATCCAGCCTCCTTCCTTGTTTGCGCCCGTATAAAGCTGACAGGGTAGAGAGTAATTGGAAACGAGCGGCCTCTATCCCCTACTTTAAATTAATATTTTCCTGTTCTGATTTAATTTCACCCGGTAACAGTGACACAAAGACACGCCATGTCAAGCACTAAGTAATCTGCAGCAGCTGCCTTCGGAGAAAACTTTTATTCATCAGTAATATACTGACCTGTATATCACGCCACATACAGTACACAATATTCCTGTCAAATAGGCAGCTGCATTTAACTCCGTATAATCAGTGGAGAGGGGAGGAAAGAAAAAAAAAAAAAACATACACCCAAACATACAACAGACACAGGAATTAAATTAATCCTGAGAAATGCACCTTTTCCAAAGCATTAAATAGCAAATATAAAATATGCGCAATCAGGATAACCAAGAATCTATGCAAATGGAAAAAACAGGAGGCATAGCCAAAAACAAACAAAAACCCCAACACACACACACACACACACACACACACACACACACACACACACACCACTAGACCATTAAATCAAATCGCTGAGAGAATAATGGCTAAACTCTCTCTTACTTGTAACACTCAATTTATGTAGTCAATATGGCTCTGAATGAATGAGCGAAGGTACTAAGAGCACAAATCTAAATTCAATATACATATCTTAGGAAAAACCTCAGCGCAGGCGCGCACATGCTGACACGCCAGATAAAGCCGGCATTGCCTGTGGTACAACAGCGGAAAGGAGAAAACTAGCGTCATTCAGGAGGATTCCGCCGTTCACAATAGACCAAATCTCAGCATCACCTCGATTATTGTAACAAAATCCACAGCTGCCAAAAGAATTTATGGGGTCAGTGACTCACTCGGTGGCTGTTCAAACCTTCAGGGTGATGGCAGGAACAGAACTCAGAGCCTGCAGCTCAAAAAGCACAGGCCCCACTACTACCTAAGTTAGCAGATCTCCTTTAGCTGTTGGCAATATAAAGCCTATGACACACAACTAAATAGTCAGCACAGCTCAGTGAAAGAGAGAGTGGTATATACACATTATACTGCATATGCAGCATTACAACATAGTCGATATTTGATATCATATAGTATATATTCAGGGGATACTGACCAGGATAAGAATCTTAGCTGTGGGTCTGAACCAGAATCTAAAATGTTCGTGTTCTTTGTGGGGTTTGCACGGTTTTCTGAATGGACTCTTGTTCATCATCACCCTGATTTCCTCTAGGGGTGAGTTCTCCAGCAGCTGGCCAGTGGTCTAGAAAAATCCCCCCACCCCCCATGGGATGTAGCTATCACTGGGGGGGTCAGGCTGATGCAGACAGAGGTGATGCCTCAGATAAGTTGGGCACAGCCCCTTGAGGACTTTAAAGAGAACTGAAACCTTACATTTGGCCCAATGTTCAGTGGGAGGAAGTGAAGAGAATGGAGCACTGGACTGATATTCTATTGGCCTGCATAGATGAGCTGCTCTGATCTGTTGGCCTTCAAGTCCAAGACATCATAACATGTAGCCCAAGACTGTAGGTGCAAACATCTAATATGTGCGGGGGACGGGACAGAGCTTTTAAAACAAATGGTTTGAAACCACCACATCTTATGTGAATTTAGATCACCCCAAATTTGGGGATCACAAATGAGGATTTAGCTTTTACACAGAGACGGAAGCCATCCAAGTTTATCAGAGAGATTCATGAGGAGCGGTATGAGGTTTACACACAGAAAAGTAGAGTCTCAAGAGAATATTGAGGGATGTGGCAGCTTAGTCCTCTGCAGATCACCAGCTTATATCCAGTGGTTTAATTTTCTCACTCACTCGTTCTTGATTTTTGTTGAATTTCCTCCTTCTTTCCAAGCTCATATTTTCATCTACAGGCGATATGTTTAATCCACTGATGATCACCAGCAACATTGGCTGGAAAATTAGCTGACCCAGTAGCCTACCTCTAAAAAGCTCCATGTAATAGAGTGCCTCTAAGCTGCTGGGCAATCGTCTAGTGTTCTACATCTAGTCAGGAGGTTGCAACTATTTCTTTCAGGAGTGGGTCCTCACTTCATCCATCATACTTTAAATATGCAACTACTGCCACGTGCTCCATCTTAGAGCCACTCCGAAATGGAAGCCAGGACAGAAAGCAGATACTCATTCATGAAGAGGAATTTACCCTGCCCTTGGATGTGACTTCAGTGTTCCAGAGTCTGCACTGGCTGCTCATTGGCTTTCAAGTGGTACACAAGGTGCTGATGTCATCTATTAAGCACGGAGTACCTTGAAACTGCCTACGTGAGAAACTGTCTCTCTCCCCATGCCATACTCCCCCAGTCGAGATCAGCAGAGGCAGTCATGTTGAAGTCCCTTGCAGCTGTCAGAATGGCCTTCATGAGGACACCTAGACATCGGAATTTGGTCCTAAGAGCCTGAAATTGATGGCTTTTATGCACACTGCAAAACCCAGCTATCTGGCCAAGTGTTTGTAGAGGCTGGTGGGGTCTGGTGCATATGCACACATGCCAGTGGCGAGGAAGCTACCAGTTCTGCAAAAAATGGGCAAGTTTGGCTCTTGCAGACCAGAGCTTTCCTGTGCAGAAAAGCAGCCAATTTTCTACGGCTGTTTTTGTGAGGTGAGGTGTTGGCGCTTTTAATTATTTCCCAAGGTGCTCGAGTGTTGTAAAATATTTATATATTGAAAACCAAAAGAATACTGTGACAGCAGCAGACTCCTCAGATATTTGCTGTCAGAAACCAGAGCCATCAAAGATGGTTTCTGTTCCAAGATGGATCTAAAATGTTACATGCAAATGTTAACTCTTATGCCAGTTATTTGCTAGCCAAATAGCTATGCCACAGTAGGTGCAGGCCCCACGTGACAATCACTAAGTTTTTTAAATGGCAATCTCTGTATGCAATGAACCATTTCATCCTCTAGTCCAATATCCTGTCTCCAACGGTGACACGTGTGGAATACTAAAACCCGTTAAAGGCCCACACTCGGACCA
This sequence comes from Terrapene triunguis, assembly GCF_002925995.2. NCBI lineage: Eukaryota > Metazoa > Chordata > Testudines > Emydidae > Terrapene > Terrapene triunguis. The sequence goes on from NW_020664582.1 coordinate 13,524,599, forward strand.
TTCTATTCCATGGGATGAAATGTCTTTCCATTTTCACATTGTGAACCTGAAACATGAGGAGCCTTTTCATTTCACCACAATTATGGCACAGCTCTTTATTGCATGGGATGGTCCATCTCTTTTTAACTCTTCCTCAGCAATTGGCCTCAACAAGATCCTTACAGTGAAACAGCTTTACGGTTTGTTTTAAATTTGTTGCCTCTTAATTTGATTTGATTCTCTCCTTCTTTCATATTGTAAGTAGTAGTAAATAGGAGCAACCAGATACCACCTCACTTATAGCGCTTTTCAAAAGAAACCAGAAGTGACTTGCCCAAGGTCATCCAGTGGGCCAGAAACAGAACCAGAGTTTCCTGCGTCCTAGTCCAGGGCTCTATCCGCTATGTCACACTGCCTCCCCTAGGTCCTGCCGATTTCATTCTTTATTTCCATAGATTTTAAGGGCAGAAGAGACCATTCTGATCGAGTCTGACAATTTTATAATGATATATGGATATAATAAAATGAAAGAGGTGAAACACCTTGGGTAAGTTATCCTTCACTTCGGGTCCCACACTGATGTTATAATCAGTTGTAATTCATCAGCCCAGAGGCGGCTGCATTTCAGTGGTAGGCAAAGTGATACCTTTGTGTAGTTTTGCATACACATTTGTGAAGTATTTGGGAATCCTTCACCAAGCCAGCTATTATTAAGAAATGGAAGTAACATTCTCCAGAGCAGGGTGGGGAGGGAAGTTATCCATTTAGGCTAAAATCCTCGTCAATATATTTTTCTCCTGGCGAAAGTCTGCATACAAAAGAGGAGGATAAAGGTCAATGAAAACCTGCAAAGGGTGGCTGCAGAAGAATAAGCAGGTGCAAAGAGCACTTTAGCAATTCTGTGGTGGCCCTAACCTTCCTGGAATGACAAAAAAAAATATGCTGGAGCTAGCATGAAAAAAACCCCCTCAAAAGCTTTTGAGCATCAGCCTTGCAGCCAAGCACACCCAGCATACTTCGATTTTGATGTACAGTTTGAAACAAATCAATAGCAGTATAATAATACTCAGCACGCTGTGTAATTTTTATATCATTAGTTTTCATTTTCCGCTCCCCATGCATCAAAAAACTTACAACAGGCTCGTAAAGTTTATTTAGTATTCCATGAATTCCTAATCAGTTTCATTTCATAATGATTCAGAGCGGCCGTTGCCAGGGCCCCGGTGTCAAAAAATCGATAAAACCAACACACTTTTCCTGATGGCGGCTGCGAAAGGATCTATTGTAGGGGAATTATGATTTATGTCTGGGCTGCACCAAAAGCAGCAGCAAGCGACAGCCTGGCTCAAGAGCTGAGATGTTCGCCAATAATGATTTATATGCATGCCTCACCCTTCTTCTCCCCCCCCCAACCTCTTCTTACCCCCCCTTCACTCCTGTGCACCACCACGAGGCCCCATACGCTGTGCATTAGCAGCAGCAGCTTTTGCTTTCCTGTGTGTTGCTGCAGCTGGGCGCTGGTGATGCAGTCCTGTGCGTGAGACCACCCTTTATCCCCAGGCCCATGGTTCGTGTCAGACGATGCCAGCCCCGGCTGGAGCAGAGAGGGCGAATGTGATCTCCCCTCCTGCCCCCCTTTCCTCTATCCGCAGGCTCTCACAACATTCCCTCCAGCTCTGGCTCCAGATGAGCATGAGGACAGTTCGATATTCAGCTATGTGCATGAGGTGCCTATTTGTCTTGGGGCACCCATTCTGTCAAGCCTGCTCTGGGTGGGGAGGGAAAACGGACAACCGCAAGGGACAGGCTGGGCGGCAGGGGGAAAGGGGAATGAATGGAATGTAGGGTCTGACAATAGGCAGCTGGAGCTGCTAGGCGAGACTTTAAAATATATGTTATACAACAGTGTTAAAGAAGAATCCTTTCTCTGAAGCTCATGAGACTGAGATGGCACAAAAGTTTCAGGAAGCTTGTTGTTATTAGTGGTGTGGCCTGAAGTCGCTAAGATACCAGATAACACATGCAAGAGGCACCAAGAATCATCATCGTCATTATTTGTAAGTGGACAGATAAAGTAAGGAAGCAGCTGTGCAGAGAGACAGTAGATGTTTTGGAACCAAATGTACAGTAGAACCTGTGTGTCCTTTATCGAAATAACGTGCCGGGTAATTCTGCCCAGACTTCTGGGGTGCAAGGGAAAGGCCAGACATACCTCATTATTAGAAGTCCAGTTTGTGGATTAAAGGGAACATCACCATTTAGCTGGTCATGTTAGTTTAGAAATCAATTTGCCACTTTTGCCATTTGAAACACACACACACAGACCTGAGATCCTTGCATAACCTACCCGTGTCACATCATTTCAATAGAAGCGGGAGTCTTAAGCTCAGGTCTTCAGCTCAACTTAAAAATCAGCATCCACCCTCCAGCTGGGTTTTGCCTATTGTATTTAGACGTATACAGTATATTTGATTAGTAAGCAACTAACCGCTCCCAAGTCCAAAAGGAAGGACACGCTTTAAGAGGGAGGATCGATCTTGAATCACCAAGATGCACCGATTAATCCAAAACAACATGCAGAGGGGGTGGCTCGTTTACATAGGTTGACATTACATCAGCACAAATATTCTATTTCTCCACCGCCAGCGAAGCCAGCCAATTTCTGTAAATTAGGCAAGGAAAGAAGCTAAATGCAGAGACTACATAAAAAGGGAAAATAGCAAAAAAAACCATGTTTCAATTTAATTACTGACAAATACAGACAGGATCTGCTAGCAGCACTTTGTGCAGTGGTTCTTCACCTTTCCGATCTACTGTACCCCTTTCAGGAGTCTGATTTGTCTTGCGTACCCCAAGTTTCACCTCACTTAAAAACTACTTGCTTACAAAAATCAGATATTAAAAACACGAAGTGTTACAGCACACTATTACTGAAAAATCGCTCACTTTCTCATTTTTACCATATAATTATAAAATAAAATCAATTGTAATATTGTACTTACATTTCAGTGGGATACTTACCATATGATAGCATATAAAGCAGTATAAACAAGTCATTGTCTGTATGAAATTTTAGTTTGTACTGACTTCGCTAGTGCTTTTTATATAGCCTGTTGTAAAACTAGGCAAGTATCTAGATGAGTTGATGTACCCCTTGGAAGACCTCTGCGTATCTCCAGGGGTATGCAGACCCCTGGTTGAGAGGAACATCCTTCCTGAACCAGATAGTAAGAACCGTGCAGTCGCTCATGCATCTTTAATATTCTAGTTATCATACAGAAAGTCATCTTCAAACACGTTTTTTGGACTGCATGAAAGTTACCGCATGGCTTTTCATGGACTTGCCACTACCACCACTTACTGCACGTAATGTTGGACTGTCGTCTGACACGGTTTCCAAACCAGGTCTCTGTCTCTCTCCAATGCCCAGCTCATCACTAGAAACTCTCATGCAGATGGCAGAGTGGGGACTTGCAGTGCAAGTGGCTACAGCATATGCTCACTATTTCTCCGCAGCTAGAGGGGAGGCGGGGAGATTTTTTCACAGTAATTTTGTGCAAAGGGTCATCCCTGGTTATTACTAGTTACCTGCTCATTGTTTGTTATATTCACGACTTCTCCTTCCCATCTTCCTCGGACAATCCCCACTGCTCCCCACACCTAGATGGCAGATCTTTTAGATACAGCTGGAACCATATACTACAACACCCCTTGTTGTCCATCACCAACTCCTTGTTTTAACTGTAGTTCATTTCTAGCATAAGGAAGTTTAGCAGCAGGAGAGAAGGATGTGATATGTACGTATGGTGTCAGAATAGATCTGCCTCCCTGGGTTCTAAGCTTGGCATGACTCATTTCTTGCTCAATATCCCAGGCCATAACATGCCCCTGGGTATGTCTCAGTAGTAGAGATGTCAGATAGACTATACATTCCATATGGTTATAACAATAGGCCAAATTCATGCCTGGTACAGCTCAACTGATTTTGGGCTAAGGTGTTAATTAGACACATGGTCAAATTAGACAAGACAGTTGCATACAAACACATCTGTTTCCCAGTATCAGCAACTCCAAACATTCAAAAATAAAAAACATAAAACAATTGTGGGGTTAATTTGCCTTTTGGTTTCTAAGACCTTTTGAGTTCTAATGGGTCACGTTTTCAAGCTTCTCTCTGCAACCACGTGGGCTAGAAATGTTCATTTAGAAACAAAAAACAAGCTGAGATTCAGATGGAGTCACTTGTCTCCAGGAGACGGGGTTTTAAGACAGGCCTCGAATGGCATGACACTTGCGATAAAAGTCACAAGGGTTGGCAATGCTAGCTTCAGTCTCCACTCTTTGGCAAAGCATTAACCAAACTGGGGAGTACGTGGCTTAGGTGTCTAGAAAACAAATCTCCAATATTAATGAAATCCTAGTCAGCAGGAACCAGAACTCATTATTTGATGGGACTGTTCAGGGGCTTGGGTGAAATCAAGGTCCCAGTCCAGTTCCCACTGGACAATTTTTTATTTATTTATATACACACACACACACACATATCACAGGCTCATCGTAACAGGCACCTGTGCTGGTAGCCGCAGCAGAGAAGCCAAGGATAGAATGTGCCACAGAGACCAAACTTCTCCTTTCCCGCTATAATTGGTCCTTACAGGCTGAGGTCACCACACACATGCAGATCTACAAGGGGAAGCTTAAATTGATTTCTCAGGCCAGTGGGCAAACAGAAGATTTCATTCAGAAGATGCTGTATGTGAAGCACCAGAAGTAGCATTACACTCAACTTCACTAGCTGTTTAGTAAATAATTTAACATTCTAAGTATTTTTCTCAAGTTATAGCAAAATAAAACAGATATGGGTGCTGTATATTCTCTTGCTACTGTGGCACCAGGTTTAGTCCCTCATAGATTTTTAGCCACCCGGTTTTTAAGTGCATGCTCTCTCCTTGAAATGAAATGCATGGTTTTAAGTAGACTTATGAATTGTTTGCTCATAAGGCATAAGAGAAACCTAAGAAACTCCTAAGACTTTCTGCAGATCCTCTGCACATGAGCAAATATCACCCTTTGAGAATCTCCTCCTTAAAAATACATATTGTAGGCTGGATTCTAGTTGAACAACTGAGCCAAGAAACAGCAGATTGGAGTCCAACTTCAAAGGTGGGAAATGGAGTTATACCCGTATGTCAACAAAAGCAGGCGTAACTTAGAGGGGAAAAGTAGTAAGAAATCAGTTATCAGATGGATGAATGGAGGGTTGGTGAAAATGGGAACTAGCTAAGCTTACTCTAGCAGGTTACTAGCTTTCCTGCTACATGTTCCTTCCATCTCTCTCTAGGATCAATTCTGCCATATTTACTGACACCTAGTACTTCATTCTGCAAGAAATCCCACTGAAGTCGATAGGACTATGGCCGGAGAAACTTGTTCAACTTGAGCTAGGGTGTCAAGGAGAGCGAGAGACAGAGACAGAGTGTGTATGTTACACCACCATTTTCCTCCCCTTTGAATTTGGCCCTTGGAATTACTGTGTGAAGTCATTAAGGCCCAAGATCTTATTTGCAAGACATTTTTAGATGAAGAAGGCGTGGATGTAGAAATAATTAAGCTTTGGTTCACATTAATATGGCTGGACTGAAATAGTTAATTTAAGAGAAAATAGGGTTTTCTTTCCTATGAAAACCAGAAGCTGCTTGGAACTGAGTTTCTATTATAAAGGGATAAAACAGCTAAAATGTTGAGATTTAAGGAAAAAAATAATCATGGGTTTATGTTCGCAGGCGCCCGTGAATATTTTCAGCATATTTCACCATATCATTGAGTGGTGGGCTCCGCTCCTGCTGCCAGAATGGATGTTCCATCATTTCTATAGTGGGCCTGTGTGACATTCATTAAGTGCAGCTACAAAGGGAGAGGGTTAAACAGCACGGCCTCCTTTCTCTGATTTGGTCATACATCAGCAAGCGCTCCAGGTTAAATGCCCAGAATACCGCAGCAGATGGATAGGTAAAAGGAGAGCGGCAGATACTTCACCCCACACTACTTAACCCAGGGAAATGAGTCTCGGAGTCGGTGTCATGGTAAAATATGGAAGCTCACTCAGATAATGTGCAGTTGAAATTTTTTTCCAAGCCTTTACAACTGACTGCACTTTAAGATACCACGTACCCCTTGCTGCAAACTGCCAGTTCGTTCTGCCAATGGTAGCTATTTTTGTGTGTAATTTATCTTTATTGGTGCTCATGGAAGAATTTTAACCCTTGGTTCAATCACTGATCTAAGCAAAGGGGCAAGTGGTTTGTGCCTCTAACTCCGATACAGGTGAACTTTACAACTCATTCAGGCTGCATGGCGAGTGGGTTATTTTTCCCTACACAAACATCTCTGAGAAACGGCCACACCAGCCAATTACTGACAAGTCGCACTACTCACAGAGTGTCATGATGCACTGGTCATGATACGGTAGTTAAAAAGTCTATTACAGCAAAGGTGAGGAGCTCCAGGTGTGGACCAGGGCCCATCCTGGTAGGTGCTGTACAAATCCAGAACAGGGAGATGGTCCCTGCCCACCACTGCCTCAGACTTTTACTCTCTAATAATTTCATGGATTATGTGCACAAAAGTCTTGATTTTAAAAGTTGTTTTCAATCTTTGATCGCTTCAATGAACAAAGCCAAAGCTCATTTGGGGTTGTTCATTCAGAGCTTTGGAGTACCTGGCACAGCTCCTTGCTGCTTATTTTTAAAAAATGTTTTACAAGAACCTGTGCACAAGCACATTGGGGCTCAAACACTGAGCCCAGCCACCAGAACGTTTGAAACCTAAAAATGAAAAGATCAAGGCACAAGACTTCCCACCTTTGAAGATTGGAGGTTTGTTTGCATTGAGGTGATGTCACTGTATGGAAAATGCAGACACTTAAATACGTACTTTGCACACGGGAGCAGTTCCACTGACTTCAAATGAGATACTCACCTGTGCAATATTGAACAGGTGTGCAAGTGTTTACACAGCTGGGTCCCAAATCCCTAGTCAGCCAATGAGACTACTCACATACGCACAAAGCTAAGGACGGGCCCGCCAATGGGGACCAAGGGGGCAATCGCCCGGGCGGGCTGCAGGGCTCCTAGGTGCACGCAGGGTGGTACCGTACCGGCAGTGGCAAAGGCAGCCAGGCGGGCACGTGGAAGCCCTGGTCATGCCGGACGCCTGCACCCAGCAGCTCAGCACCACCCAGCTCAGCCGGCAGCACCACCCAAATGTCAGGCGGACCGTGTAAACCTCAGCCATCCTTTCTAGGGGGCCCATTGACTGTTCTGCCCTGGGGCCCAGAATTGCTGTCAGGCAGACCTGGCTAAGTGCTTACAGATGAGGGTGGGAAAACAGACTACTAAGAACAAGAACTACAGCACGGTAGTGATGATAGAACAAAGTGCATATACACATTGTGCTCTATCCCACCCCATCCCCACAAAGAGAAAATTAAAAAAAAAAAGATAGACATCCAGCTAATACCATTCAAATGAGGACAAAGTAACACATGTAAACATTTTGTGTGTGCGCACATGCATGATCATCCCCAGGGCTATGCAAGCAATTTACGTACTGAGCTGAAGAAATAAATTATTGAATTGTCACTGTAGTCTTCCTTTCCCTTAATAACCATCAGGGAAAAGCCAGAGTCCTGCAACCTCTATTGTGTTTTTTAATATCTCAGAAATAATTGCTAATCAAGCTTCATGCAGTGGGGCCAGTAGGAAGTGGCTACATGTCCTCGACACAAAATTTTCATGTGAGCTGAAGGAGTGGGAAGTTGTAGGGACACCTAATTTCCACCTTACGATCCAACTCCATCTGATGAAAAAGATTGCCCAGCAGTCAAAAATCAAAGTCACACTGTCCTGGTGAGAGCCGGAACGGTGACAGGTCCTAGCATGCCGGGAGAGCAGGCATGCAAGCAAGTGAAAATTTGGTCTCCACTAGGTGTGGAAAGTCAATGTTATTTTTTTTAAAAATTATTTTAGTAAATGTGTAGTTTTTGTTCTCTTATCATCACTGATTCAGTACACAGGGGTTCTTCTAGCTTATTAACCTTACCAAGCCTTTTCCATTATATTAAAAAAATAAGATTATTATTCATTAATGCTAGTTCTGTCACATGAAATTCATTCTGCTTTTTATTTAACCTCTGTAGTGACTTTGCCATGTGGAGGAGTGCAAGACTTCTAAGCTTCTAACAGATAAAGGACAGAAAATCACGTGCCTAATCCCCCTCCCCCCCCAAAAACCCCCCAAACTTTTCAGGGAATATCTTATCACACCAATATTTGTCTTTAAAAATTCTCTTAGGCATTAAACAAATGTGATATGTGATTAATTAGCAGCTTGCCATACTCCTTGCTAATTAGGTAATGATATGCTGAGCAGCAGTCTCTAAAAATGAAAACAAAGTCTTCTCAGGCAGTTAAATACGTCTGTCAACACCACAAATACAGGCATTTCCCCCTTCCCTCCATTATTTTTCTTAAAGGAAGAAGAAATAGGTCAAAAAGGACTGAATACACTATTGAGGGTAAAAGACCAGTGTGCCCCCAATATTCTGTCTAAGGGACTGTCACTGAAGGCATGATGCTTCAAATACTTGCTGCCAAGCATAGGCCCGGTTGAAGAAAGCAGCCCAGTTCAGGACAGTATGTGAACACATTCTTGGCGAGTTAAACATGTGCTTAACTTTAAGTACGTGCCTAAGTGGCATATTGAATAGGAATGCTTAAATGCTTTCCTGAATCAGGAACCTGGATGGAACTACTCATAGTGGTAAACGCTAATGGCCCACATTTAAGATATTTATGCTTCTGGAGATGCAAATAGTTGTGTAGTGGGATTTTCATAAAGGTGTACATGTGCAACTCCCATTGAAACCCATTCGAATTAGGCAGTGAAGCGCTTTGGGGCTGAGGGGGGAAAAAAAGTCACACTGGGGGAAATCGCACACCCATTTGCATCTTTAGGCACCTAAATACCTTTACGAATCTGACCCTAAGCCTAAGGCACTACTCATGAGTCAAATTGAGTGCACAAGAGTTTGCAGGATCAAGACCCAACTCTGAGATTATAGAATCAATAAGTTAGGAAATTTAATACATTTGGAGAAAACCAACCCTCACCAAACACCACCTTCTGCTGATTTTAGGCCCCAACGTACGCTTTGAGTAGGATCAGCTGTTTCCAAGATACGGTCCAACTCTGAAAGGAGCTCAACACCTCCTAGCACATGCCAAGTGCCCTCAATACCCACCAACAATAACGGCAGTTGAGGCTCACTCTTGCAGAAGCAGCTCTCCTCATTCAGGAATTCCCCATCCGCCTACACACTGGCTTTCTTCTTTCCTATTTCTCTCATCTGTGGTGATTATTATTCGTTCCTTCTAGAGTCTTCGACTGAGGTCAGGCTATGTAGAAACACAAAGCGAGAGACTCTGCCCCAAAGACCTGACAGCCTCTATAAACGAGACAAACACAGGCTAGGAGAGGAAAGCAGCACAGAAAGGTGAACCAGCTGAGCCAGGAATAAATCCCACATCTCTCAATTCCCACTTCAGTGCTTCAGTAGGCCACGCTACCCCTCAGTGTGGATTTCCAGCTTCATCAGAACACTACATTAGCATTTCCTGTCATGTGTGTTTAACTGAACAACCGTAATATCACATTAACACGTAGAACGTTTTTAGCATGGAGTACAGCCACTATACTATGAAATATGGACAGTACTAAAAAATAAATAAAAAAAAGTCACCAAAAAGGTATTGCACAATGAGAGTAGCTGACCTGAGTGTCAGCTGCTTGGATTACGCCAGTTCGCAAGGCATTTGAAGATATGGGTTTGTTTGTTTGGTTTCTAATGCAATCTCTTGTGGGCCACTCTGATTTTTAAAATATCACGTGGAGACCAAAATCAATACAAATCTGGAGGAAAAAAATATACGCCTTGAAAGAGAAGTGTCAAGGCACAGAGCAGACAGGGATCCCAACTCCCATTAAAAGTCATCGAGAGTTGGGCCCCTAAAGACAATTACGCCATTGAAAAATCATTCCCCGCCCCCGGAGGCTGAAAAGTGCTCCATAGCTGCCCGAAACAACCCGGAAAAATAAGGTTTCTGGTGGAAACACTGGCAGCGCTTCTCTTTGTGAATAGAGCTGCCAACGATAAAAGGGAGTGGGGGGAGGAGGGGAAAGGAGCTTGTCAGCTGGTACATTGGTGCCTCCACAGCCAATACCAAGTGTGTGTCAAGGTAACTTATTTCTGTGGAGTACCTGATACAGAATCAATACAGTCAACCTTCAGCCGCGTTGAACTTTGCATTGTGTAATGACAACAGATCAAATTGAATTTTAATTCTTTTAATTATAATGGTGCTCAGAGGCCACATCACAAGAGGATTTTGTTCATCCTGGGGAAGGAATCCACAACAAGAGTTGGTGAAAGATGTCAACGTTAGACATTTGCAGAAGTATATTGGTATGTTCTGGGCTTTACCTACTGACAGGGCAACCAAAACCCCGGTGTATGTCTCACTTAGAAAGGGAGGGTCTGCCTTCGATTTCAAGGGTTCTCTCAAAATAAAGACATGATGCACCTATATTCTTTTAAGAATGGGAATGAGTCCACAAGTTCAGTTTTATATATATATTAAATTTAACCTACCAAGGAAAGGTTAGGGGATTAAACTTTCCAGAAGCTTTGCTCAGCCTAGCAAAAGATCTGGAGGGAGCATCTCAACCTTTGCTCCCTTTGGGGGAACAAGCAGTTATTTGAGGAAGCTTTTTTTGGAACACATGCTGTGGACATCTGTGTCAGCAGACCCTAATCAAGGCAGACCCATAGGGTTGAACCAATTTGTGTTCAAGGATTCAGACTAGAATATGAAATGCCTGTTGGGATAACTAGCTACCTGTAGGGGCATGGATGAGTTGCCTGGATAGATTGTGAATATGAGTGACAGATGAATCCAGTTTTTTTGCCTAGAAGCCTTTTAAAGGGATAGGCTTGCAGAAGATTTCCCAGAAGTTTACTAGCTCGAAGGAGAGAATAGCTCTGTTTGGCTCCTAATTTTTAATGGAAGTAAAAATGGTTTGGGAGATTTGAACAGGGGGGCTGTTGGAACCCTGCCAAGGGGTTCATGAAGCAAACCTCATGGTTGGGCTTGCAGGGGTGAGAAGTGAAGCCTCATGCAATATGACTTGGAAGCTCAAGACGGACTGGCTTCTATCCATTTACCATAAGATATTTATAGAAGACCTGCCATTATTGTGTCTATATTAAGGCAAACCACAAAGGGGGAGGGGGGAAGAGAGTACACCACCACCCCACACACACTCTTTTTATTCCTTTTTCCTGAACAAATCTGAGGACCCCCTTCCTGTGTTTGTAGATGTTGCTGTTATGGATATGGGCAGCTGTTTCGGGTGGAGTGAAGTGGGGCTGAAAGGTCACTGGCTTCCATGGGCCTATCTAGAGGCTGATGCTGTTACGGATTCTAACTAGAGGCCTGAATCCTTTAGCTCAAGTGGCTGAGGCTCATGCTTTTGCATCTTGGGATCAAACCTCACTGCTAGCCCAAGCAGGGTCAGTTACTCAAAGTTCATTGTGTTCCCAGATATGCCAACAACCTGAATACTTAAGTCTGAGTGGGTTCTATGCAAGTGTTTTACATACTGAATTGTAATTGGCTAAAGTAAACACTTTTATAAGCCTGCTGCGACTTAGTCCTATAAGGCTCAGTTTTCTCTTCCTCTCAAACCAAACTTATTAATAGAATCTAATCAAAACAAGAAGACTGGGGAGGAGGGGAATAATTACAAACACCATTTTCTTCCAATGGATCCTGAGACTAAAGCTCAGCATCATCTTGGCAGAAGACAAGGCCTAAAAAAAGGCTAATGTGAATGCTCTAAATTCTTATTGTGGTAAGAGATTCTTCTACTGGAGAGAGATCCCAGAGCAAAATAATACCATAAAAGCAAACTTGCAAGCTTCCTATTTACATTTCATGTAAGTTTTATTCAACCAGGAGATCGGAGGGAGAAGAATTTCGGTATTTCACCCCTTCTTCTCGTGGATTTTCTTACCATCTTATAAAGATTCAAGGGTTAGTTTCTCACTCCTATCAGAAAGCTGGTGGCTGAAGTTCTCTTGCTAGCAGGTTTAACATTTATCTCTTGTGTTTTATAGACATCTACAAATTCACTCAGCCCTGAACTTCAAGATAGATCAAGGCCTTGATACTTTCACTGGTGTCAGCAGATGCCTGCTTTACACCAATGGTTACACTTAGGTGTAAAACCGGTGTAAGAGAGAGGAGGATCCATCTATACGGCCTTGTCTCCACTGGGATTTGCCCAGTTACTGCCCTCATTGTAAATCCCTACCGTAGGCAGGCAGAACGGCTCTAAACCACAGTTTGCATGAGTTTCGAGCATGGCTAAGCTGCACTGATACAATCACAGCTGATAGCAGCTTTGCCTATCCACACTCAGGGTTTGCTCTGGTGCAACTACATGGGAAGCTGAAATTCCCAGTGTAGCCGAGGCCTCAGATTCCACAAGTCTAGTTAAAGCAGGCACTGAAGGTAGTTCAGCCATGGGACAGTAAACAAAGCTGGAGAATTTTTTTTTTTTTTTTTGGTCTTCACCTTTAACTGTCATGAGATCACATTTCCTGGATGCCTTGCACAGGGATACCTCTCCTGTTAAATTGCCTGGAGCTGTCAGTGGTTTAGAACACAGCAGAAACATCCACAGGAATAGGTGTACGATTGGCTATGATTGAAGAATGCAAAGCCATTCCAGCAGGGTCCTGCTGGTTGGGACAATGCATTGTAATGGAGATACCCAGCAAGAACCTGCAGACCCTGAGGGGGACCTGCAGGAACAGCTCTGCAGTTTTCAAAGACAGCCGCTGTCCATGCAAGTCTGGCAGTGCGGAATCCACACACTTGAACCGTGGAATGAAAACAACTGAAATAGCAGAAATGACTCGGCAGAAGCACCAAGCATTGTCCCTGGGAGGGTTACAATTACAAGTCATCCAGGGGTCTACAAAATTGTTTGACACATGATTTGTCAAGGAGCACAGACCTCTTAAAAGAACATACTTTGCGCATAAGATTTTCATGCGCTGCTTCAATCACTGGGTTAGAGTCAGTGAGATCAGAATACTGGGAAACAAACCATGATAAAGTTCCCATGGTTTTCTGAGTTCTATGCTTTATCCTGCCAGTAACCCTAGTGGTGAAAACCGAATGCAGAGTTCCTGCACAAGTTCTACACACTACTGAAGCCCTGCTGTTTAAGTAGCTCACAGGCTTAATATTTACCCTAAATTCACAGGGATGAATTTCACCCTGTATGAACGAGAGCAATGGTAATTGGCGTCTTCGAGATGCACTGTCAACATTTGCTCCACTTGTCATTGACAGAATGCAAATCCTATAGCAAGAGTTGCATTGTGTTTCAAAACACACATTTCTATAAATGCTTAAATAGCCCCAAGTCTGAGTGCTAAAGAGAGGATCGCCCAATAGAGACTTGACAAGTCAGAAACCCTATTGGATGGGAAGTTCTTGGTGGGCAGCAGTGGTATTAGAGGATGGAAAAAATGTGGGCATCACGTTAAATGCCAGGACTAAAAATCACACCAAGAAGTTCAAGTGTTGATTCTGTGTTGGAGAAGTAAACGCCACATTCTCCTGAGAGGAGACCTCTGCTTCTAGAACCATTTGGCCAAGATGGAGCAGTTAGATGGACCTTTCTATGTTGTTCTTCGTTCCAGGTGCTACACTGCCTCAGTGTAGTTTAGCCTTCCTTTCCTTCACAGCACAGGCTGAGAAACTGACACTGGCAGGGAGTTCTCAAGATTTGTACCCCTTATGCTAACCTTATTAGACTAACAGTATTTTTCCATGACCCATATTTGTCAGCTCGATAATACTGTCCTAATTGTTGAAACCTTTTTGATTCTTTCCTTGTATGACTGATGAAAAAGACAGTGCTGTTTTCTTGGCAAGCTACTGTATTTCTCTCCACCACCGCCCCCGCTTTAAGAGGAGAGAAACCTGTTTAAAACTGGGAGTGGGATATAATATCAAAAGTGTGATTTGAGGTTTCCAAGTTCATGAACTTGGCAGCTTACCTCTCTGCCAGGAAAAATACTTCTCTGATTTATTAAATTCACACCGCAAATTGAATGAACTATGTTCATGCTTAAAATCCAATATAGGCCATCATTTCATTTACTCTTCACAATCATTGAGCTGTTTGTTTGGGGGGTTTTATTTGGGGCGGAGGGATTGAGGGGGAAGGAGAAAACCCAGCAGCCATGTCCAGGATTTAAAAAAAGAGAAGTGTCTACACTTCCAACTGCCTGAAGCTGGGACTGGACCACAGGGGATGGATCAGCTGAAATTGCCTGTTCTGTTCATTTCCTCTGAAGGATTTGGCAATAGCTAGTCAAAAGACAGGATACTAGAAGGACAGGGCTAGATGGACCATTACTCTGACCCAGTATAGCCGTTCTCATGGTCCAAAAATATAAAACCAAGCAACCTGAGATATGAAACAGAAGTCAAGGAATCTCTTTTGCTCTACGTATGATTTTTTTTAAATGACACTTTGGTAATAATTTGGAGAACATAATCTCTTTGAAGAGACACAGTCAACTGGAATGTTTTTTAAATTAAAAAAATATATATTTTCTAATCGACCCCCATTTAAAATAGTATGTCCTGAATTTTTAGGAATAATACCTCTAAAAACATCCCTCTGCCAGGATAAGGTTTTTTTTTTTTTGCTACCTTGCTGATTCTCCTACAGGGGTTTTCAGATGGACTATGCAGGGGAAAAGTGAAACTGACCTTACCAAGGGCTCTCCCACATACAGAGTAAACAAAGTGGATGGGAAATAGAGAAAATTAAAGATAATCTCACTAATTTTTCCACTTTCAGTTATCCTAAGTGTTACTTGTAACTATATAAAACTTTCAGAAAGATGCAGATTTCAAATTAATGGCTGCCCTTTAAATACAGGACAGATAGGTCTTTTTTAAAAGCAGCAATTGGTCTAATTAACCTGTTTTACCCCGTTTCTGGTCAACTTATAAATCAGAGCAAAATGATCCCAGTTGATGGAAAGTTACCTTGGGGGGACGCTACACTACTACAAAACACCTACCAACTCCCCTCATCTGCACCAGGGGGACTGCGACATGACTAGCATGACCAGGTTGTAACCATGGAATGTGCTGATTTAATTAAATTTCTGCCACTGGGAGTCTAATGGTGGCACCTGTGAAAACTAAGGCACTTCATGCACCCACACAGAACCCCGCTGACCTTCCATCACCAACAACATCCCACTCTGGCCAGGAAGGTTAAATCTTTTGTGACACAGGGGCGTATAGAGCCCCATGTATTGTTTCCTTCTGTGGCCATCTTACCACATGTTTTTTAAAGCTTTGCATGGATACCTAGAACAGAGCATGCTCACCTGGATTGGGCTCACACTGGTGCAGAAAGTTAACACAGTCAGATAAGGAACTTGCATTATAGGGACCAAGAGAGGTTGTAACTGATTACAGCATCCATCCCATTGTCCCCATTTGAACCCCAATTTGAAGATCCTTTTAACATATTCAGCTCAACCCGGTAGCGTCAAACACAAACTGCAGTGAGCAAGTTGCCTTCTCCCTACACACCTCCTGAATTGTTCTGTTCTACTCCGCCTCAGAAAACAGGGTCGTTTCTTTCCACCACAACTAATTCTCCTACAATGAGAGAAATGCAATGTTCAAAGCAATAAAAGCGGGAAAGAGGAATTATTTTCTGCACCATTCGGATGGAAATGAAGCCGAGACTCAATTCCCCACCAGCCACCTGGAGCTGTGGTATGATCCTATAGATCTTTGGATCAATACTGCATCACGGCTACAAAACTGGAAAGGGGAAAAAAATGAGGCACAAAATCGAGGAGTGTAAATTTTAACTAAATTAGTTCTGTAAGGGTTTCCCTCCCTCTTTTTGAAGAAAAAAAAAGAGCCCCACCACAATCAACAGGGGAGGGGAGCCTCCTTTAAAGGAACAGGTTTGATTCACAAGGTCGCTCCCCTCTCCCAGTTCCCAATTATGCTGAGAAGAGATACCTGTAAGTTTTCTGGTTTGGTTATGTGTTGAGAGGGATACACCCCATATTATTTCTTAACGATTCACTAAATTGCCACATGTCCACAGGAGGAGAGGTTTAAACTGCCTCCCAGTTTTTCTGTCCGCCCAGGCATTTTGTTACACACTATGAGTTTCTGCCCAAACGGTGAAGAGATTGAGTGGCGGGGATGTTTGTTGTTGTCCTTGGTTTGTATAGCAGGGCTGTACTGAGGCATCTCACATGGCTGTATGACATCAAAGCCATTTCAGACACACAATATGACATGCAAGACCCAGACATGCAAGATTTCCTGGCTGCTAGGTGTCCCAATTCTCCGGAGATGTATTAATTGTTCCTGAGGGGCTATTACACAAATACCAGTGACTCGGTCACAAAGGACAGAGTCCCAGAGAAGGAGCTTCCAGGTGGCAAAGGCGAGGACATTACTGTGTTTTTAACAACACTGTGCTTTCCCATCTGGGAGTTCACCAGGTTTCTTTTCATAGAACCATAGAGATGTAGGGCTGGAAGGGGCCTCGAGACGTCATCTAGTCCAGCCCCCTGCGCTGAGGCAGGACCAAGTAAACTTGGACCATCCCTGACAGATATTTTTCCAACCTGTTCTTAAAAACCTCCATTGATAGGGATTCCACAACCTCCCTTGGAAGCCTGTTCCAGAGTTTAGCTACTCTTATAGTTGGAATATTTTTCCTAATATCAAATCTAAGTCTCCCTTGCTGCAGATTAAGCCTATTACTTCTTGTCCTACCTTCAAAGGACACAGAGAACAATTGATCACAGTCCTCTTTAGAACAGCCCGGAACATATTTGATTACTCTTATAAGGTCTCCTTCCCGCACGCTTCTTTTCTCAAATCTAAACATGCCCAGTCTCCTTGACCTTCCCTCACAGGTCAGGTTTTCTAAACCTTTTATCATTTTTGTTGCTCTCCTCTGGACCCTCTCCAATTTGTCCACATCTTTCCTAAAGCACAGCACCCAGAACTGGACACAGTACTCCAGCTGAGGCCTTACCAGCGCCAAGCAGAGCAGGCCTGGTGTCTTACATTTGACACTCCTGTTAATGCATCCCAGAATAACATTGAGCTTTTTTTCAAGTGCATCACATTGTTAACTCATGTTCGGTTTGTGATCCATTATAACCCCAGATCCTTTCCAGCAGTACACCTCCTAGCCAGTTATTCCCCATTTTGGAGTTGAGCATTTGATTTTTCCTTCCTAAGTGAAATACTTTGTACTCTCTAGGGCTAACCCTGGCCTCGATCCTGCAGGTAGCACCAGGG
Organism: Terrapene triunguis; assembly: GCF_002925995.2. Classification (NCBI taxonomy): domain Eukaryota; kingdom Metazoa; phylum Chordata; order Testudines; family Emydidae; genus Terrapene; species Terrapene triunguis. The sequence goes on from NW_020664582.1 coordinate 13,542,082, forward strand.
AATTGGGGCAGTTCTGCTGGAGGAAAGTCTGCACAAGGCCAGTGGAGCCAACTCTATAGGGGATCCCCATGTAATCAATGGAGGAGAAAAGGTAGGACTAGTGGAGGTGCCACACTGCAAGTCCTCCAGCAATTCCCCTTACAGAGCAGGAGCACAGGAGTCATTGCAACTACAAGGCAGCAATGACCACCCCACCCATGAACCCAGAGGAAATCAGCTATGAGGAGGATGCACATCTCTGCTACGAAGTATAAACAATCATAGTAATTCACTCCTTACCTGCACGGGTCAGGTGAGCCATCATCACAGGAAAGACAGATACTCCAGGGCCTTGAAATCCAAGTGACGGCTGTATCCACTCCTAACAACCAGAAGGACGTACCTCACAGAGTTCAAAGGGGCTCATGTCAGCCTTTCCAAAAACGACAGCTCCATACAGCCAACGTTTGAATTGATTAAAAAAAAGGGAGGGGGGGTTCCAGTTAATACTTTCCTCCTCTGTTCAAAGAGGGTTTAGCTCCTAATGCTGCCAGCCAGCCAACCCAGCTTCCTCTGACAACATTCTCCTCAGGAATGCTGGTGAGGCAGATTACTTAATTTGCCACAGCTGGTTCATCCCTGGTACCTTGACAATCAGGGCAGGCAGCTGTGGTCATTCTGAAACCACAGGGAGTGTTTACCTTCTCCCTGCCAAAACCTACATCTTTCAACTCCAAGTGCTTTACAGTATGTATACAGAACCAAATATGGCCATGTTTGAGAATATGCTGAGAAGCATACTCCATCCAGTTAGAACTGCAAGGAAGATTTAGGTAACCCGAATGTAATTACACAACTTGGACTGTGGTCAGTAACATCCTTATTCTTACAAAGGTAGTGTCATGGGACCTTTAATGACCACAACTGGTCAGGCCTTCAACTGTAGCACTTTCAGCAGCTCTACTACCAAGCTGGGGTGCTGGCGGTGGCATAATACAGACTCCACTCTACCAGGATCATTATTTAGAGCACCTAGCTGTTCTTGGGAGAGCTCATTCAAACACTAGTCTGGCTGACCCTTGCTTAGTCTGTCAGATCTTGCAGGATTGCTGAACGAGGCTGGAAGACTGAAGAGAAGGTGCTCAAGGAGTTACCAGGTTCCCGTGACATGGCTGATCTGGGTGGGACTACAAAAAGAAAGGGGATGCTAATGCAAAGGTGGCAACAATAGGGAGATAATGTGTCTGCTTTTATCCCACCTGGATAAAGCTTGAAAGATCTAGGGTGGCTATTGCCCAGCAGTTGGAACTGATTTGCTCTAGTTTTGTTTCTGAAAATAAAGTAAGCCCTAAGGAAAGGGATGTGAAGTGACCTGTGGTGGGGATTTTTCTTTTTCTTACCCCAGCTGTGATGCTTAAATAATGCAATAGCAGATCCTAAGAACCATTCATCTAATTCTAATTTAAGGTAGGCTTGGCAAATAGCATCAAATCCAAACCTCATTATCCATGGTCTATTTTGATATCATGAAAATAACGATAATATTCCAGGTAACTGATATCTTTCTAACAGAAGCATTATTCATTGGGGGAATCAGTATGTGCATAGTTTTGCTGCACAGAGCAAAACTTAGTGTTGCCAACTCTTGCAATTTTATCAGGAGTCTTGTGATTGCTGGGGTTTATTCTTAAAGTCTGAGCTTCTGGAGTCCACTGAATGCGTGAAAAATTCAGCTTTTTTTTCTTTTCCTTTTAAAAATAAGTTTTCAGCCCTTGTGGTTGCAGAGGAAAGCTCCCAGACACGAACCTTAAAGGCTCAAAAACCGGAAGCCAGATAAAAAGAACCTAAAATGTTTGTTTGTTTTTTTTAAAATCATGATTTTAAAGGATAGCTCATGATTTTTGAATGCTTGGCAACAGTGTAACATTGAACCAAAACCTTTAAACATTTCCCTGGGATGATTCTCCAATTCCTAGCTATACACTGGCAGTCATTAAGGCCCCGATCCTGCAATGAGCTCACACAAGGAGACCACTGACTTAAATGAGGCCCATTTTTATGGCTTTTGTTGCAGGGCCTTAATGAAGGGCAATTTACGTAACCCTAACTTTATTATTTTGGTACCACCACGCACTTCAGCTAATAGAGATGAAACTTCCTGTACCACTTTATCTTTTCTCTTTTATCCTAACGCTTTGTGCCTTCTTTCTGTCACTTCAATAATAAATCATCTGGTTTTGTATGATTAGGGTTATGAACAGCTCAATGCTCGTACAGTGGAACATTAGGACAGGGATACAGATGCCCATAGGACAGAGATAAGGATTCATGAAAGAGGAGACTGGGCTGACTTGAGAGGAGATGTTTAAAATGCATAAGTGAAGAGTAACAAAGTGAAAATAGTTGATGAATATTTTAAGTGGCCAAATATTCAAAGTAAATATATATACACACGCACATGAAATGAAAAGGATCAATCCTTAATGCCCAATCAATCTTCAATTTAAATCACTGATTGGATTAATCTGAATTTAGGGCTAGATCTTCCAAGGGGCTGAGCCCCAATCCAGCAAGGGACTTAGGCCTAGATCCTCAAGGGTATTTAGGTGCCTAACTTCCATTGAAATCAAAGGAAGATAGGTGCCTAAATACCTTTGAGGATCTGGGCCTGTGGCATGTGACTTCACTGGGATTACTCACGTGTTTAAAGTGAGGCAAACGCTTAAGGGTTTTGCTGGATTAGCTCCTCTGGGCTCAGCATCTTGCAGTGTTCAACCAATAAGGAGGAGACAGTAAGTATGACTCTCAGGGTTTTAGACAAAAAGGACCCTTGTTTAACATTGAAACATTATCTCATGGTCTCGTGATACATGATCCACACAACAGAAAGTATTTAACAGGAAGCATAGCAGAGTGACTGTAGGTCACGGGGAGTTAGGACTCCTGAGTTCCAGCTCCAACTCTGCTACTGACTTGGTCTCTGACCTTAGGCAAATCACTTAGCCTATCTTTGTTTCAGTTTTCACCTCTGTAGAATATGTATGATACTGCCTGTCTGTCTCACGGGGGTGTTGCAAAAATAGGGTTAATGTTCCCTTATGGAAAAATTGCACAATAGGGATGAAACCCTTTAGAAATTAAGTAAAGTTCTATACAAATGACTATTGAAACATATAGAATTAAACAGAGAAATATATTTTCCTATAGATTTTTTTTTAAATAGACTTTTCGATAGGAAGAAAATAACTTTATAGGACAGTTCAAAAATTCTATAGGAAGGCTATTATTCCCCATTGACTCCTGCAGGGTATGGAAAATGGCTCTAGAAAGGAAGAGGTTAATGGCAGTGGGGACCTTGGGCTGGGTGCAGCTAGATACTAACAAGAAAAAAATCCATATATTTTAATTCCTACTTCTTAGAGACCCCAAGACAGGGAAACATTCCTACTCAGGACAGCATTTAAGCACATACTTAAGTCCTACTGAAATCAATGGGCCTAAGGCACGCACTTGACATTAGGCACGTCCCATAAGGAGGAAGAGGTGAAAATGAGTTTCTCTAGTTGTCAGGCTGGCTGCTGAAATGATGATTTGAGTGCTGCTGGGATTTTATTGCAATGCATACTTAATAAATGCGTTAGGGTGCCTCGAGCCTTGGCCAGGTGTCTTTTTTATCACTTTAAATCTAAAAAAATAGTCATTTGTTCCTTAATATTTAAACCTTTCCAAAGGGGGCTGTGACAGGGCCGTCTCATCCCCCCTGCTGGAGGCATGGGTGCCCTGACATGCCCTGCTCCAAGAAAACTCATTTGGGGCACGTTTCCAGTAAGATTTAGTCCTCCAGAGGCCTAGAAAGGCCAAGAGGGACACAGACCAATAGGGAGCCAGCAGGCCAGTTAAAGTCTGGCCTGCTTCCTGTGAGGGTAGTGGTGGGTGAGACTGGGATAGTGGAGGAGCTCCCCAGTGCTAACCCAGAAGCAGGTCAGGTCCTGGTCTTAATGCACGGCAACTAAGTATCCGTCTTTTATGTTTGTTTGTTTGAAGATGTGGACAGATAGATTCTGAGTTGGTTATTGTTTAAATGTTTAAAGACTACACTGAGCTTATGGCATGGACCTCTGGATTAGCTACCACGCCTTGTAAACTGAGGCAGGGTGTGTCTGTCACGCCATGCCCCGACACCAGGGAACTGTGAGGGGAACTGTTTATAGGGCCTAAGGAAGTGACGCACTCAGATTCCATTGATTTTCAATAGAAGTTGGGTGCTCGGCTCTCTTATGTGCCTTTGAAAACCCTTCCCTTATTAGTTGACCCTATTTTAAACAGATTTCACAGACAGATACATTGCTAAATGCAGCGACTAGTTCACAGCATCCGTCTCCTCTGGAGAATACTGGCATGACAGAAAAACATGGAAGAATTCATTCCAGACCTTCCTTGCCTTTACTAGACCTGGGGTGGAATAGTCCACAATTGCACTACCACTTGTGATAGCAAAGTTGAGAGCGCTAGTGTAGGCGCTCACCATGCCATCTAGATCTTGTCTGAACAGGGCTTGATGACTGCTAGCACTGATGGAACAATGGGATATTTCCCAAAGGAGTCTCCTGTAGAGACTGCCTAATGCTTAGTCGTAATTATGCTAAGTATCCACCCACAAAAATTTCCAACCAAGAGAGCTACGGCCAGTCACAGTAGTCTCCCTCTCTCCCCAACACATGCATGCCATAAGAAGAACCACCCAGCACCAAGAACCACATGATCTTAACCAAAAGCATTTAAAGCTTCTGCAGACTATGAACATCTCACAAATACTTCTAATTAATGTGTTCCAATGTGCAGAGTGTGTAAACAGGCTATTGTCAGTGCTGTCGGTCTTTTGCTATAAGCCTCAGACCTCTTTTAGTTTCACTCAGACGTACTCTGACCTCTGTCAAAAATTAATTGACAATAAGGTCTCTCCCAGTAAATGTTTGCAACAGCAACAAAAGAGTAGGTAATAATATGACTGCTATGCACACAGGAGGCAAAATACTGGTTTAGATTTCTATGGTAATTCCTTCAGATACAGTCCCAAGCTTTGGGGACTTTTTAGCTACTGAGTTACTGTAATATTTCTCATAAGAAATCTTGAAATCATACATCTATGTTCCCAACCTAAAAACTCCTTAGACATATTCCTGTACCTAGCTAAAAGCTAAACCTGTATTTATTTATTTATTTATTTGCCACTGCACTCAAAGACAAAGGTGGCCAGCAGTCTGTGAAATTATTGTTTTCTTCCCAATGTAGTCACCACAGCTGAGGACTTAATGCTTGGCTATTGTCTGCTATCCTTATTAACATAAATATTACAACAGTCAGGCGGGATACAAGTCATACATGAGATAAGATCTTGTCTGTTTCTGGTGATGTGATCTCAACACCAGACAATTAAAACAGCTGGAGTATTTTGTAATCATTGTCATATCAGATTACTGTGCTGATGCATACTTTAAGTGGGGAAAGTTATTACATTAGTGCATGAGAGGGGAGGAAAGGTCTAAAAGAATACTGCAGCACTAGTGGTTTATGGAGACATAAAAATTACTATGGACAGTTATTCTGAGGGCAGTGTAATTGTACAATAATTCTGTTTACACTTGTCCATCCTATTTTTCCTATAGAATGTTATATATGAAATGTTTCTACAGGACTGTACAAGGGATGATAATATAAACCTCAGTAGATTGCTTTTCCTCACTTTTACTGATGGCACTTTACAATGTACTCTTCCTTGCAGAGAGGCTGACTTTGGGTAGTCAATATAACATATTCCTATAAGACTGTCAGTAGGATTGGTAGGGTAATTTGCAGTGGTTTTGTGGATCTGCAAATTGAGAATCAGCCCTTGGAGGATTGAGGTTTCAAATTTAATTTTACACTAATTCTAGGCATTTTTTGAAAAACGACAGGCTTGGGTTTATTACCTCGAATACAATGTTATTTACTTCTCTTCAGGCTCTTTTTATTGTTTTGTTAGGATACCGGGCTAATGTACCTCTGTCCTAACTGCTAAGCTGCACTGAACGAGGGTATTTGCATGCACTGTGCCTGACAACGAGGCGCTAGGCTGCAGAGTTCACATGCAAATGATCCAGTGTTTGGTATTAAAAATGACAAAGAGAGGGTCTGATTCTGATCTCGCCCACACTGACGTAAATCAGTAGTAATGCCTCTGATATCAATGGAGTTGCACCATGGAAAACTGATGTGAACAGGATGGAATCGCATCAGATCCACAGTAGTTCACAACAGTTACAAAAAGTAATGTACAGTCATTTCTGGTTGTAGGTAGCAGTGGGCTGTGCACTCAAATCCCTTTTAAGGGAAGGTGGATACACCAAAGAGCGAGGAAAAATGCTATGCAAAGTTGGAAAATAAGCCGTTGGGTTTTTTAAAAATACGGAGCTCTCCTTTCACAATGTATTTTTTAAAAACACTGTAATAAATCCACTTCCCAGCTATCTCTGTGCTGCACCCCATGACCACGCAGTACATCACTGCAACACTAAGGACTCAGTACCTTCTGCTCCCAAAACACAAGCCTCTACCACTTGAGCAAGAAAAGACTCCCTATTAGCTGCCAGTAAGATAGGGTTTATGACACACAGAAGAGCAGTTCTGATTCTACCCAGCAGAGGGCAGTGGTTACATACAAAAAATAGACAGTTTATTACAATGCCAATGTTCTGCACTCCTACAACACTTGTTACCTGACGATCTCAAAGCACTTGATACAGATATCAATACATTTTAGGCTCTGCTGCATCTCAGCTGCAATGTAATGAGAGTTTAACACAAATGGAGATAACAGCCATCTTTCTCATTTTTATTGATCGTCAAGCTACTAAGTGCAATTTCTGCAAAAGCTTGTCAGGAGATGATGATTCGACTGACATTGAGTTCCTGAAAAAGAAGACACTGCATTCCTGCCAAACAAATGGGATTTTTCTCTTTTATATGATTATTGTTATTTGTATTATGGTTCAGCGTAGAAGCTGTAATTGAGCTCAGGACCTCATTGTGCTAGGCGCTGTACAAACACACAGTAAAAGACAGTCCCTGCCCCAAAGAGTTTACAGTCTAAATAATTTCCAGGTTCTAGGATTGTGCACAGTGCATATAACCTGCTTTGCTGAAATAAGTCTCCGATTATTATTTTTTAGAGAGGAAAAAAATTGGAGAGTACTTGTAGAAATGAGCAAGGTTTCACCAAGTGATAAAGGTAGTTATGCTCCCGTAATGAGGAGAAAGGGAACTTGCTATCAGGAATTAATGAGATCACAAAGAACAAAGACGACTAACAGAAGAGGCAGGGGAAGTGAAGGTTTTTAAAATGTCCCTGCTGAACACCAGGAATAATAGAGTGAGAAAAAATGGAGTAGATCCCTGTGGTAAAAACTATTAGAGGCAGCGAATTATAAAACTATTAACCAGAATGTAACTCCCAATTAAAAGATGATTTAACACTGGAATCTGATGGATGAATTTTGATTAAATGGAGAACTATTAGGAGCCCTGGGAAATGGACTTCTCCTGCCAGTTCTAAAAGTTAAAAGGCAGTTTGATATAAAAATTTATAAATTAAGGTTAATTACTTTAAATAACATAGCTGGAAGCAATAAAAAGAAATTTATCATATTCTCTGGAGTTTTAGGAAAATAATATAGATATCTGCACCTCTCAATGGAAAATCGAATTAGCCTCCCCAAGTACAGGTCAAAAAAGACAAAGGCAAAATAAACTATCTGACAAAGGGGGCTGCATGAAAAGTTGGTTGAGTCAGAGCCCTCACTTAGAGAGAAAACTCCTTTTCTGGTGACACAATGATGCTCTTTCCAGGAGAGGGAGAACAGTGTCTTCCCGTAGGAAGCCTTTCCAAGGCAGGCAGTGCACATGAAATGATTGCAAAGCAAGGGCAGCACATGTCCTGGGACACAGTGGGTGTCCAGAGATGCCGTTTGGTGCTCTGTCATTGGAGACTGATTTGTGTCTAACAGCAAAAATTAACACATGAAAGTAAAGCTGGAAACCAATCTATGGCAGCAGTTGGAAGACTCTAGCCAACGTGAGAAAACCCCACCCCTCCGTTGTTTCTCCAAGACCTTGAAGCATCTTGAAAAATATTTCTGCCTAAGCAAGGAACTGTCTCGTTAGGAAAGGCTTGTCTGGTTACCAGTGGTGTATCGTTTTGGAGGGAAGGCAAGGTATGTATTGTACAGTGCACCAGAGACCTTGACCTGACCAAGCCAAAATACTTCTAAATTGCAGGGCAAGGACCTTGGGATGGAGTTCCGTCATATCAGGTTAGGCGATTTCTTCTCCACCTTCCTATTTCAACTACATAGGTAATTTGGCAAAAGGAGGAGAGTATTTGGGGTTTAAGGCATGTATTCAAGACTCATTTCTTTTATTCTTTGGGCAGGGTTGCCCTAAAGGGGGTCTCTACTTCACTCCTCCCTAAGCAGTGGGTTGGGAAGGCCTGAAGGAGGTGGCTAAAGAAAATGAAATCTTTGCTAGGACACCCTGCTGGCGTTTCTCCCTGATCATTGCCTTGGGAGCCCCTGGAACGAGCCAGAAACCTGGAAGAACTCCGTGGATCCATATGGATCCCAAGGAGTCCTCAGGAAGCTAGATTTATCTGGGGAGAGGATTTGCACCAAAGTGACGGCTCTTCCCACAGCAACATCCCTTCTCTCCGCTGCCTGGCAATGTGGTTCCTTTGCAGCCCTGTTGCCAGGGGTCCCCCTCTAATGACAGCTGCATCAAGGGTAAGGGCTCCACAGATCAAACAACACAGGTTAGGTTCTATCCGCTTTTCCAGGTCACCACCACAGGGCCCGTTGTCAGTATGTATCTTGACCCCATGTAGAGTTGTCGGAAGGGTGGAGGGTGGCTGACCCCACCACTTCCATGCAGGCTGGACAAGATAGGGGTCTCCTCTGCATGCTGATGTTGAGATAATGGTTTATTTTTAGTGCTGCACTTTCATGAACAACTGAATTTCATGGACAGATAGGGAGAGAGGGAGGAAGTTTGCATCTCATTGACTGATCCTATTATCAGCCACTGGATTTGGCTGTGCTCTGTATAATGTCTGTTAGTCGGAAATCTGGCAATTCTGATGCCATTCCAACGCCAGACCTGTCCCATCACATGCACACCCCAGTGAACCCCCCATTTCTTTCCACTCCCAGATCAATTCATCACCTCCTTGGTTTTTTGTGCATACAGTGAAATCTGTATTCCCAGAGACTTCTGTTATTAAGCAACCTCCTGTCTTAAGAAACTACCCCTAAGTATCCCCAGGCTTATTGGGCTGATTCTGGTCTCACTAACTCCGATGTAAATCTGGAGTAACTCCATCAAAGTTACTGGCATAAGGGCAGAATCAGGTCCATACCTGGAATCCTGGAATATAATTCCACTCCGCCTTTATCAGAAAATCTCTTTGGTAAGCAATCAGTTTTCTTGCTGGCCCCTTTGAGTGTTAGAAACAGATCCTTCAATTTCCCACCGCCCCCTGCCCCTTCAGTGCCAGTCCTCCCCTGCATTCTCCCACCCCATGTCCCTTTCTTCCTTTGTCTTGTCTTCTCTCACCCCACACCCCCCATACAATACAAATGAAGTGCTGCTCCTTTAAGGCTCAGTGCTTGTAAGTGATTACTCTTGGCCATCACTTTTTCTATATCAGACATGTCATGGTGAAGAATCTTCAACCTTGACTCTTACAGCTGCCCTAATTATAGGACATATTTTTGGTGCTGTGTCTTTATTCCTTTCTGCGCTGGCACTCTGACCCCGGTGCTTCCTCCGTCGTGCTTGTGTTAACAAGGTTGTCCATTCTTCAGTTTCCTCACTCTGATTTGTAACTCGGAATTACCATATCTGGCTCTCACTCACTGACAACCGTCACTTTAAATAGGCCTTTTAAAGTTAATACGATGTCCATTCTAAAGCGGAGTATTACTTTTCAGTGATGTTAAATGAGCAATTTAAGGAGCTAAACGCATTTCTTTTAAGAAAAATTAATTTTTATCTGCCACTTAATTTATGAACAGCTCTAACCCTAAACAAATCTGTCATACGGCTGCTGCCATCACTAAAAAAAAAAATAATAATACAAGAATAACTCTAGGTGATTGTGTCAAAAATAGAGCAGAAATATACAAATTACTCATAAAAACATGTCTCACCAGCCCCCTTTGGGACCTCAGGTGCTGGCTCCCATTAGACAATGCTCTTTTCCAACTCCCTGCCGTCCAGTGAGGGGAGCATTGGCAATTTGTGAACATTCAAATATCTGCTCCCTGGTCTGTGCCCTCCCCACTTCTGGTCCCCCTTCCCTCCTTCAGAGGGTGTCCTGGAATCCTCTGCTGACAGAATCCCCATTACTGGGATTCAAATGACACTCAAGAGACCAGGTTCTTTGCTGGTAAAAACTGGACTCACTCCGTTGGCTTCAATGGAGTGATGTCTGTTTATGCAAGCTGAGGATTTGGCCTGTGGGCTCTAAAGGATATATATATCTGAGATTAGCCATGGTGATTTTTGCTTATGTGCGCAGAGTCAAACTACAGCTAAATTTGAGGGATCATGAAAGAATCTCACCCATTCCATGGGTTATCGCTGGAGACCTTAGAAAGAAGGCAGTTCCTCAATTATCCTCCAAAACAAAGCATGGATCCATCGCCCATTTGAGGAAGAAGAGGAGAAAAAATGGTTCTGTGATGAAAACATAAGCCTGGGAGCCAGGAGATCTGGCCTATGCTCCTGGTTCTGCCACAGACCTCCTTGGAGATCAAGTCACTTACACTCTGGCTGGGATGTTCAAAGGAGTGTAAAGGAGTTAAGGAGTTAGGGACCCCATTCCCTTTGGAAAACCCGCCTGCGTTTCACTATCTGTGAAGTGAGATACTACTACTCCCCACCTCTCACAGGGTAGTAGTGAAGCTAAGTTTCCTCCTGTGTGGTAAACGTGTCAAGCACCACAGGTGGAAAGTGCAGCAAAAGTTCCAAGTATCACCGCTCCTGCAGTAAGTCCACGTCTCCAGCCAAATTAAACAATTCCAACCTGCCCCTGACATTGGTCTCCACGTGGATCAACATGCTGGTCCTAATGTTTTCCCCCGGCTTCTGAAAGGTCAGAACGACAGTATATTGAATCTCTAAACAGACTGAATACACAGCCATGCTAGAGCACTAGAATCCATGAATAGCCAAGACACTGGAAGGGAGGTAGGGGGAACCCTCCTCCATGAACTCAAATCAATTAGCTGGGACTAAAACTGTAGATTCTTGTAGAAGAATAAAAAAATGGAAAACACCAGGCCTCATTATACTGTCCCAGAAGTGCCAGAGTGTAAAATTATCCTTCATGATGATGTTCTGCATTGATTAGTCAAACATGCAGGAAATCATATTAAAGATTTGACACCTGATGCGGAATCAGAAGAGCTGTGCACTGTGGTAGCACGTGGCAAAGTGTGTGGTGAACTGGTGCATGCACTGATCGAGGAAAAGAAACATAGGCAGAGGAAGAGGAGTAAGGAATCTAATGTGATGGGAAGAAAGAAACAAAGAATTCCCTCATGGAACAATCCTATAGATTTTAATAAGTATCAAACCAATAGGGATTGAGAGAAATTTCATAGGGTTCTGTAGAAGTTACTCCAATAAGCTATAGAATTTAATAGCGAATGAGATTTTTTTCTATTGGTGTTTGTTAATGATCCTATAGAATTCTGTAACTGGAAGCTAATTAGAAGCATTCAGGTTTGGTATGTAGAGTAGGTGCTGCTGGGCCATGGACAGAAATCAGGCATTCTTGGAAGGATGTGTGGTTGAAGCTTGCAGATCTATAGTGTAGTCACAATGGTCTTCTACGGTAAATAATGCTGACGGGTGAAAAGAACCATTGCCCACCCCACTCCCCCAAAGGTAAAGAGATATAGAAGAGATCCACAGCTAGTGGAAACTGATGCAGCTCCACTGACTTCAATGGAGCTACACTGATTTACACCAGCAGATGATCTGAACTATAATAATGTCTATTAAGAATGGGGGTGGAGGGGAAACAACCAAACACCCAAAACCACTAAGGGCCAAGGGTGAAATTCTGGCCCCACTGAAGTCAATGGCAAAACTCTCATTGACTTCAATAGGGCCAAGATTTCACCTGCTGTTTCCACAGAGCTCAGAACTCAACAGCTCCTATTATTCTCAAAGGGAACTGCTGGGTCCTGATTTCTTTCAACAGTCTAGCCACAAATGGATTGTAACCAACGGCAACCTGGTTTTGTTTTAGTTTTGCCATTTTTCAACTAGCTCTAAACCAAAGCACGCTATCTTCTGTCCAGCACGTGCACTGATTGGCCAGCCTGTGAATTATAACAGCATAGCAACATGAATAATGAACTAGACGCATTTTCTTATTCCAGCAATGTTCCCTTTTTTCTTGTTAAATGTATTCCTAGGAAGGAGTTGTTGGCAAAATATAATCAGGTCTGCAATGAATGGAAACTGAACATTTTTCTGACCTAAACATAGTAAATATTAGAGCTGGCCAGAAAATGGAATTTCTTCCCATGGGAATTTTCACTGGAAAAATCCCAATTCAAAAATTTTCAATCCGGAAATAATGGCTTTCCCCTGGGAAAATCCAACCCCGTTTCCTTCTGAGCCAGGACACAACCTGTGACTGTGACTGCAAACCTGTGACTGCCAGAAGCTGGGACAGGGGATGGCAGAAGCTGGGACACTCAAAATTGCTCTGTTCTGTTCATTCCCTGTGAAGCATCTGGCACTGGCCACTGTCAGAAGACAGAATACTGGGCTAGGTGGACCACTGGTATGATCTAATATGGCCGTTCTTATGATAGTGCTTTAGTTTTAAAATGTGACTGATCCACAACATATCTATCCCAACTTTAACCATGTGTGTAGTGCCATTGACTTCAATGGAAATACTCACTTACATAAGTACATCGACCGAATCTGGGCCAAAGAGCATACAGCAACATGACACACCCCAAGTGATGAAGAATATTATACCTAGTTGAAACTGTATAGTATACAGGAGCAGCTACTTCATTTCACCTTTTCTGTTCTCTCCCACCCCCAATTTCTCTTTTTTGCTCTTCGGAATTTTAGTTTCATTCTCTCTTTTTAATCCTTTTCCATTCTGTGCTGGGTTTTAGAGACTTGGATTGTTTCCTTCAGCTTGTCTGCCTTGTTTCTTAGTGTCTACTGTACCTTCCACTCCCTCGTCCCTTTTAAAGTCAGATTTTATCCTTTCCCAGGGCCTTCAAAACCAGACCCATTATTAGATTAATAAAATGTAGAGCCACTACAATCCTGTGCAAGTATCAGCCAATCATAACCAGCAACCCTGGGATCTTCTAGCATTTCAAGACTAATTTCTGCGTCAATGATAACTAAATTCCATGACATGGATAACCTATGTTGTTTGGCAGATTACACCGCAGGAAGCATTGCAAACATTACTTCAAGGGGTTTTAACGCTGCTGTACAAAGTGCACTATGATAATAAAATAGCGCAATGTCTAATTATTATGCAAAAAAAATCCCTATAGTTAAGTAACGTTAACCCCTTCCCTGCTTCTGACTCTTAGCAACAGTTTTTAACAGGACATATATCTCAATAGCTAAACACAAGAACATGGCTGGGGTATATTGTGAGGCTTCTGCCCATATAGCATATCTTTAGCTGAAGAAACGTATCCATAAACAGATTGCTACCCCAAGTCTTCCCAGTTCAAAACGATGCTTGCTTTCCTTTCTACTGACGTGCTTATCACTCAACTTGTTCGCACAGCAACCCTTAGTCAAGGGCTGGGCTATGGTGGAGCTTACCTCACACTCCCTCTGACTGCTCATTTTCAGTCCAACGTTCTTATTACAGTGTGAATAGCACAATTTTTTTCTGCCTACTGAACCACAGATACTGAGAGTTCTCACTATAGGGTAGAGGAAAGATTTCTTGCCCACCCACATACACTCCCCATTTGCTTATTGCTCTTTCAAAAGGAACTTCCCCCTTCTTTGGCTTTAGTTTCTTCTCACATTTGATAGTGAGACCTATATCTGATTGTTATAACCCCTGATTCCTATGTGGGTAAGAAGCCAGCAGCAGAGCAGCTTTCAAGATGCTTTATAACCCCACATGGCTGCATTCAGACTGGACATTTGAACTCCAAACTGAGCAACTGAACTCCAGTCAAAAGTGCAGTGGAGGTGTAACTAAATAAAAGACTGATGTTTTAAAATCCCCAGGGCCAACTCAAGTACTGGTGGCAAAGAATGGATATTCTTGACCTGACTGGGCAATAGCAATTACTATCAAATTTAAATGGAAAAATAAAGTAAGCCATCCAGGATCTAAAAAACATGCAGACGAGGTCATCAGAATCCTGAGAAATTACTCAGAAATGGCTGATGAGTTTATAAGTGGAGATTTCACAAGCACCGATGGGATATAGTAGCACAAAGTCCCATTGAGAGTCTTAAGTCCCGTAGGCATTTTTGAAAATCCCACCCTATAACAAGTTTTGATTTCTCTAAAGCAAAGACCAAAAAGACTATCAGCCGAGCCTTTTCTAAAGCAGCTCGTGATTTTTGGGAGTCGTGATTTTTGGGGGGGCCCAACTTGACACTGTAAAGGAGCCTGATTTTCAGAAATTGATGTGCAACCTGCCCTCTAAAAATCAGGCTCTGTAATGCTGTCTCACATCGACCATGCAAAACTCAAGGCTCCCATATTAAAGTCACCCAATCACAGATGGAGAACCTAAGGCTCAGAGGCTGAGATTTTCAAAGGGAATTGGGGCATCCTTACTAAAATCACTAGTCAGTTTTGAAAATTTAAACCAACTTTTTTTTCTAAATAAATATGGCATGAGCACTTCTTTTATGGCCCTAAGACATTCAGTGGCCTACGTCCATATGGGGCAGAAGCAAGATGCTGACACTGATTTATCAGAATTGAAGTTATTTCATAGGATGCCATTAAGCAACCAGTTTACAGAACTCATGGTATGTATAGCCACTGTTATATATCAATGTGGTCAGCTGGCCCTATGTTTTCTCATTAAGGTGTGTTGAAAGTAGACAAGCACAGGAGTGTTCTCTGGCTCTGAGTTCTTCAGAGCTAGTACTGGTAACTAGCAGCAAATTCTTTAACTGATGTTAGCTCTGCATCAGTACAATTCTTGGTCTTCCCTTGCTTCATTGAGTGCAGTAAGATGGAAATACCATGGGCTCCTGGATATTGTTGAACAACATGTATGACTGGTTTTCGCAGAAGGACAGTACACAGCATTGGTTGATGGTGCTTGAGTGCAGGTTAGGTCACTGATCAATGGTATCCTCCTAGGCAAAGAGAATCAAACTAAACCAGAGGTGCCTTTCTCATAGTGAGCAAGCTACTGGGCCAGGGTGCTAGAAACGCACGGAGAAAGCTGACTGCTTTGGCATAAAGTCACAGAGAGCTCACAACCAAACAAATGGCCTTCGAAGAACAGAAGAATTGGCTGTGTTCTCCATGTTCAGTTCATACAAGGAGTCCAGCTAATGTTATCCTCTTGGTAATTCCCAGAATAGCATGTCTAGTGGGAGGAAGGGGCCCAATATCCATATATTCAGAGGTACTGCTAATGTACACAAAAATATATAATGAGCATCAGTAGTCTTCATTACTGTGCAGCCAAGAATTATGGAGATCCTAACCTTGCAAGCTGAATAAATTATTGCCAAGGGATTATTATGTATTCTAACAATATCTAATGTTCCTCTTTGTCTCTCATAAATTACAGGGCATCCCGTGACTCTTAGGATACACACGGTCTTAGGCAAAGCCAATGTATACTCCTTTTAATAAATACACACACACACACGACTCAGTAACAGCTGTAATCAGTGCTCTCACAGACTGGGAGAATGTAACTGTTGGCACACCTTCGCTTTTACCTGGACTGGCGTCACCACTCCATTTGACCACAGTTACAATGCGAGATAAAGAGGAAGCTGATTTTTTGGTCGCATAAGAATTCTGCTAGTGTATCCCCAAGTGGCGCAGAGCCAGCATCACATCTCTACCGCTCTTCATAGAAGCAACACTATGGTATCAAGTATCAGAGGGGTAGCCGTGTTAGTCTGAGTCTGTAAAAAGCAACAGAGGGTCCTGTGGCACCTTTAAGACTAACCGAAGTATAGGGAGCATAAGCTTTCGTGGGTAAGAACCTCACTTCTTCAGATGCAAGATGTCCCACGAAAGCTTATGCTCCCTATACTTCGGTTAGTCTTAAAGGTGCCACAGGACCCTCTAACACTATGGTAGAGACTCCAGGATTGTTCAGTCCTTGGCCTCTGTGCTGAGACTGCTAACTAGTGCCATTTGTGATGGGGGGTTATGTGATCCGGACGCACGTCCAACGAGGGTAGCGTGAGATCATCGAACTCAGTTCACCTAGGCTACCAAAAAGCCATCATACGCTAGTAACTGCCAGTCACCATCAGCCAGGGGCACCAACAGTTTTCAGGTCCAGATCCTCAGCTGGTATAAATTGGGGTAGCTGGAGCGATCTGGCCCTCAGGTGATTAGCATGTAGAATGCTGCTCAAATACCTTATTTGATGCATTTGCCGTTTTTTCACCAAGTAGTTCATTCGAGAAATGCTTTTGTCAGTATCTCAGCGGCTCTATAACTGATAGAATAGTATTGGTCAACTGATTTAGTCAAGGAGGAAAGGTAACAATCGCTGCATACCTTATCTGACAAACTTCTTTTAAAAGCATTCAGCAATCTCTCATAGCCACCTAAAAATAAAAAATCTCGGTCGGAGCCAGCCCCTGAGCCATCCAGTTTTTGCCTCTCGCTATTTATAAAGAAACTAAGAATTAGTTAAGGTGTGTTCTTCAAATGAAACTGTGAAGAAACATAAAAACTCTCCCATTTTATTCACAAGGCAATGATGTCCATCTCGATTGTTCTCTCAATTTCTCTCTCTCTTCCAAAGTTCCTTTTCGTTCTTAGAATACAATACACACACACACACACACACATGCTTTCTTTAATGCTAAGAGCACAAGAAGAACACTGCACCTAATCCCTGATAGGCTGTAGTTATAATGTACATTAAAAAGGCGATGAATAGACCAGTCAGAAAACACAAACTAAGAAGGGGGATATTCTCATGGTGCTATTGATTAAGTGTTTTTCAGAACAGAAGGAATCATTTTTAACTGGCTTAAACTATGATGGACTCAAGTGGAAAATGCAGGCAGAGTTAGCAAGCAGCGTAATGGACTGTGCCTGGAACTAAGTAACCTCTTAGCATGTTAGAGGTGGTGGTGAAGGGCTTTTTTGTTTTGTTTTAGTTTTGTTTTTGTACGGACGGGGCTGTTTAGATGCCAGACCCCTTTCTTTTGAAAGTGAGCTCCGCCAGCAGCTGAAGATGATGATGATGAGGGAAGGGGAGGGGGGGAGAACGGGCCCAGCCACTCAGTTACATGATCTAAATTCTAATCAAACATCATTTAAAGCATGTTTTATTTCAGCCTCTGGAGAGATAGTCCCTCCTGACTCCTCACCATGGCAACCGGTGTCTCATTTCAGAAGTGTCATGCCACATTATCATCTTGCCGGCTCACACACTCCCGCCTGACAAGTTCTCTCTGCCCCTTGCGACAACCATTCCAGGCTTATGCTGTTTATTTTTGGTGTCAGGCTGGCCTCCGCAGATTGAAAGGCAACCTCGCCCCCTTGAACAACAAGCATCACACCCCATTTGGTGATAAGAGATAATTTGAGAAGATATTTGCTTACATATGTATAAGCAATTTGCTGTATTATGAAGCCCCTGTGTGTGTGCGTGTGAGCGCACACACGCCTGTTTGTGCAAGTCAGAAGGAAATGCAGATGCATAACATGCCATGAGAAGGCAAACAATTCATTGTGGTTCCCAGGTATTAGATTTCAATCATCAGATCCTGTTATTCGCATGGAACAATATGAAATATGTGCTGAAATGCCATCCTAGTCCCTTTCTCCTCAGAGACAAGTACGCAAAGCCAGGCATCGTCTCGGCACAAAAACCGCACAGTGTCCCTGCAGGGCTGCAAGATGCAGCAGCAAAATAAATAAATAAATAAGCGCGCGCGCGCACACACACACACACACACACAGCTTAAAAAACATTGGCTAAACAACAGAGTCATTTGCTAAAGAAATGTGCTGGGAAGACAAATATTGCCCCTTCGGGCCAGACTGATTTCATCTACACTTCAACAATTTGAAGCAACACCAGTATAGTCAATGGAGCTACTTTGGATCGAAACCAGTGTAACTGGGATTACAGTATAGCCCCTTTTCTCTGCTTGTGAGCCACCCACTACAGATCAAGATCCTCTGGGCAGGGACTGTCTCTTCCTATGTATTTGTACAGCACCTGGCACAATGAAGTCCTAATGTATGATTGGGGTTCCAAGGCACTAGTGCAATACAAATAATAATAATAATAAGGGAGTATTATTACATCCTCTTTCTTATTTAAAAGTTTGCTTATTTGGCTGGCTTAGGAAGAAGGCAGCAGTACTGTTGTGCTACCTGCCATTCAAAAGACCCACAGGTGTAAACAGACATAAGACTAGAGCTGGGTGGCAAATTAAATGTTCTGTTCCATGGGAAATTTTGTGATTTCAAAAAAAAAATTTCCATTCTGAAACAGAATGACAACAAAAACCAATCAATGTTTCCCATGAAACAAACCTCAGGGGGGGAAAAAAACATTTCAGGTCAATTGAAACACATTGTTTTGATAAAACTGGAAAATTTTGCTCTGATTTTGACTTTTTAAACTTACATACAAATGAATTTCATTCCAAAAAGTTTGTTTTGAAATAAAAAAATCAAAATGGTCCATGAAAACAACACGATCTAAACGCTTCACTTAGTTATTTTTTTTCCAAGTGACCTTTCCTCGATTATTGATACCTTTTCTAAATGTGTCAATTTAGATGAAAATAGCATTGAAAAAAATGTTTCGCCAAAAAATTTCCAACCAGCTCTGTTAAGGGCTTTCCTGTTGGCAGAGACCAGCGAGCTCATGAGTGAATTGCCCTGGGATCACTCAGAGATGAACAGGGATCCAGCACCATTTGCTAACTAGTGGCAGTACAAAGAAGGAGCAAAGGGACTGATGCCAATGATTAAAGGTCAGATGAGATTCCATAACTGCTACCTTGGCTAGTATCTCTACCCCCTGGGATCCACTGCAGAACAATGCCTGAAGGGAAGAAGAGAACAAACATTCTGAGCTGGCACCAAAAAGAGGTTCTTTTCACAACAATTTTATGCACAGACACAATCTTGGTCTAGTGGTCTGAGCTCAGGCATAGGAGCTGAAAACTCCTAATTTTACTCTTCGCTTTGACACTGATTCCTTTTGTGTCCTTGTGCAAATCGCTTAACCTTTCTAGGTCTCAATAATTTTCTCATGTATAAAATGAAGGTAATAGTACTCATCCACTTGATAGGATTATTCCAAGGATTAATTAATTAACATTTGTAAACTGTTTTAAAGTACTGGGGATCTCATATACTGTATGTGACAAAAAGACTGAAGGATTGCTCTAACTGGAGTCAGGGGGCCAAATTCTCTGAATAAACTAAACATTTATATCAGATAGATACCTACATACTATATAACTGCATACCATATGGTTGTGGGCCTAATTTAATTTACATTAAGACTCCTGTACTTTGCTCTGGCAGTGTAAAGGGGTCTGAAAGTGTTTTTACACTGGTAGAGTGAGGTGCCTTAGTATAAATGAAAATCAAGCCCAATGTGTCTGAAATTGGAATCTGGCTCAGAGGATGGGGTGGGTAAACCTGCCAAAACTGAATGGGTAATGCAAGGCCACAGTTAACTCAAAAGTGATATTGGATCAAATGGGGGTCTGACTTTGCAAATAGCTTTAATATTTTTTAAATAACCAAAATGTTTACTTAAGAATAAGATAAAACTCTCAGAACACCTGGTTCATGTAGTATTATATCTACTTTCTGGTAATTGTAATAGAGGAAGACAGAAGGCTTATGATTTTGAAGCATTTTTAACAGGAACTGGTTGGAGAAACGTCAGCAGAACCATATTCTGTCAGTTCCATCAAAATCAGAATGCTTTGTAAAATTGGATCAATTTTTCTGGAATTTGCCTCAGAAGAAAACTAGGGACAAGTTAGGTCAATGTTGAAATGTTTCAATTTTTCATTTTGAAAAAAAACTTTTTTCATTTATTTTTAATTATATTATATATTATAATATAACCCAAGAGTCAATATTGAAACAAAAGGTTTTCATTGAACCAACACAATATTTTTTCAGAATTTTCCTTCACAGAGAATTTCAAAATTTTTGTGTTTGGTTCTTAATCAGAATGAAGCCAGATTTCAAAAATCTCAAAATCCTTTGCAAATCAGAACTTCTGTCCTCTGCAGCACTGTACTTGTGACCATAATATACTCATCACATGATGCACTAATGCATCGGCTAGAAAGCCAGCATTTTAAAGACATTAGAGAAGGAAAGCATCTCTATTTTAAAACCATAAAATGGGGGAAATGAACAAAGATTACAAAGTGGCACAAGAACCACATGTACCATAAAAGCTATAAGCATTGGAAACACTGCAGGAGTTGTTTAAATGGACTGAGAACCTTTCTTGAACAGTAAAAAGATGGGAACGTGTTTTACAACAGGAAAATAGCATGAAGGGAAAGAAATAAGGAAGATGAAAATGTGGTTATCACAAAATTCTACCTATTCTGCATGCATACTATGGGCTAAATCACACCCCCAGCTATGTACATGCAACTCCCATCCGCTGTGCAGTCTGGACTCCTATGGGAGTCACATGCACATATTTGGAGACAGAATTTGGCCCACTGTATCAAAAAACACACAGCTGATGGTACACCAGTGATAGCAAATCATTACAACATTTCAAAAATTCCATGCTATGCAGGAAACATGCAATATATTTGGAAACAAAAAAGAAAAACAATTAAGGTCTTACTTTCTAACAATTACACGCACGATTATACAGGCATAACCACACCCACAACAAAGTGAAGATGAGTGTGCACCATTGCATGCACAACGTCCATGATTGTGCCCTCACTCTGAGTATTTCTACTCACAAATGGCCAGCTATGTATGTTAGTGCCTATATGTATATGCACATACCAAACTTGCACAAGCAATCACAGTTATTGTGTCTATAAATTAGGCCAACACTTGATCATATTGGCTATCTAGAGTTGTTGTTTATTGGTTTGGATTTTTTTTTTAATATGATGCCTTCTTTGCACTAATGCGGCCTTTGTTTATAGGCTGATGATGTGACTCCCCAATGTTTCCAAATGGAAAATTCATCATAAAAAAGGAACCACACAATCAAAGAATTCTGCAGGTTCAAGGAGCAAGTGGGGGACTATTAACCTACGTAAGCTTGACAGGAATCACAGTGCTTTCCAATTATGCTTGCAATTGCCTACGCATTTCTGCATGTGCAGTTTAATACCCATCTTTATAAAAATCAGCCCCTTGTAAATCTCAACTAAAAAAACCCTCTTTTATTCAACTGCCCCTTTCCACCAACAAAAAGTATTAACATGCAATAAAAGAACACACTCTTTAAAGAAGACATTACTAGCCAAGCCATGCAAACAAACACTTCACCACTTTATAATCTCACACATGGAATGAACATCATCGTTCCCTTTGGTGCTTTAAAACAGCAGCTACATAAAATGACTAAAAGGCGTAATAGCAAACCATCCTCTTCCAAAATCCCTGAAATAAAACAGAAAGCCTTCTTCCTCTCCTGTACACAGACTGGGGCTCTAAATAGTCTCCCCCAATCTGTACGTGAGAACCAGAAGTTTGATGTGTCACATTTGATTTGCCAACTCCTTTTTTCAAGTAAGTCAAATGGTGTCATTATTATTAAACATCAAGGTAACTAGGCCAGATCCTCAGCTGATGAAAATAGACTCCGTTCCACTGAGAATCTGGCCCATTTATTTCAATGCCGTTATTCTAATTTACAGAGCCACATCTAGCCCTGAAGGTTTAGCACGTCGGGGCAATATGTTCCCAATTGTCATTTTGATCTTGCAACCCTTATTTATATAACAGACCAAAGATAGCTATTGGGTTCACATTGGAAAGATTTCACAATGGAGCCAGGCCTTGGAGGGCTTCACTTTGCAGTGATTGGTGTGAATGAGTCTTCATGTTTCAATCTTCATGAGTTAGGATTTCAAACACACCCCAAGTTCCAAAATGTACTGACCCGGGGTTCATCTTCAGGCTCAAAGCTGGTTTTAACCCTTTCACTGCTGATCTAGCCCATGCAGTCCTGCTGTCATGCCCTAAAAATCCCCACTGAAATTAGTGCAATGCTAGGAAGTACTTGACACATTGAGCAATACAGCAGGTTTGTTCTACTTGGACGTATCAGTGACATGCAAGAGCAATCAAAGGGGTAACAGATAGGGATAATAAATTACAGGGCTAATAATGAAAATTCAGAAGATGATACATTGCCCAGCCAAAGTACTCTTAGCATGTACAACCACGGGTGCTATCTTGTAAGCTATGGCAACATTCCACATGGGAGCTTCACAGCAACCTTCTGTATTTTTGTACCCAACCCCAAAATGTTCCCTGGTGCTCCATAGGAAGGTATCTTTCTGACATCCTTCTAAGAGGAAATTTGCTCTTTTGGGAAAAAAGTCTCAGACCCAGGACAACTGGGGATTTTTTATTTTTTTTTTACTGGCTGTGCCACTCACTTGCTGGGTGACTTTGGGCAAATCACTTCACATATCTATGACACGGCTTCCCCCTCCATCTACTCCTAATGGACACTGTAATACTCATCTCAGAGGAGCAATGTGAGCCTTAATTCATTAATGTGTGCGAAGCCCTTTCAGAGCCTCAGATGGAAAGAACGTAAACCCTAATGTTAATACCCACAATAACAATGTCATCTTGACATTTGGCATCAGGGCATCCACGTCAGAGAAGTCCAAAAATGAATAAAGCATTAGAGGTCTTGGATGGGAGTCTAGGGAACTAACCCACAAAAAGGGGGTTCCTTAAAAGAGAGGAAGGGTGGTCTAGTGATTGGGACACTAGCCTAGGATTCATGAAACCTGAGTTCATTTACCTGGCTTGCCACAGAACCCCTATGTGACCTTGAGAAGGGGAGGTTGTGGAATCTCCATCATTGGAGATTTTTTAAGAGCAGGTTGGACAAACACCTGTCAGAGACGGTTTAGATAATACTTAGTCCTGCCTTGAGTGCAGGGGGACTGGACTAGGTGACCTCTTGAGGTCCCTTCCAGTTCTATGATTCTAGTTACTCAGTTTCTCTCTGCATCTTAGTTCCTCACCTGTAAATTGGGGATGATATCATTGGTATTGTGAGGATATATACATTGGTAGGTATTCCAGTAACGGGGGGGACAGATACGCATGTTTTTAAAAGAGGCACACACCTTGTAACAGATGGCGACAGACATCTGGGGGGAAACGGGGCTGTCCAGCTTTATCGCCTAAGAGCGGAAATAAAAAGAACCGAACCAGCCTTGATGGTGAAAAATGTAACGTGAAAGTCAAAGCAGAGCTGCTGTGGGCTCTTTTTTGTTAGA
This sequence comes from Terrapene triunguis, assembly GCF_002925995.2. NCBI lineage: Eukaryota > Metazoa > Chordata > Testudines > Emydidae > Terrapene > Terrapene triunguis. The sequence continues at coordinate 13,565,842 of NW_020664582.1, forward strand.
AATGCTTGATTTACAGCAAGGCTGTAGTTTTGCAGGATAATAAGATCAAGTTGGTGGCAAAGGGGGGAAATAATATCTGAGCTTTGGGGAGAGGGGGAAGGAGGTTGGTGAAAATGCTGATATTTACTTACTGTAAATGTTGAGCCTATAAAATGTTCCCTCACACAGCAGCCTAAAGTGCCAGGCAGACAACAACAATAGCATGCTTGAATGAAGTTGTATATTGTTTTGTGAAAGCAGCAGCTCACAGCAGAACTGAGATTAATAACAACGCGGGTCTTCTCGGTGTAACTTACAAGAACATACCAACACTTTCTGATCGCGTTTGAGCCGGGCAAAACTGCTAGATTCGGCACTACTGCAGCTACTGACATGAATGTATCTTTTTACCAAAGGTGAGAGGGAATCAATTTCCGGGGTGCTGTCTGAACAGCCACAAATGCTAGCAATACTAAGACAAAGGAATTTAGGCCTGCACATAAAACATGCCTCTCTCAATAAGAGATGTTTGCAAGGAAGCATTGCCTAGTGGAAGGAGATGCAAACAATGTTTAAAATAGCACTGCAAGCTCAACCTCACATGGGCTGTTCCTGAAGCCCAGCTAACAGACAATCTTTGCTGGGGATGCTAGAGGTGACCTAGGTTCTAGCTCTACCTCTGGCATCTTTTAATAAAATGCATTTGTTAAGGGGCATTAATTCTTTGGGGCTTAATGAGGTGTGCGCATCTTCTGGTGCACTTGAAAATATGGAGCCAAATTCTGCTCTCAGTTCTGACAGCATGAATCTGGAGAAGCTCTGCCAAAGTCAATTCATGCTGGGGAAATGGAGAATAAAATTTGCCCCCCCCAGTGCCTAGCTTGTGACGTTCGCTCCCAACACGGCCTCTCCTTTCCCATCCACCGATGACAGCTCAAGAATGAGCTCTTTGGCTTCAGAGGAAGATTGAGAGTAATAAACCTGTTCTATTTACACAACAGAAACATTTGCATAGGACTGCTCTGGACCGAGGTTCTAGTCCCACCACTAACTGCACCCAGTGTCTGTCTTTTTCTTAATTGTCACGTTTGTCTATTTAATGAGGTGTGTAGCAGCCTCTAGTGGTGGACAGTAGAAAGCCACACAGTTAAACTGAACTACTGTACTGCGAATTTGGGTGAGATTTCTTTTTTCTTCTATACGATGGATGGGTTAGCCATTTCTAAAGTCCGCCGGAGACCATTTACTTGCACAAGGAGGTGACTCTAGCCCTTCAGAGCACAACTTTATCTATGGCAGGAGGGGAACCCTCGGCTGGCTTTTAACCCCGCTGTAACACTCTCACACACGGCATGCAAACAGCGTTTTCAGTTGTCATTAGACTTCAGCAGCAAATACTAGCCTCCTCTACCACCAGAATCATCCCCTTCTTCCACAAATCTGAGCGTCAAGGCAGGTCTGGGTCCTCAGTCCACCTCCACCACTTCTCCCAGGGCAGTGGGTTCCATTGTAACTGAGGCCGCCTGCAGCCACACAGGAGGGGTCGAGATGTGTGGCCCTCTGCAGTGAATCGGTTCACTGACCCCGTCCCCTTGGGTGAGACATTTAACATTCTACACCTCAGTTTACCCATTTGTTAAGATGGGGATGGGAAGAATTCTATGGTGCCTACTCCGGTTTGAATCAATTCTCATGCAGGCAATGCTCTCAGTGGGATTGTCTGCGGTTTTGCCTCCGGAAGGTGTGAGTAAAAGCTGAGTTGAGACCTCTACATTTTTCCCTATAATAATATTTACTGTACCTTCTGCAGAGAGGCGGAGAGGTTCCTTTCAGAGTTGCAAAAGCAATCTGAGATTGGTGAAGTAGGTAGTGATGCAACTGTTATGGCTTGTTTTTCACTCTGCTACACCCTTAGGGTGGCTGGCCAGTAAAGGCAGTGGCTATTTTGTGAAGCAGAGTTGATGCATCATGCAGCAGAGACCACACTCTGTGCTCTCTCACCAGGATTTTATTCCTCCTTGTTTAGTCATTTCCCTTCATCTAAGGAGTAGGTCAATCACACTGGAAAGTTCTATATATTGTAGAAGAAACTATAAAAAGTGCTGAAGGCGAAAGAGGCTCTGTAAGTGCAAAGTAGGGCGCTCTCGGACAACTGGGTGATATTCGGGCTCCATTAAAGTCAATGAGGCAGTATTTCATCCACTATTTTTCGGATCCCAGACTACTCGTCTCCTTTCTTAAGGCCTGAGCTGGAGCCTACTGAAATCCACAGACAGACAAGCCTTTATTCTCTCTGACACTGAAAGAGGGGTGAGGTGTGGGAGAAAAATTGGTATTTAACTAGATTCCTCCCACCTCTCCTCTCCCTTTGATTTTCAAGCTCACATCCGAATACAAACAAATCCCACAACGCGGTTACAGTCTCACCCAGAATGGTGTGTCATTCTGTCAGTGCTCCCCTCAGATCCCCATGCCTGGAGCAGCTGGATCTTCCCACTGGCTCAGCCGTGTAATTTTCTGCCACTTCTTAATGAGAGTGCAATTTTTAAGTGGATTCTTGCACAAAAGGTTAATGAGAACTGGCTTGGGCTTGCAAGATACAGCTAAGAAGGGCCAGATACGGGTTCTGATGAAAAACGTCATTGCCGCTTTGTAGAGATAGATAATGTATTGTGACACAATCTGCTAGCGGATATTGGTTTGCAAAGGCCACTCTCTTGTAGCCTGGATCTAGGCTCCTATTTAATCTTCTTTATAACAAAGGGTCTTTTCCTAAAACAGAGACAGAAGTTTCAGTCTACAGAATTCTCAGGTTCTTCTTCGCCTTTCAGTTATCCGTTGGTACCCAGACAATAGGAGTGCTTTAGAAACAGATTAGATCCCATACTAATGAATACGGGATGGGTGGATCATTGCAATATTTTTTTCTCCAAATACTTATCCAACTGTTCAAAAAATAGTTTCTTCTGGTTACCATTGGGAGTGCGCTAGCCAGACAGGCCTGATTTACCACTCATGACTCCAGAATGCACTAGTATGAAGACTCCTGGCTTCCACTCCCAGCTCTGTGTGTCGCATCAGTGCCAGCTCTATATATTTGCCATTTCCCTCTGTTGATTTATCTCAATTCAGTCACTTGCAGCACTTCACTTGTTTTCCCCCAATGCTAAAATTCAACATCTCCTGCCTCTTTTTCCTGGGTCTCAGTTTATTGTTTATGACAAACTTGAGCAGACTGTGGCCACTCCTGCACTTAGATGCACAGTATCGCTAATCAACACCAAGTGTCAACCAGTAGGAGGCCCCAAACCATTTCTTTTAGTTTACATCACATATAAGCAGCACTATGTCAAGTCTACTAACTCAGGCTCTGATCCTGCAGTCCTTTTGCAGGCAAAACTCCCATTGCTTTCAGAGGAGTTACACCAGGAAGGATTTGGGCTTGGTGAGTTTGCAACAGTGTATCTAAGGGTTTGTCCACATAGGGACATCCATGAAAATTAATCCAAATTAACTAAAGGTGTGAATTTGAAGTGGATTAGTGGACACTGTTAATCAGAACTGAAGTGGCCTTAATTCAGTTTAGTTTAATTCACTTTGGAAGTTAGTTAATTCTGATTAATTTTACTGGCTGTCCCTGTGTAGACAAGCACTAAGAGAATAATTTGGTCAACTGACTGGAACAATAGGGGCAGAATTTTGCCCTCACATATGTAAACTCAGTTCCCTGTGACTCCTACTCAATGGTAAATTGACCTTTACATCTAGCTGAACTATCCAATGGCTTGTTCTTTGTTAAACCCTTTTAGATCTCTAGCTCTTCAACCTGTTGGTCCTTCTCACTCAGTGGCTGTCCTACCACATTTACTCCATTTGTTAACTGCAATTTTGAACCATAACGAATCCCTCACCTATGGTTCCTCCAAGGTCATCTCTGTTATTAAAAAGGTGTGTCTACCCTACTCACACAGGAGTAAATTTTGAAGAACTTAGCCTCTTGGGGCAAAGTGGAAAATACGGACATTGAAAGGGAACCCATTCAATTGTCATGTGTTTCTTCCACATTTGTGTATCACTATTATTAAAAGATGTGCCTAGTTTCCTTCCTCTCCTCCCCCAGCCAATCCCCCCCCCAATAGATAGTCTTATCTTTTGTGGAGTAGCAGGAGCAGCTTGGACACTTGATGGAAGGTGGGAACCAATAAAAAAACATTCATGAAAATGACCATTTCAAGAGAGATAAAATATCATTAAGTGAAATGGATTTGCTGGCACTGCTCACCAAATTTAGCACCTATTAAATTATAGAAACCATTATTCCTCTTATACAGAAAATTCTGAAACTTTCCCTCAAAGATATATTTTATTGTTTTAAGTGGGGTTTAAAGCCATTTTGTTCCTTGTGATAAATCTCTGCATATGAATTTTCTTAGCGATACAATGCATTCTTGTTCTGCTAAAAGCCTTACTGATAAAATACAATAGGACAATACGCCCCTCCGCACGTGAAAAAAAAATATTAAGGGGTTATTTTGCAGCAAAGAGAGGTCTTCCCAATGGGGGTGTTTGTGATGGTGGGTCTTGAACTTTTGATTTTCTCCTGATAGGTAGGTTGCTGGTTAGTAAGTTGAATTTCCCCATCAGGAGTGTTTAACCAGCAAATATTGGTCAATATTTACAATGTACTTAGGAAACCAGTCTTGGTAAGTGATATAACTTATTGCACTAACCTTACTAAAGAGAGTATCAACTTATATCATACCAAGTCTCCTTATAAAAGGAATCCTGGGAAGTCCTCAAACCATGTTTTCTCTGGATTATTAAATTCTCTCATGCTTTCCTTCTGGATTCTTCATTTTTCTAAACTTTGTCTCCCCATCAGCTAAATTGCTGGTCTGTTTGATTAATAAAATTAATGTCTGAACACATACACCAATCAAATTGTGTTCTTTAGGAGGTGTTCTTTGGTTGAATGCTGGGACTACCAGCTGTCAAGGAAGGAGTATCCTGAGAGTCTACAGTCTGACTTTTTCTCCTCTAGCTGGCCATTTGGCTAAGAACAACCAGACTAATTAGCCAGAACATTAAAGCGCAAAGGCAGTCAAGTCATGGAAAAAAGTTGCATGGGGAGAATGGGGTGGGATGGAGAAGATGCCCTGGGAAGTGAGAATGACTTTGCAATATTGTGCTGTAGAAAAGCACTGCTAGGAATCCTTTCGAAGGATGCCTGAAGGAAACTACAAGTCATAACTGCTTCCTACTGGATGTTATAGTAGACACTTGTGCAGAAGAACTAAAAGCATGGAGGGGAAATGAGAGGAAGACCTGTCCCATTTGATCACTTGAGCATAGGAGAAACGAAAGGATGTGGCCGCACCTTCACAGCCTTTTTTTATTTCTTTTCTTTTTAACATTAAGAAACTTTGAAACACCTGCAGTGGGAAACAAAAGGTTAATTAAAAAGAACCCCAGTCTTTGCACTAAGCGGATTGCTGGGACTCCTGCCAGCCTGGGAAGGTTAAAAAGCTCAAGCATGCGTGGGCTGCAGGGGGAATGGCTAAAATTTACAGCCAGCTCCCTGGAAAGTCACAGTTCAGCTGTTCTCCCAGAGCAGGTGCTCATGGGAGCGGGCCTGTCCCTTTCAAAGCGTGAAGATTGATGAAGCCTTCGGTCTCACCAACTGTAAATATACAACCAGCCTTGTCAGAGCAGGTTTGTAACATCACTCGCTGACAGCAAGAAATTTTTTTAACCTCCTAAACACACACGCACACACACACGCACATATCAAACAAGGTTTTCCCAGCAAATAGAAAAAGTCAGTAAATAACACTGTGGGAAATACAGTCACGTTGTGGACGCCCAGGGCAATAATGTGCAGAGGGCCCAGGTGAGTCTCGCTTTAATTCTGTCCTTTAGAAAACAAACAAACAAAATAATCTTCCTTTGAAATCACAATTTATGGCCGAGGCCTGCAAGGTGGGGTGAGAGACGATGATGATTGGGTGCCAATATAGGACCTTGGGTAGATTAGCTACATTAGATAGATGGCCGCTGAGGGCACTCAGCAGTTTACAGGAGTGGCCCCATGAAGAACAAAAATAACATTAAAATGACACTTTGCCCTTTGTCTGCCATCTGAGGATCTCAAAGCACCTTGCAAACATTAACGAATTAACTCTCACAACTGCTCCCTGCGTGGAGGGGACGTATTATCCTCATTAGAAAGGAGAGAAAACAGACATAAAGAAGCTGAAGCTAAGATTTTCAAAGCTGGCCATCAGAGTTCAGTGCCCAACTCTCATCTCTGCCTAAATGACTTGTCCGTGGCCACGCAGTAAGCCTGCGGAGAGCCAAGTCTCCTGACTCCCAGTTTAACTTACAAGACAACAAGAAACAAAGGATGGGAGGAGCTGGAAGCACTATCAAAGGAGGCTGGTGCATGGGCGGTTACCCTCTTGGTCTCTGTTTCTTTGCTTTTGCATTGTGTGTGTAATACACATCCAACCAGTCCTCTCCTGAGCCATAATTAATGGGCAAATTTCAGGCAAGCATCATGGCAGAAGTGTGTCCTCAGGAAGTGTCTGAGTGAGGAGAAGGCAGTGCCCTTTAGGAGTAGCTTAGGGTGGGTGTCTCAGCATCTGGTTAATCAAGCAAATGGCTCAGTAGCAGAGGTCAGGTCAGATGTTCCCCAAACCCATAGTTATTGCTGCTTCTGATGATTAAAGAAGAACGATGCAAGAGTAAGATATAACGTGTGGTGGAGCACCTGGGACGAGGAGGCATGGGGGAGGGAGGACAGGATTAACCCAGAAGGAAGGCTCAATTTTACCTCCCTTCAGCCCTTCTTTCAGATCTAACATAGATACCCGAGTTAGAGACAGAGGAGGAGACTCCTGAATGTGGATCCCCTCCTGGTCTGACCCTACACTAGAAGAATAAAAGCGTGGGCACTCTTACTTTCTCTTAGGGAACTACTGCCTCTCTGGAAGAAATCACCTCCACCAATAGACATCTAAGGAGCATAGGAACATCCGGAAGAAAAGCAGAGCACAGATGGGGCCTGATCCAAATCCTACTGAAATCCATCAGAGTCTTTCCATTGATATCAATGGGCTCTGGATTAGGTCCTTGATGACCAAACTACTTAGACAGTAGGAAGCAACACTGTTATTCCCGTATGTGAGTGTTTCTTGATAATCTAGTACTTAAATTCACTTCTATCACTACAGTACCTATGGCTGATTAAACCAAAATCATTCTCCAGTATTCTTTGCCTTTTTCTTCCCCTAGGAAATTTTTCTCGGTTATCATTTCTCCAAGGCAAAATTTCTAGGTAATAGGAACTTGTTACCTCATATCCTAAGAAAAATTTCACATGCTTGATTTTATGCATGGAAAGAGAGGGGGGCGGGAGAGAGATTAAATTGGCTATCTTAAGAAATGCATAACAAAATTCTGATTACCCCAAAATTTTGCCTTGAAAAGAAAATCAGCGTTTCTTTTCCGCTCCACTGCATCTGTTTTATAACTTGCTTCTGCTTATTTTTAATAGATCAGCCAGAGACAACGCTTCTTCCTCTTCACCAGGGCTTGCTGAAGCATTCCTTGTGTACCCAAAACTCCTGTGCAAGTCAGGCCCCCGATCATTTGTTTTCAGCTTTTTAAAGCCCTCTGTTTATCGCTTATATCAGTCTCTATCTCCCTAACATAACCACCTTGGCCTTTGCAGGCCTTGCTCGCATTTAAAGTGATCCGGGAGGAATTTCAATGGCACCCACTTCAAAATATTAAAAAAGAAAAGAACAGAACAATAATCATGGAACTAATATGACATTTGCAAACCATCATATTGTTCATTCTGTTTGTATGTTATATCCCTTATCCCCACTTCTTTGACTGTCTTGTCTATTTAGATGGTAAGCTCTTTGGGAGGTAGTGATTGTCATTGTCTCTTAACATATGTCACCTAACACAAAGGGGTCCAAATCTTGCTTGTGGGTCTGTGGCTTTACAAAGAATAACAAATAAATACAATAAACAATAAATAATAAATACTACCCTTTTGGCTGCAGCAGAAATCTAACAATTCCAGTGAAAATTCCTGGTGATGGAAGTGTTTCTACAAACTGTAAAAAAGAAAAAAAGTGATGTACCACAAGTGGTGAAAAATAATCACACAACTCTGGGTGCAAGTGCTCATACAAATGGTACACACCCCTGGCTCAGACAAATGATACAGTCCTCCAGAAAACTGCAAGGACCTGTTTCCATTTTAGTGAATGGCAAAACTCAAAGAGATTTCAGTGGGAGGTTGCAATCCATACCATGCATTATGCACAAAAACCAGCTGCAAAGTACACTCACTCTGCCTCACAATTAATATTTTCCAGATAAAAACACCACTGATGTCTCTCAGGTGAGCCAAAATGGTTAGACCAATTTTTCCATCCGACTCAATAATAACCTTCAACAAATAGCATTGCCGTTCTCCTCCTGTTTTATTCTGCTTATCCCTTCAGTAAACTCTGCCTGCTGATTAAAATCCCCAGTTATTTGCCTGGTTCAGCCATACCACTGTTATTCCAGTGATATCATACCCCCCATTGGAAACATGCAAATCCAGGGCAGCCATTGGAGGCCCAAATATCCCCTCTACCTCTAGGAGGATCTGTAGGTTTGGGGCTCTAAACCCCTTGTATTTTCTTTCATAGGGGAGGGACATAAAATGCCACGCTCCCTAAGGATGATCCAGAGAGAACTCCACGGGGGGAAACAGTCGCCTGTACCCTCCAGGGGGTTTTCCCACATGGGGGACAATCTGCATTGTTGTTACCATGCACTATGGGCCTGATCCAAAGTCCACTGGTGTCAAGATTCCCATTGACTTCAAAGGGATTTGGATCAGTCCCCATGCTACCAGGGTTGCTAATGGCTAGATCCTCAGCTGATGCAAACTGGTGCAGCTCATTTGAAGTAAATGGAGCTGCTCCGATTTACACCAACTGAGGTGTAAAGCAGGCGAGAATCAGGCCCTCCATTCTGAGCTTGTTAGTTTTGCCATTCCAATTTTAGCCCCATTTCAGTGTCTTCTTATCCTGCCTCTTTGCTTTCTATATTGTCTTTTCTTCAGCTCTTTTCCCTCTTCATTTCATTTTCCTTTTAAATCTGAAAATACTTTTCTCCTATTTTTATGCTTTTTCTACTGTATATACATAGCTCCATTACTCTGCCTCCATTTATCCACCTAATCTATCCATCTATCTCACTTAGATGGCTCTAGATCAGTGAATCTCAAACTTTTCCATGCTAGGGAACACAACCCAGCCCAATTCATCGCCCATCTAGACAGGACTGTGCCAGGATCTTTCTCTTCTTTAGCAATCTAAAAAGGACAAGTTGGTAACAACCCCCAAGAAGACACCCCTGCTCCATAGCACCCATCACTGTAGTACTGAAATCATAGCATTCACCCCCAAGTCTCTTATCATGTTTTCCTTTCACCTTTATGCCCTTTCCTTCTTCTTTAGGGTCCTGATCCAGCACCCACATGGAGCTCCACTGATTTCAATGGAGGTCTGATTACCTGGAGTAAAGTGCAGGGTTGAAGGTTATGTGAGAGCGATGAAATCTGGTTGACCCCCTGAAGATCTGATTCCGAAGCTTCTCCTTTTGTTGTTGTTGTTGTTTTTTGCAGTGCTCAATCTGATCAAGTTCCATCAGAATTTAACAACTATGTATTGGTCTGAAAACATCCCTCTGCTCTTTTGGTGATATGTTTATCCTGGAGAAATTTGACTCACTTTCCATTTAATTGTTTTAAAACCACAATTCTAATCATTGAAAACGGGGTTTAATTGAAGATTCAGCTCATAAAAGGTAGTGCAGTGTTAAAGCTTCATTTTTACAAGCTGTAACTCTGTTAACGGAGTACATTCTACATTGGCCAGGCTTAGGAGGACAAATGAGGCTTATCCTTGGTGCAATCTTTAATCCATCCAGCATTTCTCAGGTCTTTGCTCACATCCTACAGCCACTTTACCGCATTGTCTGTAAATGTAGTTGAATTAAGTATCATCATGTTAGTAGATGGCTTGAAGGCTTCGTGCTAGGCTACAGAGCCTTTCGCCTGTAGATTGCCCTTTCCAATCCCACCTACGATAGTAGGGACCAAGGGTTATTACTGTTTCATCGCCTGTTCATAGTAGGTTGAGAGGTCTTGAATCATTTCTCAATTGGCAGGTATCCATAACACAATCTGCACCCCTGATGGTGTCACATGGTGGTAGAGGCCTATCATGGAGATCTAGAGTTCAGTGACACAAGGTGAGGGTCGGTACAATGGCCATCCCAGCAGACAGGACAAGGATGGAATAAACCATCCTGCATTATCCCCTCTCTTTGTCTCTTTTCTGTGAAAGCTCTATGGCTGAGGGGTGAGAAATACAATCCTACAGAAGGGCCCCCCTGACTTTCCCTTCTTCTATGCCTGTCCCTTTGATCCCTCCTTTGTCTGGTGGTAGGCTCCAGCCAGTCCTGACATCATGCCGTGTCCTCCTGCAGAGAGTACAGAGATGAACTACCTGTATCTTAGATACCATTTCATTTAGCAGATACTTAAGCAAATCTTCATCTGTCTGGTACTATGCCGTACAATTCAACATGGGCCCAATCCCGACAGATTCTGAGCCCCTTTGAAGGTGCTGATTGCCCACAAATCCCATTAACTTCAGGATGATGGAAATACTCTCCTTTTGCCCTTTGACTTTTCACTTAATATGTTAAGACTGCCCTTGGGGGATTGGGGATAACCTGGTATCAGGCTCACAAAGTGCAGCCTTTCCTGCATGGTACCCATAAACTGGTATTTAATTTAAGTTTAATAGGAAAGTTATTGTATGTTAAATAAATACTAATTGATTATTTCAAATATATGTGTGGAGGGTTAACAGCTATGTAATGAGCTCCTCTCCATTAGCACAGCTGTTAAACATCAATTAATATGGGTTTTATAATCAATTGATATTTAACATGCCTAAAGTTTCCTAGTGGGATTTAACGGGTCAGCATTTGTATAGTAGCCAATACCATAGTTGTTTGTTTTTTTTTAAAAGGAAAAAAGATTTGTTGAAGGATTTACAAGTAGGTGAAAAGTTATGAATCTGTTAAACCTCAGCAAATCGGCTTTACAAAATTAGGTATGATATGAAGAGCTGTATTCTGTCTGATGGTCACACTCATTTGCATGCCAGGAAGTCACCAGACTAAAAAGGAGACGTAGTTCAGATTCCCTGCTAAACCCAGGGAGGAACCATACACAGACGCCCATGGCAATAGAGTAGAGTCCTAGGGAAGGACCCAGGGGGCAGATGGTATAGTCCATTGTTTCAATGAATGCTCTCAAACAGCAATGGGCCCCTAATCCTTCCCTATTCTGCAGATTGCCTCTGTTTTGGGAGTGGTTTTGCTCAGTGGCAGAATTTGGCCTTTCAATTGGGCCTTGATCCTACTCCTGCTGTCATCATTGATCTGAATTCTTTCCACTGAGTCCAATGGAAACTAGGTCAGGCCCCTTAAAGCAGGATTCTGCTCTCCCTTACACTGGTATGAATCAGGAATAACTTCATTAAAATCAATGGGGCCTGGTTCCCCACTCTCCTGTACCTTGTGTAGACATTTACACCTGTGCAAAGTGAGCACAGGGTCTGTGGAACAAGCGGCTAAAGTAGAACACTAACATTTTGCATCCATTTTGCACAGGTGTGAATGACTATATATGGTAGAGAGCAGTGGAGAACTAGCCTCAGTGGAGTTCACCAGTGTAAAACTGTTGTGAGTAACATCAGAAACAGGCCCTAAACAAGAGAGAACTGCATTTCCAGCAATCTTTAATAAGCGCAAGACACAACTTTGAAATTCTGCACTGTCCTACCTCTTCCTACAGCTAGCACTTTCCTGAAGGAGCTCCCCTTACTCAGAACATTAAGCCATATACAGACGAGAGCCATTTCTGGATCATCATGTGATCCTCTACCAACTGTGTTTATTATTCCAGACCCTGTCTACACTGGTGTCGGTGTGGAGGCTACAGGTGGCTACACGATCACGGTGAAAGCCAGACTGCGTCCACACTGCGGTGTGTAGCTAGTGAAAGGCTTCAGCGGGGAGGAGGCCGTGGAGAAAGGTTCCGACAGTGAGGAGCTTCCAGAGCTGTCCCCCACTGGCTCTCCCCGCATCCCCGCCAGAGCCTTTCACTGAAGGGAAAACTCCAGCAACTGGACTCTACAGTACTTGGGTGTGTAGAGAGCCGTGTAAGGCACATCAGAGCTGGCACGAGGCATAAGCAACTGATTAGGGCTCGGAGCAGCTCAAGAGAGAGTCCCCTTTTAATTATCAATATGTGTTGTAAATATTCCTGCTTAGGGCCCCCAATGGGCTAGCACCGGCTCTGGGGCACATACCCACTAGATTCAGACGTGTAGGGCACTCTACTCACCTAAACTGTGCCTCACCATCTAGACATGCCCGTGCTAGCTGGGTGGGTAGTGACTGTCCTCTATGCACCAAAATAAGTGTAGACCTACCCTCAGATACATGCTATGGTGCCTAGAGAGGAGATAAGCAACAAGGGAACCACTTGTAAATGACTACAAGAGAAGTACTGGGGCCAAGATTTTCAAAGCTGACCAGGGGATTTAGACACACAATTCTCATTAATTTTAATAGCTATGGTGTGCCTAAATCCCCTCACTGGCAATGAAATCTCTAAGAGTTTAATCCCTCTGTCCATCTCCCACCACTACACGCACACACAAATGAATCATGTGCAATCTGTTTAGTGTACACAGGGAGAGCACAAGGAATTTTTTAATGAAAGGAACACAAATCATACCTCATTTACCACCATTCTCTAGCAGTATTTCTTCTATAATTCCTCACTGCCAACTTTCAGGCGGTTTTCATGGTATGAGAGAGTTTTGTACAGTTTGCCATAAATTCATGCCAGGGGGAATGTAAATGAGCCTAAAAGTATCCTTTCCTCTTTGAGAATGTGCTGTTCTATTCCTGCATTCTTCCGTACCCAGCGACAGTCTCTTTCTCATCCCCACCATCAGATATGCCCCTCCAAGATTTAAACAATCTCACTAATTATTAATATACCTCAAATTAAATTACAGCTGAGCTGGATCAAGTGGGCCAGGTTCTCATCTCAATGCTATCACCATGGCATGCAAAAACCCCCATTAAGGCTTTAATTCAATCAGTTTAGCACTTGTTAAAGGCAGCGCTTGACTTGTCTGTGGTAGACTTTTAAACATATTACTTAGTACATGGTAACTAAGCCAAGTTAACATCACACCTTAAATCCTAGGCTAGACACGGCTATTCTTCCATATTTGTTCAGTACTGCATGGTTTGTTAACAACTACTGGCATTTATTTTTACAGAACATTATGTAGGATAGATAGAAAGACAAAGAAATAGTAAGCGTGTCTTACTACGTGTTTGAACAATACCCAACACAATGGGGCCCCGATCCTGATTGGGGCCGTTAGGCAATAGTGTGATACAGATAACAAATAAGTTAAGAGAGGGGAGAAAGATTTTAATGGAGTTTGCCAACAGATATAAGGTACTAGATCTTCTGTTGAAGTCAATGTAGCTACACCAATCTACACCAGCTGGGAATTTTGCCCAAGAAATACAGAGTTAGGCCTAACTTGATCTTGGCATCCTTGTCAATTTCTCTTTAATAGCAAACTGCCACTCTGGATCTTTTCCACCGCCTCCTCCCGACCCCATGCATTGTCTCAATCACAATATTTTGGTTCTCAAATGGTAATTGGCAGTATCATCCTATTATCACTTATCCTTAAAGCCTGAATATTTCGTTCCTAATGATTTTCCTGTTGTGCACAATTTATGTCCATTAGTTCAACAGTGTATTTAATTTTCTTTTTTAAATATTCCTTTTTTTCAAGTCTGAGGGAAAAACAGTACTTAAACCAGAAAGGGCCACTGTATAATAAAAAATCTTAAGGTAGCAAAGGAGCTAATTACTGGTGACATGTAGTTATGAACTGCAGTACCAGGTGTCTCTAGGGTATACAGCAAACAGACTAAAATTCTCCTTATAAGCATTTTATATAGATGATGATACTAATGAAGTTAATAGCATCACTATCCAAGGACAGCATCAACTTATTGATACCTTATATTTTGCAGAAATAGCTTCTCTTTAAATAGTGCACCCCTGCTTTGAACTGTAATGGTTTTTAAAAGTGTCTTAGCACACAAAGGCAAAATCTTTTTTGAAACAGGGTAGAATTGGTTGGTGATTATCACTGAAAAGCTGGCAGCCACCAGCTAACCTTCTAACAATGAAATATGGGAATTTACCTTCATGCTTCAATGCTTGCTATTCAGCTGTCTACCAGGGTCTAAATCAATGGTTCTACACCCTCCACTCAAGGTTTCTCTTTCAAACGCTGCAGATATGACCTTAAGTTCATCATCTAAACAATGCAGTTCACGTTTAATTTCATTAATCTAAGATCTTCCATAAAATTGCAATATGGCACCATACCTTTCAAGTACCTTCATTAAAATCCATGTTATTTCTAAATCCTATGCATATCTATGAGGTCATACGGTGTTTTATTAAAATGGGGTTTTGAAAGGCTCAGCTCTTTTATCATCAATTGTCATAAGGTAGCTCACAATAAAAAAAAATAATAAAACCTCCCCTTATCATTTAGACTAGGAACAGCTGACCCATCTCAGTAAATTACCCCTTCCCAATTTTCACCCTTCTTCCAAGATTTTACATTTGGAGGGGAGAAACAAATCTTACTAAAACCGTCTTGTTCGTGAATATTCTGTTATTTATTAAAGGTAATGTAGTTGCCCTTTTAGAAATTAACCATTCCATACAAATCTAGAGGCAAGAAAAGGTGAGATTATTTCCAGAATCTGCACTTTCCGGCATCATATTCTCTGACTACAAGTCGGAGTGTCCTGATATTTTTGTAATAATGCATTGACACAAACTATCTACTTGTATGTTGCATCCCGTTCATCTGACCTTTTGTCTGTCTTGTTTATTTAGACTGTAAGCTCTTTAAGGGCATGGACTGTTTTTTATTATGTTTGTCCAATGGCTAGCAATGACCTCTTATCCTGATTGGGGCTATAGGCACTATCATAATACAAACAAACAATAAAATAATAATAATAATAAATAAACTCAGCTCTCTAACCTCTTTAGAGTACAGCCTCTAAGGCCGGGTTCTGCAAAGACTTCTGTGCATGCTTAACTTTACATACATGAGCAATCCAATTGATGTTAAGCACTCGTGGAAGCCTTTGCACAATTGGAGTCTAAGCTCCAACAACTTGTTCCTGATACTCATATTTTTGGGTTGTAGGGGAACAAACTGATGATGCTAGTTGACATTCCTGTAAGTGCCTCAATGCTTTTAGGCCATCCACAGAATACACGGCCACTTTCACTAGATAAGCTACAGGTTTTTTTGTCAACTGCAGTTGCAAGCACACATCTCCCAGCAACTTATGCAGGAGGTGAACGTACACACTCTAGGGCAGAATGTGGCTCATCTTTGCATCATCCGTAAGAATTTTTTTCACATCTCATTATGTTACCTATGAAAAGAGGGGAAACAACCTACCTTTTATCATTTGCTAGGTTCTAATAATGCATCAGCACAATAGGTTCACAATAGTATCCCCCAAAGCCTCCCATTAAAAAATTTTTTTTCAGAGCAATAGCAAGGCTTCTTAAAATGAGAGATACTCATACATCATGGGAATTTTAGGGAGAGAGAATGTCAGAACAGACTAAGGGTAACATTTACAAACACGTGAAAGTGACTTAGGAGCCTAAATCCCATTTTCAAAAGCGATTTAGGCACTCACGTGACAGATTTTTAAAGGTGTTTAGGTACCTAAAGATGCAGACAAGTGCCTAATGGGATTTTCAAAAACACCTGAGCATCTAGCTCCTAATGCTTTTGCATATCCCCCTAGGTGCCTATTTGTATCTTTGGGCGCTTAAATACCTTTAAAAATCTGGTCCTTAGGCTGTTAAGTCCCTTAAAAGCTTTTGAAAATGTGACCCTTAGTATCAGTTTCAAACACAGCTGAATTATTTTTAAACTTCATCTACATCAGCAGCTCCACAGGATGACAGAGCAGCCTCCCCACAGCAGCTATATGCCCCCTCCCAATGTCTGCAGGAGCGGGCAGGGATGAAAGAGGAGAGAGTGGAGACTTGGCTGCCCACTGACAGCACCGGCCACTACAGCTGCACTAATGAGCCAGGGGAGAGCAGTGCTACAATGCAAGACTTTGACTCAGCCTTCTCACTTTGCTGGTAGAGAAATCGGGGCCAAAGAGGTGAGATCAGAGAATGACTCTGAATATGACGACATAAACCACAGGAAGCCATAAATGTTCAGTTGAGCCTCGTGTGGCATTTAAAAAAAACCTGCTATTATTTTCTGCTCTTTAAACAGACCTGGTTCAAAAACACTGATAACCTTTTGCAAAAAAAATTCCAAAATAGTTTTCGTTCTACATGTTTCGAAAAGGGCATATCGGTTTTTTTACAAAATTAATGAACATTTTACAATTCTTGTTTTGTTTTGCAGGTTTTCCTCCTTTTCTTCCTTTTGCCATATTGCCCCTGAAAGGAGAATGGGAGAAAGAAAAACAGTAAAAAGGCAAAAGAGGAGATAAAACCAAAAACTGAAAAACAGAAAATGGAAAAATGTTCGTTTCATTGAAAAACCTGAATATTTTTTGTCAAAGCTTTAAAACAAAGGCTTTTTATCAAAAAATATTTCAACTGAAAATTTGTGACCAACTCTATTTTTAAAATAGCTCTAAGGTGTTCAGAGTGCTCCTGTCCCAAATAGCTGTTAATAGGGTCTGGGAAAAGACACCACATCTTGGTCCCTGCCCTGCATTTGCTACTCAAGCAAAACTCCCACTGAATTCAATAGTTTTGCCTGAGTAAAGGCTGCATGAGCAGACCGCACTGAAACTGCGAGTCTTGCCTAAGTAGGCACTATAGGTTCAGACCTGGCATTTTAATTCATTCTCAGAATTGCTTTCCCTAATATATGGCACTTGCAGGGATGCCTCCAGCTAAACAACGTTGCTCAAAGCTTCTGGGGCAGTAATTCACTGGAGCAGATTGGTGAATCTGGCCCTTATCAAACACATTTTCAAGAGAACCAGATTTTGAAAAAAGCTGAGCTCCCATTCAGGTGCTTAACCAAAGGTCACATTTTCCAAAGCACCCAGCAGCTGTCACCGCAAGACCGATGGCCACTTATTTTGGGGCCTACGTGAGAGAACTGAACTCTTCTGAAAATCTGACCCTATATGTTTTAAATATGAAACAATTAAACAAAACTTGGGGTTTTTTTAGAAAAAGGTAAAGTGGCGTTTTTATGCCAAAAGAAAAAAAAATAATCAAAGGTATTTGCAATTTTTCAGAGGCATGTAAAAAAAACCACCAATGCATTGACACGAGATCTAGAGACACCATGGTCCTTGCTGCCTATGTCCATAATAGTCCATTGTACTATTTTGCTTCTGTAACTGTACAGCAAGAGACACTGCTATTGAGATGTCATTTGTGGCAAAGCTTCCACAGTTAATATTAGCTGATGACTTCAACCTCGCCTTCCCTCTTTCTTCCATAAAAAAAGTACTCAGGCTGCAGTACTGCAGCTACAGTGTAACATTACTCTGAAGAAGCAATTACAGCAAACAGAGTGAGGAACTAAAGACAGGTCACCTAAATGAACTGAGGGAAAAGTACACGAGAAAACAAGAAAATGTCTTCATCACTTTTCAGGCTTCAAATTGGAAAAACAGGGATCAATACAGCAGAACTTCATTTAATGGTGTGAAAAAAAACAATCCAGCACAAGACAGGCAGGAATCACTTATTACAAAACAAACAAGGCAATTAGAACCAAGCACGAAATACAGGTATGCGGAGCCAAATATTCATTCCATTGGCCAAGGTTTTGAAGTGGGGGGAGCCCTTAAGTGAGGATTTTCCACTGTTGTTTTACAAGGTGAAGGCATGTGAAATATGAAACAAAAAAAGGATTTAATGGGCAGCAATTTACCCTTTTGTTTTCTCTTTTTCTTCCATTAATTTTAATGTTTGTGAAAACGAGGGCGGGTAGCACTGGCTAATGCTAATGCTAAGCCAAGCACAGATAGGTGCTCCTCAGGCTTTCACTCTCCCTAAAGTTCCACCAAAGGAATCTCAGGCCTGACCTGCAGAAGAACTGCTAGAAGGAAAATAATGTTATTGAGCCATAGGCTCTGATTCCTCACGGCCCTGCAACGGAGGCACAACAGAACATCTCCTCGTCTGGATGTAGTTCCAAGAATTGTCCAAGCTCGCTGGCCGAAGCAAGGGCAAGAGACTAGAAGTGCCTGCTTCCAGGTGTCAGTCCTATCATTTCAAATGGCCATCGCTAAGCAATTTCAGATGCATTTAGGACTTTTAAGGCTACTCCTTACGCTTGCGCTGAGTCTAGCCCGGACTTCTCAATGCATCACTCTGCATGGTCATTTTGAAGATTCAGTGCCAGAACCTCAGCTGGTGTAAACTGGAATAACTTCACAGGTTTCAATGGAACTACGTGAGTTTAACCAGCTGAGGATCTGGCCCAGAGACTGCTCTGAGGCATTTGGCTCACTATTACCTAGGGTGACCAGACAGCAAGTGTGAAAAATCAGGACCGGGGGTAGGGGGTAATAGGAGTTTATATAAGAAAAAAACCCAAAAATTGGGACTGTCCCTATGAAATCGGGACATCTGGTCACCCTACTATTACCCCTTCGACCTGCTAAACACATAGAACAATACCAGGACTATTTTCTTTCAGCCACACACAGTAGGGATCAGATCACAGCTCCAAATGCAGGTGAGTTGGGGGAGAGCAGGCAGAAGGGGAAGTCTCTGGAACCATGACACAAGTGCGCTGGGGAAGTGGGCAGCAGAGCAGAGGCAGAAGGCACCTATGCAGGTGGATGGGAAATAGAGATGAAAGGTGCCCAAGGACACCAAGATGGTCAGCAGTAGAACCAGGTTCGACCTGGCTCCCAGCCAAGAGCTCAATCCTGTAAGCCACACTACACATCTTGTACATAAAAGGTACCAAAGTCAAAGCTGTGATTACCATTCTCTGTAATATTTTTTATTATAGCACCTCACCCGCATCTGAAGAAGTGTCAGTGTTAAGTCCATTAATGGCTATTAGCCAGGATGGGTAAGGAATGGTGTCCCTAGTCTCTGTTTGTCAGAGGATGGAGATGGATGGCAGGAGAGATCATTGCCTGTTGGTCCACTCCCTCTGGGGCACCTGGCATTGGCCACTGTCGGTAGACAGGATACTGGGCTAGATGGACCTTTGGTCTGACCTGGTACGGCCGTTCTTATGTTCTTATGTAACCAAATACAACAATCAGCCAATGACCTCACTAGCAACGAAAGGCAAATCATTGTGGGTAGAACTAACTCACTCGTTCCCCATTAAAACACTTATGGGCCTGATTTGTGTTCCCCGGGCCAGTTTAAATCAGGAGCAACTCCACCGAATCATTGGAGTTACGCCAGCGTGGGAGCAGAATACGTTGCTTTCATCATGACAATGCCAACAAATCAATCCATCTGACGCTTCTATATAAGGCCTCTTCAGAATGCAAACCACATTCCGTGTAAATTTTAACGGATCAGTATCTGAAAGAAAAGCAACTAAATCCAGTGTGAATAAGTCTGCATTAAGGGAAAGAACTGGTAGCAGGAAATCTAAACTGGAACAGGGGAAAAATAAGAAGCTACTGTACTCCAGAGTGTGCGCTGTCAGGGCTATACACCTGAATACAAACAGCTCTGCCATGCTGGGATTTTATTACCTTTACTGCCAATTCCCACCACAGCGTTCTGTAGCATATTAAATAGATTAATAGAAGTAACCTAGAGGGAGTATAAAAAGTGCCAATCTTCACTTATGGCCAAGTGCCACTGAAATGGAAAGAGAGAGAGAGAGAGTCTGGAGCTGACATTTGCAGAAGTAACGCCATGTTATTAAAACAAATTTGGCATGAGGGAGAAATATGTTTGCTTTGCGATTAATAATGGCTATGGGAGCATATTCAAGATCAAATATTTGTATGGCACCACATTAGCATTCTCCCCTCCCCACAAATAAAAACACTGCTTACATTATTTAAATCACAGGCCAGGTATTTAAAAGGTACATGAGGTGTGTGGAAGACGTTAAGCCTAGATCTCAAATTTAACTTTGAATTCTATTAGTCTTTAAAAAAAAAAAAATCTTTAGCCACAATCTCTAGATGCATTTACAGAAAACTGCCAGGCATTGCAATTTTTCTGCCCTTTTTTTCCCCCTCCTAAAACATTGGTTGTATTTTCTTCCTTTATTTATTGGACTGCTAAATGGATTATTTCAGTAATAAATCAAGCCCTTTCATTACATTTTTTAAGGTATTGTCACTGTTATGAAGTACGGTGTGCCATCAAAATTAAGCTCAGATTGTATTACCACCTATTTTATAGATAGAGAATTACTTGATGGATTTTTTCCAGCAGTCTAAGCACTTTGTGTCTTTCATTCAAAGAACAACAGGCTCCCTTGCTTCACAGAATCCCCCCCCCCCCAAAAAAAAATTATGAAAATTTTATACCGATTTTTTCATGAGTATTTTCATATTATGTTTTAAAAGTGTGGAAGGTTTTTTTTGGGGGGGGGGGTTGTTTTGTTTTGAGCCAGAGCTCACTACTCACCCAAACGAAAGAAGTTTTAAATATGAACAAGAAATGCTTCAGCAAAAATATCCAGTGGGTCTGATTATTTCTAATTTATACAGGTGTAAATCCGGAGTAACTCCACTGAGGTCCATGTAGTTACCTCACAGTGTAAAACCAGCCTAAATGTGATCAGAATCAGGCAATGTCTCCGTTTTACTCCTTTTACATCAAACGCTATTGACCCGATTCTGATTTCAGGTGTAATGCCAGAGAAACTCAGCTGAAGAGGATTTTAGTTGCCCATTGGAGTCAACAGAATTACCCCAGATGTAAACGAAGCCAATATTATGGAGACAATTCCACTGGAATGAGAGGCTTGCCGTAATACACTGTTGTTGGGCAGGATAAACAGAATGTGTTTAGACTCACCCAATTCAAGACAAATCTCTCCCTATGATAGCTCTGAATTTCTTTTCTGAAAATTCTCTAATTTAGAGTGGAAATTTCCATTATTTTGTTTCTTTGGCTTTTTTTAAATGTTTCATTTATTTCCTGTGAAAGCTGCCAGTTTCACAGATCTGGAGACTAACGTCCTTTTGGCACAGAACAGATACAGCAGAGGCAAGATAGCTTTGTAGTTCAGGCACTGGAGTGGGAGTCAGGAGACCTGGCTTTAGTTCCTGAGTTTACCACATTTGACCTTGGGTGACTCACTTAATCCCGCTGCATGCTCCATCTGTAAAATGGGAATAATAATCCTTCTCTCCCTCCCAGGGTTTTCTGGGAGGATATATACATTAATATCTGTGCAGGACCTCAGATACTACAGTGATAAGGGCCATATATTGAGGTAGATAGACAGAAGACATGGGAAGCAGGAGTGAATCCTTCCCCACTGCTCCTGCCAACGAGCCTCAATCTTGAGCGATAAAAGGATAGCTCAGCCTCCACACAATCCTTTGGCTCCTTGCTAAGTCTCCCAACAAGAATATCCATTGATTCATGGAAGTTAGGGATTAAAAGAGCCTGTTAGATCACCTACTCGAACCCCAGATGGATGATAGCTCAGATATTAAGGCCGCAGTTTAGGGAAGCATCCTTATTCAGGAAAGCACTGTAAGTATATGCTTCACTTTAAATGTCTGGCTCCTTTAAGACAACGGGACTTATGTGCATGCTTAAAGTTAAGCATGTGCCTAAGTGCTTTCCTGAACTGGCACCTAAACAGATATTATATTTATCCTGGACACAAGGCCAAGAGGAAGTGATCATTACTGTCAACTGTATTCATTGTGTTGTGATGTGGAGACATGTCTACTAGGAAATGAACTGAAAGCCCCAATTCATTTAATATAGGCCAGTGAATAGCTGTCAGGTGGATATGACTTTTAGTCACTACTAACCTGGGCCCTGTGTTCAAACCACTGACCTAGATGTCAATGTCTCTTTGTCCTATTATCAGTCCCCTCACCTCTCCAGTCACCATCGTTACAGGATTTCTTTGGTTTTTAAGCAACTAGTTAACTTTTAAGGGTATGTTTTTTCAAGGTTTAAAAGTGGAGAATTTTTAAAAATCCAAATTCGGTGAAACTTCTTTTGCTTCTTGCCTACATTAACAATAAAGTGATTTAAAAAAAAATAGCGGAATGAAAACTGTGTCAGAAGCAACGGATATAGAATACATCACCCACAAAGCTATTCTTTTTTTAAAACCTTCTTTTAACCACATATTGGGCACAATCTTTCTTTCAATCACACTAATACAGATCAGGAGTAAATCCACAGAGCCAAG
The DNA here is from genome assembly GCF_002925995.2 of Terrapene triunguis. Classification (NCBI taxonomy): domain Eukaryota; kingdom Metazoa; phylum Chordata; order Testudines; family Emydidae; genus Terrapene; species Terrapene triunguis. Next base: position 13,588,437 of record NW_020664582.1, read on the forward strand.
TGGAATCACACCTGTGTAAAACTAGTGTGAGAGCACAATCAAGCTCACTAGGAGCCAGATTTTCAAACAAGCAAACCTTTCTGGGGCCAGGTATTTCAGTGCTCAGCACCCACAACTGGAGACAGATTTTTCAACAGAGCTCAGTTCCCACTGCCAGAACACATGTGCTTTTGTCCAGCTATGCTGGAAGGACAGGAGACACTGGATGTGGTTTAATTAGGCTTCAACTTTATTATTAACTGTCTGGGAGTGCCCAGCAGATAAAAGCATCAGTGCAGGTAATTCCACATATACTCAGGGGCTTCTGTCAGCCCTCCCCTTTTCCCATCCTGGTCCCCAGCCCACCCACAGCTGAGACCTTAACATCTCCTGCCTCGAATGAGGGCTAAGGGGGCTATGAAAGAGCAGGGGTTGGCTCCCAGCCATGCTACTCCTGGGAGCCCCAAACCTCCATCCCCCCTTTCCGCTCCTTTAACAAATACCTCCTTTAAATCCTTTACCAATCCATTTATCTGATCACTATATCCCCTTCCAACGGAGCACCTGCACTGGAAATCTGCCCCAGGTCGACACGAGTTGCCACATCATAGCCTAACTCTCGTTCCATGTTCGCCCCAACTAAGCCACCCCCTTTGTCTAACCCAATCTGGCGGTAAGGGAAGAATTTCTTCCCAGCCACCCAAGAAAGGAGCGACTAGAGTAATGCTGGTATTGCACTACTTCCATGGATAGGACCTGCTCTACTTTGTCCCGGTAAAAGAGGACTTCTCCTGCCTGGCATGTACTTATATAACATCTCCTCTCTTCTGGTCACCTGGGGGGACAGGTCAGCATCCCCACGCTGACCTGCTCTGCAGCTGCTGCAAACTCACTCCATGCCTCTCTATCCCTTACATAGGTACACGCCTTCCGCCAGCAAGCCAGACAACGCCCCCTCTACCACCCCCGCTTAATGGGCAGTGTGCAGTCATTTCGACCCTCAGCAGCCTCCCTTGTGATACTTGCAGCCCAGTTTTCAGAAGAGTTCAGCACCTGGTATGCCTCCATTGTGCTAAGCTCTTCTGAAAACCTGGCCACTTCTTTTGGTGGCTAAATGGCAGCTGACTCCGTTACCAAATCTTGTCCCGATCGCTAGTGTTAAGCCCTCTTCTGAAAATTCTGGCCTATAGGTACACTTTCCCCCAGTGTTGCAGTGGATATTTTAGAAGATATGTACAGTACACTGACGCTTTATGGGTCTGTAATCCAGTCCTGGATCATGTCACAGAATTGCAGCACGTGTCATTCATCTATCTGTGCAGTCCATGTAGCTGGTAAACTGAGAGTCTGGAAGCTGATGTATAATTTAAGCCTTCTTTTTCCCCTCAGCATCTCCAATTATCTACGGCTTCAATTCTATTGGAAAGAGTGCAGATGCTGAACTGAAAACCTGGATCCAAGCATCCTCAAAATTAGACTACATTCAGATCTAGATCCAAATTATACAGCTTGCCCATGACTCTGTAACGGGCCAAACTCCAGGAAACTTGGAGTCCTACCCAAAGTTGGCAGTCTCTCAGCCATCCCTAGGGAAAAACCACAACTTTCCTATAAAACTTTAGGTTAACCTTTTGCTAAGCACAAAGTGGATCAACTATGAACTCAGAGCCTTTTAGTGAAAGAAAAAAGATACTCTGGAGCATCCCATAAAGAAAACAACTATTTGTGTCTTGAAACTTTTATTGTTCATTAAAGACATATCACAGGACCAAGCTGCTCAAGGAGTTAAATGTATTAAGCAATTTACAATTAATATAGAACTCATTCCAGAGATATCTACCAGAGAGTACAACAGGGCAATTAACCCACTAATACACTAGGCTATTACATCGCTATGTCTCTTATTTTAGCCTGAGGTGATTTGAAACGCATTGGATTAAAGGATATTACAGGAGATAGCATGAAAAATAGCTTAATGTAATGAGCCATCCCGTGATGTCTGCTATTAAAGATGATTTGCAGTTGAAAACTACAACATACAGTAGTTCAGCCATTTAGAAACATGGGTATATTTAACCCTTTTCTATACTGAATCCTTAGGTAAATCAGCATGGTGGTTTCTCCCTCCCTTATCCCACCTTCAATTCCTTTATCTGAGGATTATCAAACACACCTTATTAAAGTACAATGGTATCTTTGGGAGATTGGTGCCTAAGGTTGATAGAAAACCAGTAATCTGCTAATAACTTTTAAAAATGGATCCCCAAGAGAATAAATAAGCTCAGACCGAGGGAGGCTATTTGACTGTCAAGGCATTTGTGAAATGGGAACTTGTAGCAAATTTCTATACTAGCCTTAGGCTTGTCATATCAGTTTCAAATGGTAACTCGAACAGAACTGAGAAACAAAAGCACCGTATCGGATCATCTATCACTAGCCATCTTATTATGGAAATAACGGCACCCAGCTAGAAGCGGGCTTAGCGGTTTGAAAAAGTTCCGCCCTTTGGAGCAGACATGCCACAAAGACATCTTTGAGAGAGAAAAGACTATTGTGGGGTTGTCTGGACCAATGGGGAGTCACGGCTCATCCCTATTTCATTTTTTTCCCTCCAGAAACCGGACCCAAGTGGTCCATTATGAATAAGAGCATCTTAAAATACAAAAAAACCCTAAGGACCAAAGTCTGTTCTCACACCATTCTCAATCCAGAGTCACGCCAATGGAGTGACAGCACTGTAAGTGAGATCCAGATCTATTTCTTCAAACAGGAGCAATAAGACCCTTGCACTTAAACGTGAGGTCCCACTGATCAGGATGGACCATCAGACAGGTGGAACCCTGGCTACAGCTGGGCAAAATTTTCAGACAAATAGTTTATTTGCAGAAAAATGCAGTTTCAGGTTAACCAAACTATTTGTGAATTCAGGTTGAAATCCATCCAAAATAATGGGGGGAAGGAATTAGAAAACGTCAAAACATTTCATTCATTTTAAAAGATAGCTAGATTTAATTTTTATTTTTAAACGGTTAAAAAAAAACACCCCAAAACTTAACATGTCATTCAACCCCAAAACATGTGTTGTTTGTTTTTGGTGAGAAAAAACCAAAACATTTCTATTTTGGTTCAACCCAAAACAAAAACGATTTCCGATTTTTCAGTTCAGCCACCAAACTGAAAATTCAACTATTCGCTCAGCTGTACCTAAGACCTTGGTTTGCTCTGTGGGTATAGTTGTTTCTCTTAAAGACTGGTGGCTTAGTGGGCTAATGCACTAGACTTTATATTTATTGATTTATTTTATTTCTTTAGATTTAAATAATAGTGGGAAAAGAGACACCTATAGAATTGTTTTAGGGGCCCAGACACATATTTAATCTTGTAATAGCATAATACACCCTCCAACGCCAAAAAAACAAACATTCAGCAGGAACAAATCAACAATGCGACAGTGAATCAGCCCACATCATCTCTGGGAACAAACCCTCGACTTTCTCAAAAATCCCAGTCAAAGAAATGGCTTTGAAGGTCACCAGACTCTGGCTACTTCAGACCAAGAGAGTGAGGTCCAGAACCCTGGGGCACTCACAGCAAACACCTTATCAGTGGCCCTATCTCCTGGAGACCTGTTTTCAAAGCCACAGCTAAAAGTCAGTTTGTTCTTTGTTTCTTTGCCAGTTTTATACCATACTTCAAAAGAGGATGATGTTTATTGTGCTTCTTACACTGGGTGTTTCTGTCCTCTTTGTCTTCTGCCAATTGATGCCCTGGCACTAGGACAGATCTCCAACTGACCTCAGTTTCTCAGGAAAAATGCAGTACTAGTAAAATGATACACATATAGTATACACAGAAATATCTTCCTCTTCTTTCTGCATCATGCCGTTTCACCGGAATTGAGATAAGGAGCCAGGCAGTTAAAGGTATTTAGGTGCCTGTCACCCACTGGGAGCTAGGTGCCTAAATACCTTTAACAGTCTGGCCTAGTATCTTTTAATCCATACAATACATCTGGATATTTCTGTACATGAGCTGCCTTAGATTCCACAAGCCCCATTCAATTTTTTTTAATAATCTCTATTTGCATAGAAGCAGAGATGGTTAAAAATGCCAATTATTTTTCACACGACACTTAAAAAAATTCCCCTCCCCCCCCAAAAAAAATTTTCTTGTGAAAATGTTTGGTTTGCAACAAAAAATAAAACCAAACAAAATTCTCAGTTTTCAGTAAAAAAAAAAAAAAAAAAGGTTTAAAAGTTGGGGTAGGGGGTTGATGAAGAAAATCCAGAAAATGTCAAGCAAAGAGGAACATTTCCTGCAGAAATTTTCATGTTGGTTGAAAAGCCATTTTTCATAGGGAAAATAGGGATTTTGACCAAAAATTCTGACTAGCTCTAGGGACTATTGGAACATCCAGTAAGACTGCATCAGACCCACAGTCCATCTAATACAGAGGCCTGTCTCTGTATAAGAACCCCACAGAACTTTAAAGAGATAACAACATAAAAGGTGGTGAAGTTAAGGTGAGCTTGTATAGTTATATAGTAATACAGTGTGGACTGCTATTATGTCTCTCACACAAATACAGTCACTTATTCTTAATTACCCTCCCCCTGCTCTAATATGTCCTTTCTCATCTTATTTTTGGAGGAGGTTCCATGTCATTAAGATATGAAGGATCTTACCTCTTCACTTCAGGCTGCCCCCCTAGCGGGCCACTGCTTTGACATCTTAACTTGAGGAAGCCATTCCCTGCCATCAATGAATCTTAGTGAATCAGCCAGCAAAAGGTGCTCAAGAACAAGGCCAGCATCCAAGAGAGGACTGCCTTCAACTGGCGCAGTGGAGAAAATCAGGAGGAGGCTTACCGCGTTGGTTCTCCTGAAAGGAAGGGTGTACATTTTTAAAAATACATAATTGTCCTACTAGAGCTTTCAACACATGAGATAATCTAGGCTATCTAAGCAACATTTCTATTGGGTGCAATATAGCAAAAGCACATTGTCCCTCTCATAATATGGAATAAGGATAACAATACTGAACAGTTCGCATTTGCACAGGGCCTTACATCCAAGGATCTCAGACAAATGTGAATGCACCGATCCTCATAATACAAGTGAGTAAGTATTATTATCCCCATTTTACAGACAGAGATAAGGCACAGGGCAGGTTAGTGGCTGGTGAGTCTGTTGCAAAGCGAGGAACAGATCCTAGATATTCCCAGGGCTGTATCTTAGCCACCAGATCATCCTTCCTCCCCTTCTCCGCAATCTGCTGCCTATGGGACAGTACAATCCATCACCCTCCAAGCGCACACTGCACTATAGGTTTCAATAACTAAATCCTCTACCATAATCTGGGTGATCTTAATGAAGGATTTGATTTGTGTTTCAGGGGCATGTTTCTGCCAGCAATTCAGCCGCCTGGCCTTCTCCAGGGCAGCACTCTGCGTCTGAAAAATAAAATAAAATAAATACACTTTGTTGGGTTTCTTGTTTTTTTTTAAAGGATGAAATGAGGATTTTCTTATTTAAACAATAACAAAATCGATTAGCAGTATGGAACAAACCAAGCTGATCACAATTATGGGTAAAAGTGTTTGGGTTAAATGCTCTGTAAATCAAGAATAACTCCACAGAAGTCAACGGGGTTACCCCAGAATCACACCAGTGGAAGGGAGAGCCAAATTGGGCCTGTCTGTTAGCCCTAATTTCTGCCTTGACTTACCCCCCCACACCCCATGCAACCTCAATTATTTATGTCTTATTTATCTGGATTTGTAATACCCTACGATAAAAGAGCTCCCCTCCAAGGCTCTCTTTACCCTAGGCAGTCTTTTACAAGTACAAGTAGAAATAAACAAAACCAACAATTATCCCAAGATCAAACCAAATCCCCCCCCCAGCAACATAAATTTAACAAATATTAATTAACCACCTTACAAAATACTCACCAGAGTCCAAAACTACTTTTACCCATCACCCATACCCTTACAGATGAGGGAGAAATGATAGGCCCTATAGATTTCATGGGGATGAACGTCTAAGTAAAATGTGACTTATCTTACTAACATGAATATATAGGCTATAAAAAGTCACACAGAATATTGGGGAGGTGGGAGATTGTGCATGAGTGTGTGTGTGCATGCGCGTGACTAACGGAGAGAGAGTGTTTGTGTCCATATATTTTTTAAGATAGTCTGTACCATGAAAACATATTTTAGTTCCCTTATCAGACAGTGCAGGCTACCTAAGAGCATTCATCTTTTTTCCCTTGGTTTTGGATGCCAACAATGGGCGTGACTATTATTTAATAATAATAATAATAATAATCTAATTTATGATTATTACTCTTAGTCTTTCCTTGTACTCGCCTGCCTGTCTGTATCTATCTAATGTCTCTTATCTTTTAGCCTGGAAGCTCCTTGGGGCAAGGAACATTTTTTTGTTCTGTGTTTGCGTAGCGCCTAACCTCACGGGGTTCTGGTCCAGGACTAGGACTCCTCGGCACTATGGTCATATAAATAATAACATTGTTTATTATTGTGGCGTAAGGACCAACCAAGAACAGGGCTCCACTGGGCGAGGCACTGTACTCACACAGAGCAGCAAACAGTCCTTGCACTGAGGCGGGGAAAGGGCATAATACACAAGCTGAATGAACAATGTGATGTCAACAAACATCATGATAGTTCCCAGATTTTTTTGGGCTGGGCGTGGGAGTTAGGAGGGGATCAGCTAAATGGAAAGAAAAGTGAAGGGAGCGGGACACTGAAAGGAAGGGAGGTGAGGGAGACAGGGGAAGAGAAGCAGGTGTGGAGTGAAGCTGGGGTGAAGAGACTGGGAGGGAGGGAACAGCTGGAGCAAGCTGCCAGTCAGCACAGGGCACAGAAAGTCTAGTCAAACCAGTAGAAAGTTCTCTGAATGTTCTCTGATTCTGAGCTCTCCTGCACTGGTGTAAACCAGGAGTAACTCCAATGAAATCAGCAGTGTCAGACCAATGCGAGTGAGATCAGAACCAGACTCAATACGTTCCCGGACAAGCCTTTTGCAGCTGGGTCCCCGTTTACTAGCTTCTGCAGTTGGCCCACAACACACACACAGTAAAAGTATCGCTGTTACCCTTGTTCCTCGCCCCACCTCTCCCTATAGTTGTCATTCTTATTCATTGTGTCATGTCTACAGCTCAGGCCCCGATCTCACGAGGCACATGCTGTAGGCGGGCTCTTGTGCGAGTGTGCAATCCCCCTGACATTAGTAGGGTTCTGTGGGGACACGGGAGTCCATCCATATGCGGCTCATTGCAGAATCAGGGCCTTAGATTGTAAGCTCTTTGGAGCAGAGAACATGTCTTTTTATGCCATCTGTTAAGCGGCCATCACACCTTTGAACACTATAATAGAACAAATAATAATGACAATAATTATAGTAACTAGAGTAATAAGAAAAGAGCTGTCCAGATTTATGGCAAATAGCAAATCAGTAAAAAGCATGCTCTAAAATTTCAAAAGTATATAGGTATAAGCCTCTGAAATGAGGATCATTATCATCATGGTTTCTCCTTTGAATAATTTAGAAGGATTAATATCGATAAGCGGGGGAGGGGAGGAAATAAACTCAGCACAAGAATCTCCTGGGCCAGTGGATCCTGAACTGAAATGATTCTGCATTGAACTGGAAAAAGGAAACCAGAACAAGCCACTTCCCAAAGTTAAGTACACACTCAGCAGCATTCATCAGGGTTTGAGGTAGAGAGGATGATGTTTTCCACAAAACCTCACAGGTGGGGTGGGAGGGAGTGTGGCGGAGGGAACTCTTTCTAATCAAAGAACTTGTCACTGTCACTTTGGAGGTAGCAGATGCCATGAACAATAACTAGGATTCTGTGCCTTTGAAATGCATTATTAACAGGTTACATTCATTGCTATCTCCCCTCCTCTAACAAGCTTTCCTTTTTATTTTACTCTGGGCTGTCTATATCCCAAGTGGCAGGGGAACCTGTCATTTCTTATTTTCTTCCAAAGGAACAAGTGATTTTGGAGGAGAGGAGAGGATGACCAGCCCTTTCTGACCTTTTCTCCTTCAATTTCACTCCTTTCTTCTCCTCGAAAAAAATGGCAATCACACTAGGTGGAACTGACAAACTCATCTCTGTGTCAGACTGTTACATATACAATCGCCATGTCACTTGGCATCAGGAGAGAGAGAGGAGGTATTGACAGTAGTGTGGCCCCATGATGAGTCTAATCTGTTAGTAGATTTAAGCTTTCCTTCTGCATCTCATGCTCCTTCAGTGTCTACTACTTGGTGTAGGGTGAAGTTATTCAATTGTTGGGTGTTTAATTTTATACCAATGAAAATCTGCAATCTCCCTTTTTTAAAGTGGGTTTTTGTTTGTGTGTGTGCCTGCAAATTTCCCCCGTGAACAATTTAGATAGTGATAATTTGCACCTTTCATCGCAAAGGATCACAAAGCACTTCACAGATCTTCATGAATTAAATCTTACAACATCCCTGTGTGGTAGATAAGTGTTGTTATCCCCATTTTATAGATGGGGAAACTGAGGCACTGAGGCAAAGTGACCTGCCCAACATCACACAGAGTCAGTGGCTGCAATGAGGTAGAACTCAGGAGCCCTGACTCCCATTCCGTTGCTTTCATCACAAAGTCACACTCCATTGAAGGCTAAGTCATGGGAAAACCCATTAGATTGGCCAGACCCCTCTCCACCCTACCTATTAGGCCTAGCACAACCATGATTAAAGTTAGCGGAGGAAAACAATTAATCACTCTCATTTGGGGCTCTGAGAACTTGAGCAAGACAAAATACAAACTAGCTGATTCACTTCTTTAAGGCTGTAACGTTTGGAACGGTGAACCGTTTTTCTCTCCTCAATTCACCCTTCCTTCTCTCCAAAGCAGAGTACAGGGTCACGCCGAGAAATGCCTCCATTGACTGGAGCCTTTCACGCCTACTTTTCGTGAGGAGTCAATGGGTCTACACAGGAGTAAGGGTGAGGATTGGGCCCACCATGTAGGGCCAAGAGAAGGTGAGGGATTAAAGCAGGGGTCGGCAACCTTTCAGAAGTGGTGTGCCGAGTCTTCATTTATTCACTCTCATTTAAGGTTTTGCATGCCAGTAATACATTTTAATGTTTTTAGAAGGTCTCTTTCTATAAGTCTGTAATATAGAACTAAACTATTGTTGTATGTAAAGTAAATAAGGTTTAAGAAGCTTCATTTAAAATTAAATTAAAATGCAGAGCCGCCCGGACCAGTGGCCAGGACCCGGGCAGTGTGAGTGCCACTGAAAATCAGCTTGTGTGCCGCCTTTGGCACGCGTGCCATAGGTTGCCTACCCCTGGATTAGAGGGAGAGTCCTGAGAGCAGATAAATGACACTGGCATATTTTTTAAGCACAGAGGCATCAGGAGACAGAATGGGAGGGGGTCTTTGGGAGGAGAAAACTTAGGTGGCTCTGTTCAAGAAGGTCCTTAATCACGTGTCTATCTTTAAGCAAAAGGGCTACTCGCATGCTTAAAATTAGGCTTGTACTTAAGCATCTACAAGGGCCGCATCCTGAAGCAGGGAATTTGCCATTGACTTAATGACCACAGGATCGGACCTAGTGGAAGAGAGAAGGCGGCGGCACAGCCAGAACAACCTGTTCTAACACTTTCCCATCCCAAAGCAGCCTCGCAAAATTCTACTCGCATGATCACCCAGGGCAAGTCGTCGTTTTTGATGGGGGAGTGCACGAGCCGAATAGCGACATTTGTCATCCTCATCACCATAATGATGAAAAGGGCAGAGACTATCTACTGCTCTGTGTTTGTACAGGGCCTCGCACAATGGGCCATGTTCTTGGCTGGTCCCTAGGCACTACCATAATAAGCATGATTATCGCAATAAAAATGACAAGGGCCATTTAAGTATATTTTGTGCTGGGGCTGATACGTCCATAAGAGCGTTGCAGGATGCCCCAGCCTATGTTTGCCTATATTTGCCATTCTGCACAAATTGCCCTATGACATCCAACTGTTGTATAATTTATTTGCTTGTTTTGATATTGAGTGTAATTATGTGCACATAAGCCAGGTGGGTTTTGCCTATCAGAGGGCAATACCTCTGCCTCTCTCTGCCTAAATGCACTGGACTGATACATATTACCAACCACTGCACTCCAAAGATCCAGTCCTTACCAATAGATTCTAGCCTAGGGCAGAATGCCGTCCAAGCTGCCTCTGGGTCTGGCCGACTCACAGAGGTTCAGCAGAAGAAATCAGCGGATTTAAAAGCCACCACTGTGAAATCAAAATGTTTTAGCAAACATTAAATTGTACAACGTAGACAGTGATTAGCAATTAGCATTTGACTAGGAGTTTTTTGGTTTGGTTTGGTTTTTGTTTTGCATTTAAAACGAGAGTATTATTAAAATTTAATCTGAATTTTTAAAAAATTACTCTTAGAATCTCTTCACTTAAAAAAGAGTAGAGCAAACACTGCAGCTTTTTTTTTTTAAAGGACAAATCAAATTTTTAACCCCCACCCTCTACCTCACCCTAGGTAAAGCATCATTTTAGTTAAATCAATGTAAATAGTTCTGCCTGGAATACGTTTATTCAGGACTACATATTCCTGGCAGGCATGATATGCACTGGATAATTATTTCTAATATTGAATGGAAAAGCACAGCAAGATGGGGGGCTTTGTTCAGAGAGAGAGAGAGATTTTTCCACAGAAAACTCAGTTTTTTGAGGGTGGGAAGGATATTAGGTGGTAACAGCAAGAGCATAGATTTTTGCACTCCTATAAATCATTATTACTGGAATGTCCCTGAGGGAATTGGGAGAATGAATCAGTTACACACACACACACACACACACACAAACTTTTGTAACAAAAAAGAAAAAAGAAAAGAAAAGACCTAACTAACTTTAGGAACCCTTTTATAATTCCCTTCACCTACATCACGAATTGAACATGCAAAGGAGGGGCGGGGGGGAAATGAGAAAGGAGGGAAAAAAATATTCCGCCCAGCATGCAGATTATCATTTGAAAAGATTCTGTTGCTATGTTTTTGTCCCTGGGTGATGAAAATGAAATTGTCTGATGTGTGCGCCGTGTTAGATTTACCTTTGCAGGGTTCACCCACAATCAGTAGAGAGGGGTCATGCCACAATATGTCATCTCACAGCTCCATCACACCAACTCCAATTTATACGAGGAGGTATTATGCATTTCAAAGGAACCCCCTGCGCGTGGCTCTTGTTACTGATCTATATCACAGCTCGGCTGAGGGAAGATTAGTTCTGCTGCAAAGGCAACTACATGTATTTGTTTATTATTATATTATCCTTAAAGATGCACTATTCCCTTTTTTCTAAATGTCTAATTTGGAGTGTGCATTAAAAATTTCTGGATTTTTGTGGAGGTGATGGGGGAGTAAGAGGTGAGAACATTTTGTACTCTCCCACAAGGATACCTAAATAGTCTTAAGTCTCCCATGTGTCCTACTCATTAAAAAAAAAAAAAAAAGAAAGAAAAAACTATTTAAATGCAAATTTGAGTTTTAGCTGGGGACTCCCCCAAAAGCTTCTCTGGAAGCACCAGGGAAATAGGATTCAGAAATCTAAAATGGCTGACAGCAGTTGAATGCCCACAGAAAATGCTTCCCTTCTAAATACCCTCTTCCTCTTTTCCTCCCAAACCCCACTATCCCTAGGTTCTTCACTTCCCCGCTTTTGCTCTAGCATGCCCTGGTACAGCCTGGCTGAATGGCACTCAGCATTAGTTAGTTATCACTGTTCTCCACCATGAGTCTGTTTTACCTGAGGCAAAACACCACCCCAGCGAGTTAAAACTGATAATATTAGCCTTTCAACTTGTGCTCGCTGTTGCTTTAATCAACGTTTTCTCAGAAAGTAGACATTTTTGTCCCTGATAAAGGCTCTGAAGGATTTAATGAGGACACAGAGCATTACGGAACCTGGGAAGCCACGACGCTTTATGTAAATCCATATGTATTTCTGAACACAGCTTCACATTGAGGGAGGACACCAGATCAACACACAGAAAGAAAAGAAATCTCAACCCGCAACCAATAATTCGATGCAGCCTTTTATCTTTGGTGTCAGATTTCACGTGACCTACAGCCTCTAAAATCCAACAGGTCCTGGAAAGTTTTCATCGCTAAAAATCATATTAGTTTGATGAGAAAAAGATATGGCACATAAGGAGAATTATTCTAAATGGCTCACCTCAAAATCCTGCCTGAAATTTTTATGGTTTTAAAAGTAAAGCTGCCAAAGCAGGGAAATATCTCATTTCTCTGCCTACAGGTGTAAGTAGCAATTTGAAATATGCATATACAGAGAGCCTGATTTGTTGTTATATGCTCTCCCACTGCCTGCAGTACAGTATATACCCATAATGTTCCACCGTAGACATGCTATTACACATAATATGATCACTAACAATTAGTCAGCGAGACAGCGATATCTCTCAATGTGTTACTAAGAGTCCTTACGAACAACAATATAAACCTGCCACTTAGTCCTGCAGTTTCATATAGCGCCATAGAAGTGCATGGTGTATCCCATGCTAACAGAAAAAATAAGGTCCCCACCCCAAATTTACGGGGACCCTATATGAATCCTGGATGTTATGAGAAAGGGTTGTAAGATCAGACACTAATTTAGTACTATCACAAGAAAAGGTGCCTCGTGAAAATTAAGGGTTGCCCACCAGGGCACATAGTATTAATGTATTATTTACACATGTTTATTGTGTATACATTTATCATACTTTTGTATAATTATGGTATAATTATATAATTTGTTATAAATAATAATTATGATTATTACTAGGCCATATCCTGAGGTCCACTGAAAAAGGGAGAGATTATAGGGAATGCGAACAGACAATGTATTCCTGAAAGACATGTATTTAAAAAAAAGATAAACAGAATATGCCTGTCTTAACCCTCTGTTTCAGTTGTCCATACAGCTTCTGTACTGACTGTAATGACATTGACATTCTGAATCTCTCCAGTGGCGCTTTGGCTATCCCTGCACACAAACGATGTATCCTACTCATGAAAAGGTATTGATATAAATGACAAGGAATACACACTAATGCCCAGTCGTGCTGTCACTGAAGTTAATGGGAATTGTGCCCCTGGTTTTTCAGTGGAGAAAGAAAGAGGTCCAATTCAGTGCTGAGCCCATCTTCCTCTTTAGTCAGAGAAAAATAAGCCCGGTTCAATTCCCTGCTCTACCCGACTTCCTGCACAACAATGGGCAAGTCACATCATCACTCGGGGTCTGTCCACACTGCAGCTGAGAGTGAGCCTTGTGCTAGTGCACTACAAATAGCAATTTGGACTTCCCAGCTCCTCTCAAGCCCACCTGACCCACTAGGCTTTGGAGCTCAAGCTCCAGCCCGAGCCAGAACGTCCACATTGCCATTTTTAGCCTGCTGGCTCGAGCCCCATTAACGCAAGTCTGGGAGGCTTGCCCCCAGCTGCAGTGTAGACAGACCCTCGGTTCCCATATGTAAAAAAAGAGAATAACAGTTCTTCCCTACCTCCCAGGTGCAGTGTGAGGAAAACACATGACAGACCCTGCAGCACTCAGATACTATATTAATGGCAGTGATATAAATATCTTAGATAGACAGACTCCCCCCAGAAACCACGTTTTAGCACCGACAGTTCTGATCGCACAAGTTACTGATTACACTCTAGAGGATCAGGAGATGCAGCTTCTATTTCTGGCTCTGGCATTGACTTGCTGTGTCACCTTGGGGAAGCCACTTCCCCTCTGTTTCCGCTCCCACTTCTTGTCTTGTCTATTTAGACTGTAAGCTTTTGGGGGGCAGGGACTGTCTCTCACAACTTCTAGCAAAACAGAGTTCCCATCCTGGTGGGATCCTGTATGTGCTACTGTAATATAAATAATAAACAATGTTTCTCTGTGAGGCACATGTTAAGAAGCTTATGCACAGTCTTTGAAGGGCAACGTCACCTAGTGGATAGAGCACTAGACGGGGACTCAGGAAACCTGAGTTCTATTCCCAGCTCTGCCCCAGGCCTGCTGGGTGACTTTGGGCAAGTCCCTGCCCCCTCTCTGTGCTTCAGTTTCTCCATCTGTAAAATGGAGTAAGGATACTAAACCTCCTTTGTAAAATGCGTGGAGATCTATGGATGAAAGTGCTCTTATCTAGCTAGGTATTAATACTATTAATGGTCATGTCTTAGGGCCAGCAGGCCTGGCCTACAAGACAAAACTTAAGAAAAGCCTAACCATGTAGATTTTTTTTTAATTTTAAAACAACAGTTTACACATTCCAATGGCAACATCCTCTGCTCTAGAGTCCCATTGCGATGGAAAGTACTGACGATGCATTTCACAAATGCAAGTTACGAATTTATTATCCTCTGAATTACTGTATAAATACTGACACTCACTAAACACATGGCAAAGCAGTGCAGCAGATTCTGCCTCTGCAACTCCATGGGAAGCCACGTTACATGCGGATCTCTCAGCCAGGCTGGGCGGAACGTGCTTTGTCCATCATTCTAATCCCCTTTCGAAAGGGTCCATGAGTGAATGTATCTTATGCAGCCGGCTATACGTGCTCAGTAGCTGTTCTTGTAAACAAATCTCAAAGCTGGGTTTATTTATTTATTTTAATGTAGGGGAATTTTAAAACTCTGAAAGATGCTGCATTGTCAGCTTAAAGAGTGAAGTCCCCTATTCATCCACACAAGTTATGCACTTTCAGTGCTGGCTTGCTACACGGCGTTCTGCCAATATGCTTTAACTCTGACCTGGAAGGATCAAGGAGTGTGGGAAGAACGTGAGGTAACTGTCCCCTTATCTATTTACTCCTTGTCCTTTCTACTGAGACAGTCAACAAAACTGCCAAACAGTGCCCAGTTCCCGTGGCTTTAATTTCGCAGACGCAAACACACAGAGAACCAGGCAGAGATCCACAAAAACGGAAGGCGAATTGTGATTCATGGTTTACCTTTTATACCAATCCTGCTTTAAAACACCCACAAAAATCGAAGGCTCAAGACACCCTCAAGAATCATGGCATAGTTCATATTAAATATATAAGGGAACGTTTGCATTCAGTACATTAACACAATGGGGAAAATCCTCTGCTGCTGTAAGTCGGCATAGTTCTGTTGAAGCCAATGGAACTACGACAACGGAAATCGGCTGAGAACCTCAATCAGTGGGTTTGCCTTGAATAACCCTGTATAAACCAAGGCCACAGGTGCTACAGCAGCACGGCTACCACAACGGATAGCCTCTTCCTTCAGCAATGGGAGGGGTTTTTCCATGGCTGTAAGTAATCCATCTCCCTGAGCGGTGGCAGCTAGCTCCATGGAAGAGCTCTCTTCCCTCGAACTAGCCTCATATACACTGGGGGTTAGATCGGCTTAGCAACAGCACTCCGGGGTATGATTTTTCATACCTCTGAGCTCCATAGTTATGTCAACCTATTTCTTAAGTGTAGATAGGGTGACCAGATGTCCCGATTTTATAGGGACAGTCCCGATTTTTGGGTCTTTTTCTTATATAGGCTCCTATTACCCCCCCACACACACACCCCCTGTCCCGATTTTTCACACTTGCTGTCTGGTCACCCTAAGTGTAGACCAGGTCTAGGTGAAGTCAGCAGGTTACATGGGGTTTAAGTCAAGGCAGAACTTAGCTTAATGAGGCCTGGTCTGGTCTACACTTAAAACTTACAGTGGCCCAGTTATGCTGGTCAGGGTGCAAAAACACGCACACCCTAGTGATATAGCTATGCTGACAAACTCCAAACACCAGAGGGCTTCTGGTGGCATAGCTAACATCATTTGGAGAGGGGTGTTCTTACACCAACAGAGAAACTCCTGTCAGTGGACGCTGCACCCACACTAGGCGGCTATGCTGGCATGGCCATACTGACATCGCTATGCCAGCTCTATATTGTAGATATAGCTATTGTAGATAGTTAGCCTGAGTAACTAAGCCCAGCTCTACACCTACAACTTAGGTCCACCTAGCTAAAAATTCACACCCCTGAGAGAGTCGTTAAAATGACCTAAGACCCAGTATAGGCACCACTCGGTTGATGGAAGAATTCTTCCATCAACCTACCTACCACCTCTCTCAGGGTGGATTTAAAATTTTTATTTATTTATTTATTTAATTTTAAATTTTAAATTTTTATTAAGATGATGTTAAAATAAAATGGGAACAGAGTTTGAGCCTAGAAGTTTCTGGTTATCAGGGAATAACGTACAGATTATCGAGGGTGCAAAGTTTGGTTTAAGATCAGGTGGCATGAGGAATACATAATCTGCAATATCCTCGATTGGGGGTAAAAGGTTGATGGGTCAAAGTACAGGCATTGAGATATGAGGGTATGAAGTTCATAGAGTGGCTATGTTCGGGTGTGGAGTATAATGAGTGGATATGATGATGAGGATGGATTGACCCTCATTTGGTGAGATTTAATGTTCAGGGAGTTTATGGTTCCAGTTCATATGATCCAACGGAGAAGGTCACTTGGTCCCTTTCTCGTAGTCAAAGAACAATGTCACTCTGGCTCATGCCTCCTGGTACTCTCGGTGGCCGGTGATGTGCTTGATGTAGATGTCCCTGGACCATCGGATGGTGTCTGAGACCATGAGGTGCCTACTACAGTGACAGAAAACCCACTTTCATCGCTATAGCAAGTGTCTACCCTACAGTGGCATAGCTACAGTGCTGCGGCTGTGCCGCTGTAGCACATGCTGTTTAGAAACACCCTAAAGTAAAACAACAGGTTCCCATCTCCTCTGGAAAAATTAGTATTTTTAAAGACAAGATTAGAAGCTTGTCCCAGCAGTTTAGGGACAGTTGTGAACATTTTCACTAGGACATCATTGGAAAGATTCTATGGCTTATCGTTTTGTTCTGCCACTTTTTTATATAACTTTTTTTTTAAATAAAGGATACATTTTCCCCTCTTATTCTCTCAAGAGACCAGCCTAGAGCAAACAATTTATAATTGCTCAGGATTTATTAAGGTGGAAACGTTTCACAGCCATGCATAATTTTATTTCCCTCTAAAATGGTCTTTTATACTAGGAGTTTGACTCAGGGATGTGTGGGGCCCTAAAATGTGTGGGCATGTTTAAGTGTGCGGTGACTCTCATTAACTGCTCAACTAAGCACATGCTTTAGTAGAATACAAGAGACAAGGACTTATCTGCCCTTTAAAATGTGAAGGGTGAAAATAACCGTCCTTTTTGGTAGGAGCAGTAGATTGGTATCCTTCTTCACAAATGAAAACGC
This sequence comes from Terrapene triunguis, assembly GCF_002925995.2. NCBI lineage: Eukaryota > Metazoa > Chordata > Testudines > Emydidae > Terrapene > Terrapene triunguis. The sequence continues at coordinate 13,605,758 of NW_020664582.1, forward strand.
TGCCGAAATCAGGCCAATGTTTCAGTGGCTGTGTTTTTCTTACACACAAGGAGATCCATTTCTAAGTATTGCAAGATAAGGGTATTGTGAGAGAGGACAGGGCACTGGGTAGTCAGTGTGGGAAGAACACATGTGGGAAGGCAAAGTTCCACATCTATGGCTCACAGAACAGGGCTGTCTTCAGCAGGGGGAGTTTTCTGTTGCACTTTTTTATTTACTTGTCATTTGTGGGCTGGTTTCTGATCCCCTTACTCATGTCTAACACTGTACTTACTCCATGAGTGGTCCCATGGACGTTAATGGGACTTTCTGTGACGTATGGTGCTATTCACCAGGAATAAGGGTATCAGTATCTGGTCCCATGTTAACAGCATGCCTAGATTTTTTGTTATAATTATTGGGCCTGAATTTCAGCTCCCCACAATTCCTGCTCAAGTCACTGGGAGTGCTCAGCAACTAAGAAAGTCAGGCCTATTGTCCATTAAAAATACCTCTTGATGACGTACCTGTACTTTGCACCTGAGGAGACGTTCTATCCACACATCATTCTCTTTATGTTTATTCGCTGCTGTACAACTCATCTCGCATGATGCTGAAAAGCAGCATTCTGGAGTTTAAAATATTTTTGATCAACAGGCAACTCCGCACCCCAGCACATTAACCCAGTGATAATTAGCAATTGCAATCAACAACTGTGCATGTTTGGCTTGTTGCAGCATATATTTTGGCAGTGGTCACTTGCCTTATTTTCCTTCTCAGCTGTCACACCAGGTCTAAAAGCCCCACCCCATGCATGACAGGTTTGTGTAATAATGACATTGCAGTGACTGGCATTGGCTTTTTAGGAATCGACACACTGAATACTAACCACCTGGCTCTCTCCGTGATTCCTCCAGAAATCTGCACTATGCGCTCTGGACCAAATCCCATGGCTTCAAATTACCGTACACTGGTTCAGTTAGGAGTGCAAAATTAAAGGGGATACACGTCACCCCTTTTGCTGTACCTGCAGAATGCTAGAACGAAAGATGAACAGATAAACTTATATGAAAGAAAATGAGACTATTAATTAACTAACACTGGAATAGGCTCATATTTCACTTTCAAGTGTACAGTCCATTTACGTGGAATTTCACCTACCCCAGCATTTCAATGTTTTGTACTTTCAGCACTGTATTAAAGCAAATGCAAGGTTTGAGAGCTGACTGCATCAGTGACACTAGTGGAAATCTAGGTATGTGTACAGGGCCAGATTCTCATCTGGTGCAAAACAATGTAGCTGCATTAGTGTCAATGAAGGCATGCCAATTTATACCTGCTAAGAATCTGACCCATAGTTTTCCTAGGGTTTTCCTACCAATCATCAATGCAAATCACATTACACAGATACACAAATGTGCTAGCTGCACTATAGTTGGCACAACTTTGTTTCCAGAGGCCTAATTCTGCTCTCGTTTAGTCCAATGTAAATTGGGAGTCATTCCTTTGAAGATAATGGAGTTTCACCGGTGTATAACTAGGCTAAGAGATTGAAATAGAGTTTAATGCAAATGGCCATTCTGGGGGAAATAGTGCTCCCAACAGCTCCAACGTGAATTGTTAAATATTTTCGCTTAAGTGAAAAATCTTTGCAGTATGGCTCATTAAGTTCCCTTCATAGCACAGATAATCATTGGAAAAGAAAACTCAGAAACCTCGGGCCAGTTTCTAATCCCATTTATAATGGTGTAAATCCAGAGTAACACCATAAAGACAGATGCTGATCGCTCTTGCACCAGTGCAAACAGGAGTAACTACACCTGTATAGAATTAACGTGAGAGATCAGAATCAGGCCCAGTGATTCCATTTGATTTCACTCTGGATTTACATTTACACTGAGATGAGTCTCTGGGCCCACGACTATAGCTGTCTTCACACTAGTATCACACAAGTATCTTTTTGTGAATGATTTGAAGCATATGGGTGATGGGTGGGTGAAGGGATTAAGCCCCTCCTACCCTCACGTTCTTTGCCACTGAATTTCCCAGAGTTCCTATTAAGAAAGAAAACTGTCTTCCCCCCTCCATTTCTCTCTTGTTCTCAGTAAAACCACACTCATTTCACTACTTTGAAAGCTTATAATATGATGGGTGAAAACAATTAAATGAAATAGACTGGTAATACCCATGGGAAAACATTTTTAGATATGATATTACAATCTTGTTTCAAAATTGGATTTTGCCAAGAGGAAATACAGTTTATTATAAAACACATTTTCTTTTAATTTAATTATATAATCTTTGACTTCAGAAAAAGGATGCTTAAATCAGACCCATTTAATTTTCAAGTGTATTCACCCATCACCTAGGGCAAATTGGCTTAAATTAGTAGGTGACTATATAAGTTCTAGATATGTGTCAGACAAAAATTTATCTGTGAACTCTGTACAAAAGACCATCTACATCAGCAGCACAGCAGCAAAAATACAGGGATTGGAGAGACAAGTTTTTGAAGAGCAGTATTTGCTCTGATCTCAACAATACCGGTTACAAAACCAGATTTGGGACTTTTTTTTCTTTGTTAATGTTTTGCCAGATCAGTTCATCACGCTGCATGTCTGCACTATGCCAATAAAAACTGATGACCTGCAGTTAGTTTCTACCAGGTGCATTAAATTCCCATAACGTGAACAGATCTTGCTAAGTCTACCATAGCCTCTTCTTTTGCAGAGATTACATTTCCAACCTAATGACAAGAGCAGTTTGTTCAGACATTGTAGGCTCTAGCAGAACAGTCATTGAACTCTTCCTACCATCTGTCACGGTGACCCAGGCTACCAGAGGCACATTGCTAACTGTAGGCTTGCAAAATAGCTGGAGAGGGGCAATATTTTGTGAGTTAAATTTAACTAATCCCTTCCCATCCCCCCTTTTTTTTTTTTTTTTTGCATTTCCATAAAACATGATGGACACCTCCAAGAGCAGAGTAGAAAGCTGGATGAAGAGAGGGAAAAGGTGCCAGCTTCACTGTGAAGGCTAATTGCCGCAAAGTAGAATTGAGGTCATTTATGCTGAATTCTTCTGGCACCTGCCTGCTTTACTGTTGTCTTTGCAACAATCAACACAGCACTGGCAGAAAGCATTTCTGGCTCTATTAAAGAGAGATAACCTCACCTCCTTTCCCCTCACCAGGCTGCCCCCTATCCCCCTCACCTGCCACAGGAAGGAAAAGTTAGGGTAAGGTTGCCAAATAGTAATAATTCTTTGTACTAATGCGGCACCTATCATTCCTGGATTTCAAAGCACTTTAGAAAAGTGAGAACTATTCTCTTCCTACAGCTAGAGAAACTGATGACAAAGAAGTTGTGACTTGTCCAAGATCATAGAGTAAACAAGATCCAGATCTCCTTATTCCCCGTCATCATTCTAACTACCGGACAGTGTTGCCTTTCATGGAAAAAGCCACAGACACTGATGGAAAGCAGATGGCTTTGCACACAAACTAAATTTTATTTTTCCACATTTCCATTCAAATCAAAAAGGCGAGCTACAGGTGCTGCAGCATCAGTTTGGTCTTAAGGCCTGCCATGACTATTAATATTAAAAAACACTTTACTTATTTACACCTGGGAAGAATCTCATGAGCTGGTAGGTCCTAAAGACTAGAAAATTAAAATGCTCATTGAGACACAAAATTTCAAAGCACCTCCAAGTGTGGCATTTATAGAAGCAAATATGTGCATGTGGATACTGCACTTTGCAAGTCAAGACTTTACGGCTGTTCTACTGCTGTGATAGAGTACAACGGCTTGCTATGGTATTACAGAAATTTCCACTGTGAAGTGAAGATACTGCAGTGCAGTCAGCAGTGACTTTTTAAAAGCACATAAGTAATCATAAACAATAACACACATGACATCCTTCATCATAGATCTCTAAAGCTCTTTCCAAACCATACTGGTATCAAGTCTCATTTTGCCCAGGTAAAATATGTGCTGACATGCACAAATGCCAGTTTCTTCAAACTAGTGTACTCACAAATTTTGTGTCCACATTTCTGGAGACCAATTTAAAAAACCTGGCCACAGGTATGTACCGGTTAAGTCCTTTGTGTTGCAGAATTCCTGAGCTCTGCTAAGCTCTCAGATAGAACAAGGTCTAATTTTGCATCCCTCCAGCGAAGTTTGCTCCACCATCACATCCATCCATTGAATGGTACACAACAGTCCCAACTTGTCAAAAAAACCTGGATGACTTTTTTCCTAACAGCAGCCATGCCAGAAACCCAGCCATAATTATAAGGAAAGAAAACACTGCCAAACTAAAGTGCAATTTTATGTTTATAATTTATTGCATCCCGATGGATCTGAAAACAAAAATTAAAAAATTAGACAGGTCCTTGGCAAAAGATACTTTGATTCCTAAAAGCTGACATCTAAGCATGTAGCACGCTCCTAGTGGGCAGCTTTCACTGCAGGTTCAGTTATCTCTAGCACTACAGAAGAGGAAAACTCTTAAAAAGTGATCCCAATTAGTGGGCAAGGCAGTTTAAGGGCAAACACTAAATAAACCCAATCAATTCTCATCAGAAAGTCAGTGGTAAGAATCATTTTTTTAAATTATAGATGGCAAATTTAAAATTCCTACAGCCAAATCCTGAAGCCCTTGCTCACTGGAGGGGAAAAAACCCGAGTGTGTAAAGGACTTCAGAATGTGGTTCCTGGTTTGTATCCCGCAGTCTGTCTGCTGGACTGGATGGGAAATTATAGGGTCCCAATTTTACACAGGTACTGTATTCTTTGCATAACCAAAAGGTGCTGTAAATTCCTAGATAAGAGTGCTATGTAATTTGGATGGAGATTTTCAAAAGCACAAAGGTGAGTTGGGGCCCAACTCCAGTTGACTTTCAAATCATTTGTAAAACATTTGGGTTGTTAGATATAGATACATGTGTGTACGCACGTGCATATGACGACTTGCAACAGGTGGTGGGCACCTCCCTCCCCTTTATCTTTGAAATTCTCCCCGTTAGCTACTTAGGGTCTGATCCAGAGAGGTACCAAGTACTCTCAACCCCCAGTGACTTCAGCACTTTGCAAGATCAAACCTTAAATGGACAAACCTTGACAGTAGCTAAAATGCAGATGAATTCCAAGTGTTATGAAAACACATGATCTCAGCCATGGCTGGCAAATAAACATTACAAAGAGCTGTTTCAAATCTTTGTAGTAGCAAATCTCAGCACTTAACTAGTAATGCAATAAGTCCTATCAAGAGCATGCTGAAAGGTGGAATAAATTTCATGGAGAACAATGCTGGTGATGTATGCATATGACCAACACACAATAAAACTGTAGAATGGTAGAAAAAAATGCATACAGTCAATACAATAAAATCAGCACAAATATAGGCTGTGTAAGCAAATAAATCTAACTATCCAAATATTTTACAACACACACACAGAACACAATTTTCCCCCCAGAAATCTTAGGGTAAAAAAAAATTATACTGTTTTGCATCTCGGTGTATTGTAAAGGCATCAGCGGCTGTCTGCACAAATTACCATTCATCTAGGCGTTGTTGTGGAAATTTTCAAGGGATTTGCAGTAATTATATGACAAAATGCTTGCAAATCTCACTCATTGCTGAATAGAAACACACGGGTCAAAGATTGAACACTCTCAGCTTGGTAATTTGTAAATGTCAATCAGACTGGGGGCCACTGGAGGCATATAGGCATAAGCAGTGAAAAGCAGAGCGATTCCGTAGCAACCAGAAAAAGGCTTTTCAATACAGATTATAAAAGGCATAGGATAGTTTTACTTTCCAGCCTTTAAAAAAAAAAAAACTAACTGATCATCTTGCACCAAGAGAAGAGGGGAAAGGAGGGGAGATAGGAGGAGGGGAAGTAGAGAAAGGGAGGAAAAACAGTTTAAATAAAACTGGTGAGATTAAATTAACTGATACATACATTCGCAGTGGTAGATCGTTTGCTCTGTAATAAATATGGACTCCTATCTTCCCTTCTCCAAGACAGCAAGGAAAGCAAAATAAAATTAAAAGATATAACAATAAAAATTATAAATGCATTGCGGTCCCCCTGTAATGAAGGCTGTTGCAGAGTTGGTTAGTATGTTATCCATTCAGATCATAAATAGGTAGTAGGAGTCAAGCTGAGGGGGTTTTATTTACCCCTCCTCCCCCTTGTGCCCCCTAAAAATCCTCCCCACTACAGGATGTACTTAGTTTAGGATTTTGGTTTAAAAGATAAAGCGTCAACTGAACGTACTTCCATTTTGCTGAAAGTGGGATTTGGAACTGAAATGTTTTAAACTCTACAAAAGAAATAATCCAAGCACCTACCTCTCCATGGGAAATACATTTAAGTGACCTGATATGCCTCTAAAGAGAAGCATCTTTTATACAAGACAGATATTTCAGACACAATTACATACGAGATCCTGAATGGGCATTGAGAATTCAGGGCAGTTGCCCTCAGGAATCGGTGGCTTTTTTAACAGCATGCCCTCCATTTCAATGCTAAAAGAATGACGTTTTGGTTAAAAATTGCAATGGTTAAAAAAAAAGGAACAAAATGACAGGATTCCGATGTCTTGTCTTAACAACTACTACTAGCAAGACCAGAGGAATTCCCCATCGATGCTTCCCCAATTCCACCCAGAAACTCTACCATCCCAGGAGTCTGAATGGAGAGATACGTCATGCAGGACACCATTGAAAACTTCTGGCCATATGTTCAGTCCCTTCTGGCTATTTATTAGAAAATGGGATTTCTCCCTCATTTTGTCCCCCTGTCTGACGACCAAGCCCCCTGTGATGCTGATCACAAGACACTGAGTCCCTCTTCTCTCATTGATGTAACAAATTAGGATATCAGTGAGAGTTGGGAACATTCTGAACCTACCTGGAACAACTTCTTTGCATTAGGACTCAAGGTCCCAGCAAGCAGTGAGGGGCAGTGTACAAAATAATAACCCAGCTCTTTCGCTTAATGAGAACAGTACTTTTGGTTTCAATCACAATGGGCTTATGTCCCCAGTCACCCCCTAACTGTTGCTTTGAATTTTTGGGTTCAAGTTGCTTCTGCACCTCAAAGTAAAACTGAGTCAAAACTACAGAGTTTCGTATCAAAAGGACAGATGGGCCCGTGCCACAAAATTCAAATTTGGCTCTGGATCAAAATCTGAACTTTCTCAAAGTTTTGTCCTGGGAATTTCAATTTGGGCCCCTTACAGAAAGAGGCCCACTCTGTGGAGTTTGGTGGCTTGGAGTGGTTCTGTATTCAGGTTATGGCTTGGGGCTCATTTCTTGTCACAGTCATATGAAAGCATGAATCAGCCCAGGTTTGTTCAAAAGGGGCTTGATCCAAATTCCACTGGAGTCATAAGAACATAAAAATAGCCATACTGAGTCAGACCAATGGTCCATGTAGCCCAGTGTCCTGTCTTTTGACAGCGGCCAGTGCCACATGCTTCAGAGGGAATAAAAGAACTGGACAATTATCAAGTGATCCATCCCATTGTCCAGTCCCAGTTTTGGGCAGTCAGACGTTTAGGGACATGTAGAGCATGGAGTTGCATGACCATCTTGGCTATTAGCCATTGATGGACCTATCCTCCATGAACTTATTTAATTCTTTTTTTAACCTAGTTATACTTTTGGCCTTCACAACTTCCCCTGGCAATGAGTTCCACAGGTCGACTGTGCATTGTATGAAGTATTTCCTTTTGTTTGTTTTAATCCTGCTGCCTATTCATTTCATTGAGTGACCCTTGGTTCTTACATTATGTTAAGGGGTAAACAATACTTCCCTATTCACTTTTTCCACACCATTCATGATTTTATAGACCTCTATCATAACCCCCCTTCGCTGTCTTCTTTCTAAACTGAACAGTCCCAGTCTTTTCAATCTTTCCTTGTATGGAAGCTGTTCCATAATCCAATCATTTGTGTTGCTGCCTTTTGTCCTTTTACCATGGATTCATATAGTGGCATCATGATATTTTCTGTCTTATTTTCTACCTCTTTCCTAATGGGTCCTTTCCATAAGACTCTTTCCATTGACTTCAATGGACTTTGAATCAGACCCATGGTTTCCTAAACTCAGCATCTCGGTGAGTTCAGAATGAAGTTCATTATGAAATGTCAAACCTGGCAAGTTGTGTTTGTGTATTTTTTTTCTTACTAACATGTCACAGGACCCTAATCATGGGACAGCAGCTACCTGCCAGGGATCGGTTTCGATAGGGCTAATACGTTCTCTCTTTCTCTCTCACTCACACCCACCCACCCAGCACCATTATCTGGTAGTCTCCCAGAAGTACATGAGGACCCTGATTCAGCAAGGTACTTAAGGACGTGCATCACTTTAAACTTGTGAGCAGTAGAAGTAGACTGCAGTAGCACAGTTCTTTTGCCTACAGTTACACATGCTTACTTACCTTACTGAACAACATCTCTATATGGATGGAGACGGACTGAATTAGCCTTTCACCTCTGGAAGTACTTCTTCTGGACCGGGTTTAAGGCATGTTGGTCAGGGAGAAGTGAAATGGAAGCCTGCTCTAACCATGCACAGAGGACTCCAATCTCCAGTACTGTCAATCCAGCCCCCTTTCATGAACAATAAATTCACTCAGAGAAAGATAAGGATCTAAAATGCACTTCTACACAAGCATATTATTCTGTAGTTAAACCAACCATTTAATGGCCTCAAAACATAAAAACATGTTCCTTGGTATGTGGTAACTACCAGGGCTAGAAAAGTTAAAATAAACAGAGCAGTATGCAGTGGCATAGACAGAAGATTAATGCATAAATCAAGGAAATTCTAGAGAGTTTTGTGAATACCAGACATGAAGGCTATAAAATGTATTTTATTATAAAATACAGGATTTTTTGCCCCAAGATTCCAAGAAAAAATAACTGCCATAATTGCTTATATGGCGAATATCACTATACCCTCACTACAGACCACGAGGTCAAACCCTGACGACAAATGTGGGTCAGGAAGTATAGAAATCACAGAAATAAGGAGCAAGCCCCCTCTTCCACCCATTTGAATTGGGGGCTCAAGAACATAGGAGAGCATGGCTATTTTCACTAGCAGTAAATGATATGGCAAGCAGGCAGAATTGTGAGGGACAGGCCATTAATGTCTCATTGTTTCCTTGTTCTTCCCCCTTTGTCTGTCTATATCCAGTTGATGACCCTTGTCTTATACTTAGATTTTAAGTGCTCCTGGTCAGAAACTGGCTTTTTGTTCCGTGTTTGCATAGCACCTAGCACAGTGGAGTTCTCAGGCATTACTGCATTACAAATAATAAATAATAATATTACCCATGCTGAGAGGCCAGAGCGCTATGCTGACTCTGTGCTGATTGTCCCTGGCAGCCCCAGACTGAGCCTCGGCTCCCTCACCATCTAGGTCCCTCCTGGAACCTGGTCATCTTTCTCCAGTTCCACTCACCATACTACACAGCTGTGCTGGGTATAAAATCGTTACAAACCGCCGCTCAACCTGCAGAATGTTATTTTCCTTCTGTCATCACTATCTTGGGCAGAATCCCATTCCATTAAGTGAAACTCCAATCAGGAGGAGCGAATTTGTCATGGGAATGGGGGTCCAGGAAGCAGCAGCCTACCTGCTTTCTTTTCCTCCTTCCAAAACCCCAGCTCAGCAGTTGCATGGGTTTGCCTCAGGGACTCCCAGCAGCCACGCTACTGTGGAGTAACTGTATCTTCCCACGGGTCTCTCCTGCATAGGACTGGTCCTGGCCCTTATTTAGTCTCTCTCTATCTCAAATCAGCCATGCTTTGCTTAAGAGACAACTTTCCCTAACTTGCTTGGTAGTGCACATATCACATAGATTCCCTAGATACTGGAAGTTAACCGTTGATGTGGTTAATATCACTCCATAGTTTGTACAGCTCCTAGCACAATGGGATCCTGCTCCACGACTGGGGCTTCTAGGTATTAACACAGTACAGATGCCCCCCGACTTACACAATCGTTCCGTTCCGGAAAGCCTTGCATAACTCGAATTTTGCGTAAGTCGGAAACGTACACCCGTACGTTACGCAAAAATTTCCGCAACTCGAAAATGCTATTTCTGGCTTATGGAATTTTTTCCGTAAGTGTAAATTTGCGTAGGTCGGGTCTTGTGTAACCCGGGGAGCATCTGTACAATAATAATAATGATAATAGATGCTGCCTCTGCTAATTGTATAATATTGTATTTGGCTCTTCTTCTGCCTCTATGCCAGGACTCATGGGAAATATACCATACCACGGTTTTTCTAAGTGTGCTTATGTTGTAAAGGTTTGCCAAACAAAATAGTAAATAAACCCGTAAGAGTTGCCATGTGTTCTTGCAACAGAAGATAACAATTGTTTGTTCACACACAAAGTCTACATTCTTCCTTGGCAGCGTCGCTGTATAGTAATTAACTCATGCCTCTTGATCCAATCCTGGTCATGGATGATTTCTGACAGAAAGCATTTAGATATTAGTTCAATATTATAACCTGTAACTTTTTGGTGTAAGTTTCCTCTTCCACCTGGTTTATGATTCTTGCCTTGTTCACCTAGAACTGGGAACAGGAATGTGCAGTTGTTTCCTATCTGATTATTTTGTGTGGGGAATACTTACAGCATTGAAAATCTGATACCTGCTGTTGTAATTAGCTCCACCCTCAACTGAATTTAATGAATCTGAGAAAAAAATTATGAAGTACCATAAAGCCACGAGAATCATAAAAAGTATAATAAAATTGAGAATAGCTATTAAGTTATAAATACAACCAATACATGCAACATCACTCAGATGGCAGAAACTAGCTATAAAATAAAGACACTTTAAACCCTCATTCTACAAGTGACTAAATCTCTTAATTCACAAGTCACACTTTCCTTTATGGCATCCAATCCTATTGTCTGTATCAAGAGTTTTATAACATAGAACTTCCTGTAGCAGCTAAAAATATACACACAGGACAAAGGAGTTCATTCATTCCTTTCATATCTTTTACAATCTCTCAGCAAATGGTTACCCAGGTCTCCACTTTGTTCTTACAAAATGTCTCACTTAACTGATTCCCTAAATACCGAGGAAGTGCAAAAAGCACTCTCTGGAGTTATTTTATCACATGAGAATGGTATGGGGGGGGGGGGAGGAGTTGGCACACGTTAAAAAAAAATTCTGGAGTTTTCAAATACATCAGACTTGAAACCCTATTGTCCTACAATATACACAGAGCCCAATTCTGCTCTCACTTACATCACTGTAACTCCACTGAGGTCAACTGAGTTACCCTAAACTGACACTGATGTAACACAGAGCAGAATTTGGGCCAGAGTGTTCAATATATAAATACGGGACAAGATTCTGATCCCACTTACACGTGTCAATGCAGAGTAACACCACTGACTTCTACAGAGTTAGTATTAATTATTATCAATTATTATTATTATTATTTGTATTACCATAGCTCCTAGAAGCCCCAGTCATGGACCTGGACAATTTGAACAAAAAGGATGGTCGCTGGCCCAGAGAGCTTGCAATCAAAGTAATTCTGCTTTACAACTATTGCAACAGAGATGAGAAAATGGCTCATTAGACACCTGTCACATTACACAGCATTTCCATCTAATGAAACCAAGGTTTACATTACGTAGGGCCCAATTCTGCCACACATACTCATAACAAGTAGCATCTTACTATGTAAGTAGTCCCTTTGAAATCAATGGGACTATTTGCATAGCAAGGTGCTACTCAGTGTGAGAAATGGTGGCAGAAACAGGTTCTATATATTCACTTTATGTATTCCATGTTATCTTGAACACAAATAGTACTCGGTTAACAAACGGCTGCCCAAAACTGCTGCATTCACTTTTACAGGCTTTAAAAAAAATAATTTACGGAGTGGAACAATAATATGTTGTGCAACAACAAAAATAAATGTTTACAAGGCAAGTGTGTTTCATTTCGATCACTATAACCTTAAAAGCAGATAATTACTTGTCAAGATTTCCAATCACTGTGAGATCACTTCTTGCTTTTATTTACTTTAAAAGTCCTGCATATTATGAATATTCATTGAAATAACTTAAAAGCCCCACTCACAGCCCATTATGTTTACTGTTAGCCCAATAAAAACAAATACTTTAATGATAATATTTATATGAGAATTTAATATTATTTCACCTACGTATTGGCTGAAAGTTCAGCTTTCCCTTAAAGTGTAGTTAATTTACTGAAAATAAGTAACCACTATAAAAATATGCTGCGGATTATAAGTCAGAGGCACATGCCTCTGTATGTTTGTTTTCTGTGCTTCTGCATTTCTGAAAGGATTTCTGCTGAATTTCTAATTTAATTTTTGGCGACAGTATTAGAGCAAGAAAAACTACAGCATGACTTTTCTTGGAAATATTAAAAATATGTGATGGATAGTTTAGTGCAATTGTTTCATAAAAAGATGACTAGACAAAAACACGAATGCCCGGCAGATTGACAATGAAACTTGACCTGAAAAATCTTCTTATAATCCAACAGACATTGGAAAATACATTTACCATAGAATGTATTCTAGCTTCTTTTTAACAAAACAAAATGAAATGAAATAATGTATGCACCTGCTTTACCATAACAAAAACCAAGCAAAACAGATCAAGGCAGCTTTACTAGCTTGTTGTTCAAAAGGTCCATAGCATCTTGACTCATTGTGGCTTGTCTTATTAATGCTGGTTCACTAAGATACTGGATAACTCTGGTGAGTCACTATTTACAATGGGCTCTCAAAGATACACAAAGAGAAGAGAAGGGAACAGCAATAATCAGAAAAGTCTATGAGGATAATTTACATTAATTTTAATATAGACCATACGTTACTGGTCATGGTTAAGTTTTAAAACAGTTTGTTAATATGTACATGAGCGGCTGACCATTTTCCACCAGGATTGCTTGTACTTCTACTTCATACTGTATCATTAGAATTTTAGAGATAGTATTAACCATAACGTTTGTGAAAAAGACATCCATACCACCTAACCACGTGAAATGGCTATTTGACTTCAGCCCTCCCATAATTAAAGAACTTTTTCTGCTTGTAGTGATTTCAATTAGTTTTGCCACTTATTATAATGGAGACAGGATTGGGTCCCTAATATGTATTCATCATACTTTCCTTAATGTTTTCCAGCAAGCCTTTAGTGGTTTCTAACTTAACACCTTTATGGCATTTAGACTTCCTTTGCTAGAAAGGATCGATTGGACTTACTGGTAATTTTCCTTTCATGGATTCAACAAGATTTGGTTTTTTTCCCCGCTCTATAATATATATAAAATATATTAGGATGCAACTCAAGCACCGACTTGGAAATAACTAACAGTACACAAATGTTTAGCCAACTAAAAACAGGGGTGAGGGGAAGGGCTTGTATAATAGAAATGCAAACTACTGGCCTTTCTATTTTTTTCTTTCTTACACTAAATGTGTCTGACAGGAGGTAAGCAATGCCAAACGTAATCTGAAATTCATCAACACAAATGGCTGCCGTTCTTGAGTGGGCAGTAATCAGAGGCTGTGTGGCAGTAATTGGCTGCTACAATCTATCTCCTCTCTCACTCGGTAAACATTCCACAGCATTAGACAACAGCAGAGTTAATTTCAATACGCCTCTTGCTATCAAATGAAATTGGCAGGGTAAATAGGAACCACTGTTTATTTGCTACTTACCTCTGTCTTGTTCAGCTTAAATACTGAGTAAAAGCAAGTGCCATTAGGTCAGAAAGAAATTATACAGCCAAACATCTGGCTGCAAGTGAAAAAGATATTAAAGATTAAAAGAGAGAACGAGAGAGAAACATACCAGTGTCGTTTTATATATAGGTAAATAATAATTAAACAAAATCTCAGTCAGAGACTTTCAGTTGTACTTGAATACTAGAGAAATATTAATTTCCATATTTCCTAAAGTTATATCTAATGTAATAAAATAATTTTAGATGGGAATGAGTTCTGAAATAGAAATGTATTAAGAAATGGTGAGTGATGTATTGTTTATCCATGTGAACTAATGAAGTCACAAACATCTAGCAATGAAGTACTGGGGGGAAATGTTATATGCGTTTGATGTCTTTCTGTCTGAGAGGTATATAATAAGACAAAGGATTGAAATTGTTTCTACTTCGACAAGGAAATCAATCCGGCTATGACAATTTATACCAGCTGAGGATTTGTCCCTGTATCAAAGTTCTAACATTCTCCCAGACTGGGCCTAAGCAAAGTTACGTAACTAGTCAGAAGGGACTAGAGATAAAAACAGAAAAGAAAATAATGCATAGTAACTTTTTTGTTTATGTAGCTTGCTGAAGGCAGCTTCTTCCATAGGGTTAATCTCTTCACTTACTTATTGAGAAACTATTGCACACCTCCATGCATGCCTTAGCCAATGAGGGGCTTGGTGAATAAAAATATAATTCTGTTTTTTCTTCCCGATTTTGTACACCTTTATTTTTGCAGTGAGGGAATTCATGTAAGACAAAGGGAGAACAGAACATTAGCTGTGATCTCCGACTACATTATCTATTCCTGCCTGTAAGATGTTTCTAAAAAAAAAAAAAAAATCAGTGAAATGAAAACAAAACGTACTGAAGAGCCCAATCCTATTCCTGTTGTGTCAATGGCAAAGTTAACACGTCCTTCAATAGGCCCCAAACCAAGGATAGAAAATAAAATGTATGCAGGAAGCAGATATGTATTTTTACATGTATTTCTTTCTCAGAATTACACCCAGTGGCTACTCAGGAGAATCTTTAGGAAAATCTCTAAGAGGTTTCTGGCAATTTATTGAGAGTGGCTCATTATTTTTATTATTAAACCCAATAATGTTTCCGAGTATAAAGACACATGGAAAGGGAAAGGGGATGGTTCTTAAAAAGTTATTTCTAATTATTTTCTTTAATGAGAACAGTCTGGTTATTGGGGGAAGGGGGAGACCAGTAGGCCAGATTCTTCGATTCGCCCCTTGTGTTGGCCAACTGATGTCAATAGAGTTACACCAACGATGAATATGACCCTGCCCGTTTAGCCTCAGAAGTTGAACCATTCACCCATTTGAAAAGGCTTAGTCAGTGGAAGTCTAAAGCTATATATGAGTGTTTGGGGCAAAGGGAAGGGCAGCTTGTCTCTGGTTTTAAACAAGGGGGCAAAAAAAAAAAATAAAAAAATCAAAAGAAGATTATTTAAAGAAGAAAAAAAAAAAAAACAATCTGGAAAGGCAGATCTTGTCCGCTGGATAAATGACATATCTTTTGAGGTTGTCCTCTCTAGCGGTCTATATAAATAAAAAGGCTCCCCCTTCTCTCCATTTTTCCCCCCGCAGAGCAGACTGTGCTCATTGTAGCAGTAAATGGAGTTCTTTAAAAAGGTGTAAGGAAGCTTTTTGTATGACGGCTATGATGCTGATGGACACCGTAGATCACGCTGAAATACAATGAAGTGCTAACGCTGGGCCCGATCCTGCTTCCCTGGCACACCCACTGGGAATTTTGAGTGCACACGGAGGACAGGCTTGGGTCCAAAATGTAGAAGTAGACGCTCTAGCCTGCATGTGTGACTCTGACAAGATAATAAGCCAAAGCCACCACATTACATAAATCATACTCAATGCAATACCTCACCATTCAGTGTACAGCCTGCACTTGAGTTGTGTGTCCACTACACATTCACAGTTACCTCCTCAACAATTAAAGAATTTTCTTTCTCAAATAATTGAATTATTCCTAATTTAAAAAGTAGCATAGGATTGTGCAGTAATGAATTGTCATTTTAAATTATGAAGTTACAATCCTGCAGACAAGGGGTTTTGTTGTGGTGGTTGTTGCTGGTTTTTGGCTTTTATCAAAGGATGTTTCCTTAGCAATTTATGAGAACCCTTCCAGAAACACTGCAGTATGGTAGAGATCGAATAGCTGGATATCTAAGTGGCCAATTAGAGAGTTCGCAATGAGATGTCTTTAGTGTGTCTGGAACATCAGCCAACTCCTACTGACCTCAGTAGAAAATCTAAATGAAAGTTGGATCAGGCCCTTAGTGCAGAGCAAACATGAAAACCTTTCACATACACACGTAATATCATAGAATCATAGAACTGGAAGGGACCTCGAGAGGTCATCTAGTCCAGTCTCCTGCATTCGTGGCAGGACTAATTATCTAGACCATCCCTGACAGATGTTTGTCTAACCTGCTCTAAAAATCTCCAATGATGGAGATTCCACAATCTCCCTAGGCAATTTATTCCAGTGCTTAAACACCCTGACAGTCAGGAAGTTTTTCCTAATGTCCAACCTAAACCTCCCTTGCTGCAATTGAAGCCCATATCCTCAGAGGTTAAGAAAAACAATTTTTCTTCCTCCTCCTTGTGGCAACCTTTTACATACTTGAAAACTGTTATCATGTCTCCTCTCAGTCTTCGCTTTTCCAGACTAAACAAACCCAATTTTTTCAATCTTCCCTCATAGGTCATGTTTTCTAGACCTTTAATCATTTTTGTTGCTCTTCTCTGGACTCTCTCCAATTTGTCCCATCCTTCCTGAAATGTGGCGCCCAGAACTGGACACAATACTCCAGCTGAGGCCTAATCAGATTGGAGTAGAGCGGAAGCATTACTTCTTGTGTCTTGCTTACAACACTCCTGCTAATACATCCCAGAATGATGTTTGCTTTTTTTGCAACAGCGTTACACTGTTGACTCATATTTAGCTTGTGGTCTACTATGACCCCCGACCCCCAGATCCCTTTCCGCAGTACTCCTTCCAAGGCAGTCATTTCCCATTTTGTATGTGTGCAACTGATTGTTCCTTCCTAAATGGAGTACTTTGCATTTGTCTTTATTGAATTTCATCCTATTTACTTCAGACCATTTCTCCAGTTTGTCCAGATCATTTTGAATTTTAATCCTATCCTCCAAAGCACTTGCAACCCTTCCCAGCTTGGTATCATCTGCAAACTTTATAAGTGTACTCTCTATGCCATTATCTAAATCATTGATGAAGTTATTGAACAGAACTGGACCCAGAACTGATCCCTGCGGGACCCCACTCGTTATGCCATTGCAGCATGATTGTGAACCACTCATAACTACTCTATGGGAATGGTTTTCCAACCAGTTTTGCACCCATCTTATAGTAGGTCCATCTAGGTTGCATTTCCCTAGTTTGTCTATGAGAAGGCCATGTGGGACAGTATCAAAAGCTTTACTAAAGTCAAGATATACCATGTCTACCACTTCCCCCCTATTCACAAGGCTTGTTACCCTGTCAAAGAAAGCTATCAGGTTGGTTTGACACTATTTGTTTTTGACAAATCCATGCTGACTTACTTATCACCTTACTATCTTCTAAATGTTTGCAAATTGATTGCTTAATTATTTGCTCCATTATCTTTCCGGGTACAGAAGTTAAGCTGACTGACTGTAATTTCCTGGGTTGTCTTTATTTCCCTTTTTATAGATTGGTACTATATTTGCCCTTTTCCAGTCTTCTGGAATCTCTCCCATCTTCCATGACTTCTCAAAGATAATCGCTAATGGCTTAGATATCTCCTCAGTCAGCTCCTTGAGTATTCTATGATGCATTTCATCAGGCCCTGGTGACTTAAAGACATCTAATTTGTCCAAATAATTTTAACTTATTTCCCTATTTTAGCCTCTTCTGTTCCTACCTCATTTTCACTGGTATTCACTACGTTAGATGTCCAATCACCACCAACCTTCTTGGTGAAAACCGAAACAAAGTAGTCATTAAGTACCTCTGCCATTTCCACATTTTCTGTTATTCCCCCCCCTCCCCCCTCCCATCCATTGAGTAACGGGCCTACCGTGTCTTTGGTCTTCCTCTTGCTTCTAATGTATTTGTAGAATGTTTACTTATTACCCTTTATGTCTCTGGCTAATTTGATCACATTTTGTGCCTTGGCCTTTCTAATTTTGACCCTACATACTTGTGTTATTTATATTCATCCTTCGTAATTTGACCTACTTTCCACTTTTCATAGGACTCTTTTTTGAGTTTTAGATCATTGAAGAGCTCCTGGTTAAGCCAGGGTGGTCTCTTCCCATCCTTCCTATCTTTCCTACGCAGTGGGATAGTTTCCTCTTGTGCCCTTAATAATGTCTCTTTGAAAAACTGGCAACTGTCTTCTATTGTTTTTCCCCTTAGACTTGCTTCCCATGGGATTTTACCTACCAACTCCTGAGTTTGCTAAAGTCACCGTCTTGAAATCCATTGTCTTTATTGTGCTGTTCTTCCTCCTACCATTCCTTAGAATCAAAAACTCTATCATTTCATGATCATTTTCACCCAACCTACTTTCCACTTTCAAATTCTCAACCAGTTCCTCCTTATTTGTCAAAATCAAATCTAGAACAACCTCTCCGCTGGTAGCTGTCTCCACCTTCTGAAATACAAAATTATCTCCAATACATTCCAAGAACTTATTGGATAATCTGTGCCCTGCTGTGTTATTTTCCCAACAGATGTCTGGGTAGTTGAAGTCCCCCATCACCACCAAATCCTGTGCTTTGGATGATTTTGTTAGTTGTTTAAAAAAAACCCTCATCCACCTCTTCTTCCTGGTTAGGTGGTCTGTAGTGGACCCCTACCATGACATCACCCTTGGTTTTTACCCCTTTTATCCTTACCCAAAGACTTTCAACAAGACTGTCTCCTATTTCCATCTCAATCTCAGTCCAAGTATATACATTTTTAATATATATAAGGCAACACCTCCTCCCTTTTTACCCTGCCAGTCCTTCCTGAGCAAATATCCCTATGAGACATGCTAGTTCCCTGGACTAGGGCATCGGATAGTCTTAAACACTGCCAATAGCTCTGGCATAATAAACTGGTGCATAGCAGTGTGCAGTTGTGAGATACAATATATACGTCCTAAATAAAATGTCCCTTTATAGAGAGACATTCCATGGATTTCTTAGTGCTCATGGAAGTAAGGAACTGACAGAGAGCAGGCACCGTCCCAGGCGAGCAGTATATGCACGCTTCCCACACACCGCTCTGCCAACGCTGCTCAGTTCTGAGCAGTCACATCCTCCCTGCTCTTCCAGTCTTGGGGCTCCAACTGGGGAACAAATAGCCCTTCAGGATTTACTGTACTGTCTCAGAGATGGGTCGTTTGCCCACATTGCTCACCGCAAACAAACCCTCCATGGATGTACAGCATAAATGGGAAGAGCCTTTCTATTCAGCATTAAAATGGTAGTGATTCTCACTCCACCTCGGGTGGATGTTCCTCAATGGGTTTAAGAATGGTTAGGTGAGTTTAGCTGGCACCTGCAACTGTATCAATGCAAGCTAAACCAGGTTTAAATCAAATTAAGAGCATCCACACTGGATTTTGCACCAGTTTAAAATCACACTTTGAGTTAAACTAGTGCAGCTTTGTGTGTGGACCAGAACATTAGGGTAGAAGCTGAATACCACTTTCCCATCTCAAACATTAATCATTTGCTCTTACTTAGACTGTCAGCTCTTTGGGGCAGGGGGAATCTTTCCATCATATATCTTGCACAATGGCAACTCGATCTCTAATCGGCACCTCTAAGTACTTACCACAATACACAAAATATTAACCATTTGCACATGTAGGGCCAGGCTCTCCTCGTCTCATACTGGTTTTACAGTAACTTCCATGGGGTCTTTCCAGATTTACACCAGTGCAACTGAAAGCAGAGTTACTTCGGATTTGAACAGGGTTTGGACCAAACTGCTTCCGACCTATAAACCCAACACAGTTAACGGAATCACAGGCGGGCACCACTTTAAGCCAGGTTAAGGGACTACAACCGTAGTTAAATAGGAAGTTGGAGATATGAAGATGCTTATTCAGTGGAGCTGTAAACTCACTCATTTTGCTCCATTTACATGAGAGCGCCCAACTGGGGCCCTCGAAGAGACCTGCCACTTTGTACACCTGTCCACTATCCTCTCCTTTGGCACACTGCATGAAACCCTGACCAAGGCAGGGATTGCTGAATCATTATCTGATCGTCATTCTGCTCCCAAAGAAAGGTTCCAATCCTGCAAAGGTGTAAGCACACCTAGGCTGACCTTTTCAAAGGCCTTAACTCCCATTTATATCAATGGGACAATTTGCATTCAGTGCTCCTAGGCCCCCAAATTGTTCAAATATTTCCACCCTTCCACAGCTGAACTGCTACCGCATGCAATGGGACATTTAAATCTGGAATTATAGTTAGTAAACTGGATTTCTTTAAAGGATCCACAAAATTACAATGCTAGAATTGTATTATACACCAGCAGGTTCTGTAGCTTGGACAAATTATAGACTCAATCCTGTACTTTTGATTCCTAAATGATTCCCATTGAATCTAATAATGGTCTTGTCCAAGCAATCACTGAAGACTGGCACCCTCCACTTGTATAAAATGTGGCATCCTACCATAGGTGAGCATGTTGCTTTAAAGGCAGAACAGACAAAGACCTTGATTATGATGTCACTCACAAAGTGTTTACACTAATCTAAATCTATTGACTTCTGTGGAGTCACTCCTGATAAACACCAATATAAACAAGATCAGCATCAGACCCAAAGTCCCTGCCCCAAAGTTTGCTTTACTTTAATGAATAAGCAGCATTTGGGGGTTTGAATCAGAAATGCTGCTTTCGTTTTGGCATGGGACAATTAGAAGGGGAAGGGATCAGGGGGACTGGTGGTTAGGTTTTACCCCTTTGAGGGTTTCCCATCCCTCAGGTATTCTTTTATCCTCTGCAAAGATCTTATGGTACTTTATAAACACTAATTCATTCTCATTCATTCATTCATATTATCCCTAACAAGTAGGTATTATTGTCCCCAGTTTATATGCAAAGAGAAATTGAGTGTGCTACCCAAAGTCACCCAGCAAGTCCATGTCAGAGAACAGGAACCGAGCCCAAGAGTGCTGACTCCCAGTCCCCTGCCCTAACCACTGCAGGACATTTCTTCCTTCTTGCTGTGCCTACTTAAGTCTCATTAACCTCATTTACATTTTTGTCTACATCTTGCTTCAGTCTAGCTAGTCTACCTTGCAGGTTTCATTTGTGGTTTCACCTTGCTGGTTTCATTTGTGGCTCCTCTTCTCCCTAGTTTCGAGACGCTCCTTTTTGGGGTTGTGATTGTTGACTGAGCCTATGTTCTGGCCAGAAGATTTAGTACAAGAAGAGAAACAGTCACCTGAGCATCGGGGCAAAAGGGCTTGAAAAGTAGCTGGGAAATGTATAATGCGTTTCTTAGAGCACATAAGATCTGCACATTTTATCTGCACCCACAAAGAAGCCATGTTCAATATGTACAGAGATTTTATGAGGGAATGTATGCTGTCCCCTTATGTCATAACAGAAAATACTGGAGAGGTTCAATGCTTAAAAAGCTCCAGAACTAAAGGAAACAGCCTAGAGGCATTTCAAAAACAAAAAAAATAATGATTGCCATAAACTTGTCCCGATATTACAATAAGTCAATTTGGATGGCAAACTTCTAGCCTTCCGAGCAGGTTTCATGTGCTGCATATTGGTCCTCAAAACCAAGAGTAAAATGTAAACAGCGTTTGCCTTTTAAAACAAATAAATAAATAAAAGCTTGATACAAAATGTAATTAGGAATGCAATGATATTTACAAGAGAGAACCTGGCTCCGGATAATTGTATCAGCTGATAGACCCAAAGACGTAAGTGATGCCAACATAAAAAAGCCTAAGAAAATTATTCTGTATTATCTAAACTGCACCCAGCTTTCAGCCTCCACCCTGAAAGTAGTCAGCGTTCCTTGCGTTATAGCCTGGAAACATACAGCTAACAACCTCCTCTTCCCCACCAAGCTACGTCAGCACGGAGGAGAATTTCTGAAACAACTAACTGCATATTTTAAGCACTTCCTTTTAATGTCAGAGATGCATAGCAGAAAAAAGGAAAAACAACTCCCCACCAAATAGCTTCATCATTATTTTACTTGCCTTTGTCTGGCATCATCTTAGTTTGTTTGTTTGTTTGTTTGTTTGTTTTTTGGACAGGAAAAAATACAGTAACATTAAAGGCCACATTTTCAAATTTAACAAGCAGGGTCAGACTTTCAAAAGAACTCGATCACCAATGTAGTGAACACTTTTGAAAATCTGGCCATCCATGCCACAATGGGATCTGCTGGATGCTCCACACTTTGAAGAATGTGGGCCTCATTTAGGTACCTAGTTGGTAGTTGATTACTTTTAAAAACCAGTTGTGGGTGCTGAACGCTTGAAAATCTGGCCTTGAGCTCTTTTGAAAATCTGGCCAATAGCATCTTTAATGCCGAGTTTGATCCTGCAGTCCTCACACAGGCAATAATCCTACTAAAGTCAGGCTCTAAAAAGTGACAAGTCATTCTAATTAGCCACTCCTGGAAGAATCCCACAAACGTGTTTAATTCTACAAGGGTTTGATCCTGCATCAATGGGTGCAGAATCTGACACCTTATTAGGGAGCATATCAAATTTCCAGCCAAATCATTAGAAAGAGGGGATTGTGCCTATTTTGTGGAGATTTGTTGACGTACACCTTGTGAAGTCAAACTTAATCCTTTCCAGTGTTTCCACTGCAGCTGAGGGAAGAGAAAAACAATCCATTAAAATACTACTCTTACTACTAATAAATTAACCTATAGTCAAATAATAAAATATTGCTTTTAGGTAGTCCCCTGGTCCCATGAGACTAAATAATATTTCAAAGATGTTTTTAAGATAAATAAAAATGGCATTTTATTATTCAATTAAGCAGCAATCACAACTTGGTATAATGAACTG
The DNA here is from genome assembly GCF_002925995.2 of Terrapene triunguis. Classification (NCBI taxonomy): domain Eukaryota; kingdom Metazoa; phylum Chordata; order Testudines; family Emydidae; genus Terrapene; species Terrapene triunguis. Next base: position 13,628,619 of record NW_020664582.1, read on the forward strand.
CAGATACTAACAGAATTTAAAAAAAAAAAAATAGGGTCACGCATGCCTTAGAATAGTGAATAATAGCAAAGGAAGAAGAAAGTGATGAAAATTACATGCAAGAAAACAAAACAAAATTTAAAATGTCTTTCTGCTCTGAAGAAAAATTAAACCACCAGACATAAATTCTTTGAGCCTGAAATAAAATGATCACTGCTGTTCCCCTATTGCATCCCCTTTTGCAGCAGCCTGTTCCCCCACTCAGTTGTTGCTTTCAGGAAATCAGAATCTATGCTGCATATTTGCAAACCATCTAGTAAAGAAAAAAAATCACTGGTTTTCTGAAAGCACTACAAATATTTTTTTTTATTTCAAGAGGCATAATAAATTACTTTAATTGTGATTACTGTTCTACCTCTTCAGGCCAGCTAAATAACCCTATTATACCTAACATGGCTTCAAAATTTTCTATGGCATGAACTACAAGCGAAAAGAAACAGAGCAATTTATTTGTTTATTCTCATTCTCGTTGTATTCGTCACCGGAGAATCTGCACCCAAGCATCCTTCTTGCCGCTAAACAGAACAGATTAAATGGAATAAAGAATAGCAGGGAACTGGGGGGAAAGACTGCCTTTTTCAAAATTAAGTGTTCCCCTCTAGGAAAGAGCAGATTTTGGGGTGTTAATTTCCAGTCTTGTACATTCTCCTTTTCTTGTTGTTTACTCTTATTTCTACGTCGTTACATTCATTTCACTTTCCTATTTCCTACTTTCCACCCTGTACCCTTTTGTTTACCGGGTTCCTCTCTGTGTGTCACACAGTGTCCTGCATGGCAGTCCTAGGTTGCATTGTCTAGATGTACATTTGTTTTGCCTCTTTCGGAACAACAACAACATCCCATCTATGAAGAGCTGCTTTTGGCTGCAGGGAAAATCTCCTGGGCAGTGTTAGAATATTCCATTAAGGCTGCTTAAGAGCAGTTTTTGCCATGTTAGCTATGGCAAAGAGGACTGAATTGTGGGACTGACATGCATTCAATTTGTGGCAAGACCATCCCTCTCTTTAGAACAATACAAAGGCATCATTTTTCCTCCTATCCTCCTAGACATCAAAGTCCCAACCCATTATGCACTGGATGACCTAACAGGTTTTTTCCCCCATCTCTAATTTATATGATAATCGCATAAAATTATATAGCCACTGTAAACCCACAGGCTCTCTCACTCTTACCCTACAGCACTTTAGGTTACATACACTGTGTGATGAACACATCAACCGCTAGATATTGGGCCAAACTACAAAGTTCAGATCCAGATCTAAATTTCCCCAGACGCTGGGGATTGTTTTGGATCCAGTGTTTTCATTTGGTCCATTATGGTGACATAGGCCAGCTGGAAAGTTTGGATCCAAACCTGAATCAACATTTCCCCAAAGTTCATAGATGCTCAGATTTAGGGTTGTGATTCTGGCTCATCTCTTGTTCTAACCAGGCTCAAATACTACACTGTAGCTTCTTTGTTAACACTGCTTACATGCAAATCTACAGCGTATTATCCTGTGTGTGAACACCTCTGGCCCCAGGAACTCCTGCCCTTTATTCTCCTTGAAGAGACACACTCCTACCATAAGGTACTCTTCCTTTCCTTTCATACCAGAGAGATAAGAGCAGTAGTCAGAAATGCCCTATTGGTTCTGAGTAGCCACTAACACCTCCATATTTCAGCCCGCCCACTCTTCAGGGGCATCTAGTCTCTCTTCTATGGGCCAAATTCTGCCTTCATCTACACACATGCAAATCCTATTGCACTGTACCGAAGTATCTAAGGCCAGAAATTGTCTTGATATGTGTGCATAACTTGCTTGAATGTGAATTGAAATAACACACATCAACAGGAGAATTAGAACCCAAGACAGCAGCCTTCCCAGTGCTCCTTACCCCTCTGTCATAACAGGTACCAAGACGTGCAAGAACTTGCACATTCATCTACCCTAGAACTGACACCAGAGGCCCCACATGCTGTCTCCACATTTTTGTTTTTCATGCATTTCCTGAAATGTGGCATATTTTATTCCTAGGATTCTTGCTGCAAAGCAGCTAAAAACACAAGCAGGTCTTGCGACAAAGCAGCTAAAAACACAACGCCCTCCCAGCCACTTCTTTCCTACAGAGAAATGAAAGGAGTACATAGTCGACCCCTTTGGCCAAAATTGTCTCAGAACAAGGGAAGGTATCATCTCCTTCCAGCCCCACATTAGGTCCTCTGTGCATTTGAGACGTGGCCCTTTGAAGGCACACGAGGAGTGCAGAATAGAAGGAGATATGCTCATCACATATACAGATTGGGTCAGATTTATCCCCACAGACACCATGGGACAGATTCACAGCTGGTATAAATTGGGATAGCGCCACTGATTTCAATGGCCCTATGACAAGTTACCCCAGCTGAAGATCTTCCCCCAGAAGAACATTAAGGCATTGGAAAGATGCTACAGATTGGAAAGGTATGGGGTTGTGGACCTGGTAGCAACTGCTACGAACAGAACAGGAGTCATTTGAGGTAGCAAATCAGCTGGAGGAGGAATTCAAGATATCACAGATCCCACTGTTAACCTCTTTGAGAAAGAATCGTGTATTAAAGATATGTTGGAGGAAGAGGAGATGTCCAGTTGGCTGGAAGTCGCTATGGAACTAATCTGGATGGGTTTTGAGCACCTGCAACCCCCATTGATAGCAATAGCTATCAGTGAAAGAACAAACATTGGGCTTTTCATCTGAGTTTGCTGAGTATTTTTGCCTTGCTACAGTACGTTTCTCAATTTGGCCAACAAGACCATCTCTCCTTGTTATACACAGGAAAGGGAATGGAGTTTGCTGATAGTGAGGAAATGAACCAATCCGAACTGCTATCTAGCAGGTACTTTAGTAAAGAAATAATTTTAAAATAATAAACAACTTTAAGTGAGAATTTTATTCCCATGTTTTGGTGAGTAATACATTGTTATTTGCCTCCTTTTTAATTTGCATCGAAAAGTGTGTTTCTGCTCTCACTGACACCAGTGTGAATATGGGGTGACTGCATTCAAGTTACTGGGCCCGATCCTCAGCTAGGGGAAACTAGCAAAGTGCCCTGATCTGGCCAATGGCTCTTCAGTGGTGTAAAACCAGTGTGAAAGCAGAATCAAGGTATTGGTTTCTAAAGCTTGGTTTCCTGTAAACACTCTGGGCCTGATTTTCCCAGCTCACTGACTCCAATTTAACACATATAACTCCACTTACTCTGGACTAGAATGAATCCCTGTCTTAAGAAAGACTGTGTGTGTTCCATTCCTGTTCCCACATTCATGTCTGCATTGATTATGCTTTTGAGTACTAATATTTAACATTTATATTATAGTGCTGACCAGAGGCCTCATTCAGGATCAAGGCCCCATCAGGCTAGGTGCTGTACAAATACATAGAAAAACACAGTCCCTGCCCTGGAGAACATATCCTTCAAATGATTCACTGAGATCCCAAAGTAACTGAATGTATCTCCTATCAGCCCAGCCCAGGATGACATGACAGGTGTATCTTTTCTAATTTCTCTCTCAGGCACTCAGTATTTTGCCATTTCACTTTACATCATCTTCCTGCGACACTAGCCCCATATCCCCTTCAGTCATCCCTCATTCTCCTATGCTACTCAAGACACGCTCTCAGCCTACATACCCATCACCTGTTATCTTACTGCCTGTCCTGCTTTAACCTTTCACCGGTTGTCATTTACATTCCCGTCACTCCTTTTGATTTTCCGAATCCTCTAGCCAGCACGGTCACCAACACTGCAAGTCTAATTCTCCCTCCGCTTATTACAGATCATCCCCCTATGAAGCCCTCATGGTAGAAAACAACAACAGTGCGTGGAAGATGACTTTCTATTTTTCAGATCGCTACTGTTTGCCCTTTTCAGTGGAAGTTCGGTTCTTTCCACTCAACATTTCTGTTTTTAACGCCCATTTTAATGCATTTGGTTTAGTGTCCAGGGTTATAGGGGTTTTGAGTATGGGTCGTTTGCATTGTTGTTGTTGTTTTTAAATACTGGCCTTCTGGTCTTTAAAATCATTCAGCTCGGGTAGCTTGGAGATTCTTACACCCAGAGATGGGCGTTCTGGTCACCTAATAGGGATATGGTGCAGGTTTGGATACATTTTTGCAACCTGGTGTTATGAGATACAAATCAGAACATTGCCCTTCCTTACCAATCTCACCGTGCTGAGCAGGTTCTTCTGCTCCAGCCTCTAATGCCAGCCCACAAAAAGGATATTGACTAATATAACAGCGCCACCTAGTGCTTTGTGTTAACTATTTCCTCAGTGCTGAGATGCAGACATGGAAGCCTACACTACAGTCCATAAGCTTGGCCTGCTAATTTGACAGAGAAGGGGGAAAATTAAAACATATTAAAGGTGTTAATAAGTGACTTATTTAAACGGAGTATCACATATTGAACATTAATCACTTTGCAGTAAAAGTGTAATTAAGGAGTCACTCTGCCTTCTGGGGAAGGCTCGCTTGGAAGCCGAGGGAAAATGGTCTCTTTATTAACACAAATTATTTTATTTGGCTAAAGGTAATAATTCTAAGTGAGGTCAACGGGACTTCTGCACACGAGAATGGCACTATTGCCCGGCCAGTGTTTCCATGGTGACTGAGCTAAGTTCATCCTCCACACGGTAATGGATTTGCTCTCTTACCACCGGTTTGAATTGTTTCTGAGAAAAACAGCATTAGATCTGTCAGACGCATCTTCTCCTTGCCAGCAAAGGAGAGAGGGAAGGGGGTGGGGAGAACTGAAGACATTTGAGAAACACATTTAAGCAATACACAGGACTTAAAATTTTTTTGTAATAGTAAAACATTTTCCCCTTCCCCTCCTCGTTTCTGGGGCTCTGCAAGTTCCTAAGGAATAAATGCTAAGAACTAGGAGGGTAGTGAAGTGATGATGGACGTGGTGAAGGTGGGAGAGGAAGTGAAAAGTGGACCCAGCCTCTATTAACTAACCTTAAAATAAAATAAAATAAAATAAAATAAAAGCCAAATTTCTCTGTTGAATTACACCTGATACCAAAGCAGCGGTTCTTGTAAGATTTAAAAATACAGAGGCGTTTAAAGATCTAACCCCAGTCTTATCTGACATGATGTTACCATTGTCATAAGGGCAGCAGGGAAATGAGGCTGGTCTATACACAGATTTTGTACTGGTATAACTATGTCAGTTGGGGGGGGGGCGTATGTTGTTGGGGTTGTTGTTTTTTACCAATATAGTTATACTGGTACAATTGTGGATGCAGTTATACTGGTATAAAGATGCCTTATGCCAGTATCGCTTATTACCCTTCCCATGCAGGAATAAGCTACACTGATATAAACGCAGTTTATACTGGTATAACTAGATCCACACTGGGAGGGTTGTACTGCTTTAACTATACCGGTATAATCAAAGAGGTATGGACAAGGCCTGACAGAGATATCAGGGCTGACTAGTATTGGTAAGATCACTTCATTATCACTTGTTTCTTTCACTGCATACAGCAGTCACATCCTCAGCTCGTGTCAATCGACTTCAGTGGAGATACATCAGTTTACATCAACTCAGCATCCTGGCCCAGAAGCATGGATCCATGCTTATGGAGTCCAAGCAGACATGGTGGGGGAGGGGCTGATCCTGCTTTCTGTGCAAGCAAGAAACAGAATGTGGTTTTTTTCTTTTAAATGCTTTGCTGAGAAAAGGGATGGAAAGGCCCAATCGCAACCCGAGGAAGCTACCGAAAATGTAAGTTGCAACCTTGCTTGTATAGCTGCTTTAAAATATATGCTATTGCTTCCCAGTGATAATATAATACTCCAATGAAAAGGCTGGTGGGCCCGCTGCTGAGTGGAATCGGAGCCATTCAGCTGGGTCACAGTCCTCATAGTGCTAACCAAGGTTCTCCCCAAGCTCAAGTGGTAGATGCTTGTACTTTTGAAGCAGGGGAAGTGGCCATGTGGTGCAGTGTAGTGAAGGTCCTAAATGGTCACGGATTCGTTACAATGTCTGGCACTTCTCTAATACCTTCTGCCTGAGAACCACAAAGCGACACTTCACACCACTGAATGAAGCCCTACAAACATATAGTGAAGTCTGGGGTCTCTTAGGGCATCAGTCTGTCCTGTCAACAGGAGGATTTGTGAATGTGAAAAGAGAAGATTTGGACTCCAGACCAGTGGAAACTGCACACAGCAATGCGGGTGATTCCCTCACAATGAGGCTGGTCTGTGGTGTAGACTCCAGAGACTCCTGCTGGCTGTGACTACAACACTAGCTGTTGGTACTACTGGCTTTCCCCACAGCCAGTCTGAGCTGAAGAAGCCATATTAAGGACAACTCCTACAGGAAACAAAGGGTGAGTTTCTGGAACAGGATAAAAAAGCAAGCAGACTGAGCCAAGAAAGGAGTAGAATATGAGGGTAATGCCTTGTCTAGGAAAGGTAAGGAATAGGAAATAAAATTCAGCTCCCTCCCTTTAGAAAACATATGAAATGGCATTTCCATTGCGTGAGGAACAGGATGATTCCTTCTGGATTTATATACTTGTACTCTGTGGCTTTCCATTTACAAATCACGAGTGGCCTCCTGTTTTTCATAAAAAACACCAAATCCTTCAGATAAAAAGCACTACCAAGATCTTAACACACACAAACTCTGGGCTGCTCAAATCTGGATTCAGGTGGAGATCTTGCAGTTTGAGCAAGTCTGGAATCATCTTCTTTTGGGTGACAAACCAAAAAGCATTCTCGAAAGCACAGGAATCCTCCTCCCCACCGTACTGAAAATGTGTTCCAAGAAGAGCTCCTATTTATAAAACCTGGTTTCCTTTTTTCCCCAGAGATCATGGCCACTATTTTATGGTGGGTGTTGGGGAAGACACCTCCACTAGGGGAAATCAGGCTATATTTTGCACCAGCTACTCACAAAGCCAAAGGCAGCACCATATATAGGAAGGATGACTTTTCAAGAGACTTTGCTGTTTCCCTTTCATATACGCCTTCCTCCTCCACGAGTTCCCCATTTCAGTGGGCACCTTAACAGACAGCCTGTCACTTTTACACCATGTGACAGAGAATTTAATCAACCACTGCAAGTGAATTCTACTCTTTTTCCTCACTAAAGTTTTCAGCATGGTAGGAATGATATTTAAAGAGTTTGACCTGGAGACACAAGGACTTTTAATTGTTTTCTAGCACAGTTAAAGCCTCACACAAGTCCACAAGTACTCCTGTTCTTTTTGCGGATACAGACTAACACGGTTGCTACTCTGAAAGTTGCAACACAGTTCGCATCCCCACCTAACATGGTTACAAACCGTGTTACAAGGATGATAAGATATCCTGCTATCGACTTCCTGGAGGGGAAGTCTAATAGTCTATAGCATGATTTTAGCTTGCACAGTTGTTGGGAGGGAAAATACTCCTTGACCACACTGGACACTGAAATTTTATTACAACCCTGCTAGCAACAGCCATGCTGGAACAGTGCTGTCAATGGGACTTAAGCTGCAATGAGTCATTCATTACCTGTAAATACCTTCAGCTCCTTAAGATACAGAGTCTCCTTTATAAACAGAGATCAGCATGTTTAGGATTATATATTGGGATAGACCCAGACCAGTGGGGTACAGGAGTCTGATAGAGGGCAAATATACTGGTCACTGGATGAGTAGTTTTCTGTTCCCTGAGTGACCAGAGCAGGGGCTGCACTAGAGTAATCAGGAACCTGCTAGAACCAGTTAAGGCAGGCAGGCTAATTAGGACACCTGGAGCCAATTAAGAAGAAGCTGCTAGAATCAATTAAGGCAGGCTAATCAGGGCACCTGGGTTTAAAAAGGAGTTCACTTCAGTTTGTGGTGCGAGTGTGAGGAGCTGGGAGCAAGAGGTGCAAGGAGCTGAGAGTGAGAGGGTGTGCTGCTGGAGGACTGAGGAGCACAAGCGTTATCAGACACCAGAAGGAAGGTGTTTGGAGGAGGCCATGGGGAAGTAGCCCAGGGAGTTGTAGCTGTCATGCAGCTGTTACAGGAGGCACTATAGACAGCTGCAGTCCACAGGGCCCTGGGCTGGAACCCGGAGTAGAGGGCGGGCCCGGGTTCCCCCCAAACCTCCCAATTGACCTGGACTATGGATTCTTCCAGAGGGGAAGGTCTCTGGGCTGTTCCCCAACCCACATGGTGAATCTCTGAGGCAAGAAAATCCGCCAATAAGCGCAGGACCCACCAAGATAGAGGAGGAACTTTGTCACAATATATAAAATCAAAGCCTCATAAATATACTAGTAAAAACCAAAAACAACTTGGACTGTAAAACCATGTTTTCCCACGCACATATTCATGCTCGCAGAACTCATGTGTTATTCTGTCTCCTGCAGATTATTGTCTGAATACAATGGTGATTTATCTGTCTCCCGTGTCATGTCATTCGTTTATGTACAGTATTATACATAGAACATAGCATTCAGATTTTACTATTATTCTTACCTTTCAATGCAAAAGATAAGAGTGTAAATCTCAGAGACAATGGATATGTCAACAGAGTTGATCTAGTGTTACAAGTTGGGTAGTTTTTGGTATGTTCTCTCACCTTGAACGAAGCAAAAGCTAATATAATTTTTCTCCCACCACGCACTAAGAATTGGCTTATCATGGAATCAAACCTAATTTAATTGTTCAATGGCTTAACAAAGTTGACACAAGCAGTGTGTCCAATGTGGGGACATTAACATCCTGTGTGTCACTGAAACATTCTGCCAGAAATGAGGAAAAAAACAAATTCATTCAGATATCTCAGGCGCTTTAAGTATTTCCTTTATTCCCCCCCCCCATTCTTATAAATATGTCTTGAAGGTTTCTAAACAGAATATAAAATACCGAACTTGCTTTTAAACTTTAATCAATGAACCTCAACTTAGTTAGAGTCAGCAATAAGGAGAAGATAATCAAAGGACAAAAAGAGTGTAGAAGAGAAATAGAAAAGATTGCCTCTAGGTGATTGGTACAAATCCAGCCCAGGTAGGTAACAGCTGAGAATTTTTTTATATCTGACAGCAGCTTGGTGGCCTATATGAAAGGAATTGATGGTCCCAGTCCCATTCCTAAGGGACAGGTTTACAGATCAGGCCATAAAACCACAACTGACAAGTCTCTAGAGAGAGCATGAGGAGTGGGCCAAGGAAATGGAACTAGTCTACAGATTAGACAACTTCTCCTTGCAGGCAGGGCATGCCATGTGAGGAGGTATCAGGGAAAAGGTTATGATCGGCTGAAAGTCACCATTCTATCTAAATATGTACATCTTTAGTGCATATGATGTTATGGAATTGCGTTGTATGGTTTTCACTAAAATATGCTGTGGGTTTGGGAGGCACCCAGATACTAGCTCTACAGAGACAATGACACGGGAGGTAACCTTTGCCTTTCTCCTGTCCCCACCTATGCTGCAAGCAACAAGGACACTGAGAAGACTTAAGACTCCAACAGAGGAGACTAGCCCAGGTTCAAGGGTGAAATCCGTGTACTATGAACTGCAATATCCAGTGGGGTGAGAAAAACTGCTTAATCTAGATGTTGTCCAGTCTAATAGGATTGAGAGTTTAGACTCCGTGCTTATATTTTATTTTATTTTATTTTGGTAACTAACTCTGACTTTTTGCCTATCACTTATAATCACTTAAAATCTAGCTTTTGTAGTCAGTAAACTTGTTTTACTGTTTATCTTTACCAGTGAGTATGCACGAAGTGTGTGGCAAAACTGCTCAGGTTTGCAAAGGCTGGTGTATATCCACATTCCATTGATGAAGTGGTGAACCAATTAATACATTTGCACTGCCCATCTTGAGCAGTGCAAGACGGTATATTCCTGAGGTACAGTGCTGGGAGCTGGGGGGATCTGGCTGGTGCCCTTCTCTGTGTGATTCATGAGTGGCTCTGGGAGCATTCATGCAATCTAGCTGGGTGTGGGGCTCCACATGTGGTTGTGCTGAGTGATCACAGCGCCTGGAGGGGTTTGCTGCTTGTCACTAGCAAGGCATTGTGAGGGACAGCCCAGGCTGGAGAACGTTAAGGGGGCACAGTGGTCCCACAGTCCCAGGCTGCACCCCGGAGATCCCATCACAATCATCACAATATTTCCCATCTAACAAACCAGACAAATTACATATGAAAAAATATTTTAAAAGAACATAAAAACCCAACATCAATTATTGCACATTTCAAATGTAAAACACCTTTCCGCCATACTACCCAGAGAAACAAACAGTCTATTCACAAGTTACAGCCAGTCCCACATAACTTATTAACACCTAGTCAAGATTAATCAAGCAAAGAAAGCTAAAGCGGGTCCCTAATTAGTCGCTGATGATAACTATATTTGTCATTCTCTCCCAATTAGTCTACTGTACATTTAGGAGTTTAATTGCACCTTGTTCTTCATTTAAATGTCATCACGTGCATATATTCTCCTCATTCTTTAGTCAATTTGACAAAAATTTGACATTAAATATAGATTATCTTTAGATTTTCATAATTAACACAACTGAACTGTCTTAGGCCTAAATATTTCTTCTTAAACTATAAATCTGGCCAGTCTCTTATAGCCATATATTGTAAAGAACTACAGGAACTCAGCTCAATATTTCTCCTAGCACAGACCTAACAGGCCTGTTGTGTAAACAAATACATACACAAACACACAAGCACACATTTCTCTCAGCACTCATGAGTATATGGTACGTGTTGAGGTGCCTACATTTAACAGCAAGCTCGAACATGATCAAGTGCTATAAAAAACTTACCTCGCGTACTGTTGCCAATGTATCTCAGTCCTGACCTATATCATCTCCTATTATTCTATTCTGTTCTTAAGCCCCTCAGAGCACTTGACATGCAGTAGCTCCTGCCTAGTTTCCTAGGTCTCTCATGGGTAGAAAGAACACCTCCTGCTAAATTGCACCAAATTGTGGCACGGACAATGTCTTCTAGGCACATGGGGCTTAATTTAACTCCCATTGAAGTCAATGGAAGCCTTTCCACTAATGGAAGTCTTTCAGCTATGGCTGAAGGTGCTGCCCAGTGACCTGAGCTTCTGTGCCCAACTGTTCAGCTGCTGAACAAAGTTAATAGGTCCACCATATTTAACGAGACTTTGCCCCTCTCAGAAACAGGTTAAACAAAAAAGAATCCCATTTGTGATATAAACACTAAAAGGTTGTTAAATGCAATGCTAAAATACCACCAAGGTGGCATGCAAACATCACCTTAAAAAGTAAGGTCTCTCATCAGCTTCATCTCTATGTTTTAGACAACAGAGTAGAGGTGCAAGCCACAGAGCACCTGACTCCAGGTAAGAAATGAGGGCAATGAAATGATCTGCAAACTCTCATGGTGGCTCAGCACTGAATCATTTAGAACAGTGGTCTCTGTAATTGTGATACATCAGGAAAATCTGCAGTATTCAATGTCCCTAAAAATGTCTGTGGGGCAACTGTTTAGTTTTATATAGAGCTGTAAGAAAAAATTCAAGGACACTGGCTGGCTCGAAATTGCTAAGGGGCTGCTTTTTTGTCCCCTGTTATTTCCTTAACCAGGCCTATCCTATTTTTAGCATTTAGAGTATTGCAGCACAACAAGAGGCAAAATAGGTATAAACACACAGGGAAACCAACCTTCACATGTGGGGAGAGAAAATACTAGCTTGCTTTAAACCCAGAAGTCTTCCTCTCTTGTGTTAGGAAGGTTTTTAATTGAGGGTGTTGGGCAGCTGGCATTCTCTCTGACTTTTTAGCTCCCAGACTAACTAAACACAGGTTGTGCTGCCTAGTGTCAACCACACAAGGCTAATCCAAACCTATTGAAGATAATGAGACTATTTCCATCGATTTCAGTGGGCTTTGGATCAGGCTCAGACCAAGCAGACTTGGCGCAGACCAAGCAGTTTTGGGATGGACTGCTGCCTACATAACAAGTGTCTGCTCTCGTCTCACTCAGGTTGTGGTTACAATGCTGCTCCGAAATTAACAAGCCTCACCAGAAGGAGCAGCTGTTGATTAGAATCATGTGAAATATTTAATATAATGTGAAAAACCTACAACCAAAATAAGGGGGGGTTTCCTGCTGTTCGTTATGAATGTGAAAATGAACTCACTTCTGTGAAAAAGTTGGCTAAATAATAATCATATCTCTTTTGCTTTTAACTCTTGTTTTTCACCCACATCACTGTATGATGGATCAACTGGCAGATGCGGCGGGGGGGGGGGGTGTTTTTTTTGGGGGTTTTAAAAAAAAAAAGAAGTAACATTTTCAAAAATGTGTCACATAGGAGCCAAAGTCCCATCTTCAAAAGTGCCTAAACTACATAGGAACCTAACTTCCATTGGAACTTAGGCTCCTAAGTGACTTTGGGGCAGATTTTCAAAGTTATTTAGGCATGTAAAAGTGCACCTAGGTACCTAGTGGGATTTGCAAAGCCCTTGGGCATCTAACTCCCATTGAATTCAATGGGACGCAGCATTTCTGAATATCAGGCAGTTATATTTAGATGACTAGATATGGATTTAGAAATCTAACATGAGGCATCCCAGTTTGAAAATTACAGCCTGTTATTTCTGTAGAAATATTTAAACAAAATCCAAATAAACTCCAATTTAACTCCTTCCATTCATATGCCAAGCAATTTGCTAGATCAGGGTAGGCAACCTATGGCACACGTGCCGAAGGCGGCACGCGAGCTGATTTTCAGTGGCACTCACACTGCCTGGGTCCTGGCCACCGGTCCGGGGGGCTCTGCATTTTAATTTAATTTTAAATGAAGCTTCTTAAACATTTTAAAAACCTTATTTACTTTACATACAACAATAGTTTAGTTATATATTATAGACTTATAGAAAGAGACCGTCTAAAAATGTTAAAATGTATGACTGGCACACGAAAGCTTAAATTAGAGTGAATAAATGAAGACTCGGCACACCACTTCTGAAAGGTTGCCGACCCCTGTGCTAGATGGTGTGAAGAACTCTGAAGAGGTCTAATTCAACACTCCTGTAATGCTATAACAGAATGACCTTTAAGACAAGGCATGTTCAATGTTATACCCAGAAAGTATTTAGTTCCCAGGCGTCCAGATTAAAATATATTCAATATATTGATGCTCAAGAAAAAGCTATGGCTGAAGCTGCTGCCCAGTGACCTGAACTTCTGTGTCCAACTGTTCAGCTGCTGAACAAAGTTAATAGGTCCACCATATTGAGGAAAAATCACTCAGACATACCCCATGAGACCCACCGTTCAGTACAAATAAATACAGCTGCTAGGACCCACGTATAATCAACCACCACTTACTGGGACTCTCTGAGCACCTGAATATTAGAATGTTAGGAGGGGGTTACTGAGCTTTGATGCACACATAAGCACGGTGTTTTTAGGCTTGCACAATCATTACTCTTTACAGTTCCCACAATAAACAGCTCTTGCATTGTGCAGGAGGAGCAGTGTTATTTATTTCTTCTAAACGGCTCCTGTGCTCCCTTTCCTTACACATCAGCTGGCAGACAATAGCAAGGGATTGATTAAACACAACATCCAGGCCTTAAAAATAATGCAGCAATGGATGGCTATGCAGGGAAATTCTTTAAACCTGACTTCTTTTTTTGTTTGTTCCTTTTTAAATAGGAATATGCAACCTATGTATCACACAAACCACTGAAACTCCTGCCACCACCACCAGAACCGATGGTGCCCTTTGCATTACATAGGGTGGCAGGTGGCTGGATGTAGGGGATGGGATGCTTCATGCCATCTGACGAAGTTTTCATTGTCACGCATAACATCAGGCTTTGGGAAGTTTAGCTACATCAACCATCTGAATTGCCTTCGCCTAGCTGCATATCATGCCTGTTTACTAATCTAGTTTATTAGGCAAGTCTACTTATATACTGTGGAAGCTCATAAGGCTAGTGACCTGAAATTCAATGAGGAATGGAAAGAAAAAAGGCATTTGCAAGTCAGTCATGGTTCAGTGTGGTTTTTTTTAATCTGCAGGGAGCTCCATCTCCAGAATGACTAATCATGAGCAATTCCCAGTCATTACCTCAGAATTCAAAACACCACAATGTGCAAGGTGAAGCCTCCCTCTTGGTATATACATACATCCTCTCCACATGGACAACCACAAAGGGCAGAGGAGTCCATCTCACAAAGGGCAAACCCAGCTGGAGAGCAAAGCATGGGTGAAAACCAGTGTTCGCTGACTGAGCAAGGAGGTGAAGTAGCACCCATGTGAGAGCTTCCAGAACCCAGAATTGATATGACAAGGAGTGGGTGCTACTGACCCGAAGAAGAGCCAATATCATCCTAGACTCAAAATAAACAAACAATACTCTTTCCCTTCCATAGCACCTTCCATTTGAGGATCTCAGACCACTCTACATCAGTAATGAAATAAGCCTTATGAGACACATGCCAGTAGATACATCGATATTATTAGCCCATTTAGTTCAGGTATGGGGAACAGTGGCACAGAGAGGAAGTCCTGGCGGCGCTGGGAATAGAACGTGGACCCTGCCTGACTCCCAGTTACGGTCTGTAGCCACAAGACCACCCACCCCCCTGCCAAAATCAATATCCCCTGGTGTGTTCAAAATCAAGTAATAAACACCCTGACACAGACTGTATCGACATCCCAAATACTATTTTTGATCGATTGCAACTGAAAGCCAGGGGAAAAAATATATTCTATCTAAAGCGATTCAAATATTTACCTCCTTCTCCCTCTTTTCATTACAGCAGTTCCTGAACATTTAAAACATGCTAGCCAGATTCTGAAACTCCAGATGAGTGACTTGAGAGATTGACAACGTACTCGATTGTCCTTCCAGATTCATCCCCCCTCCTCGAAATGTTTCTGAATTTGCGTTACCATGTAACAAGCGGCGAGAGTTCTGGTTTAAAAGACTGATCAGATGAGTGAATGTCACAGACCCTCAGTAGCTGCCTCACAAGCATGCAAACTCACCAGCTATCAAATGCAGAGGTATCTCTCACTGCTCTCAATGGTTTTATTGGAGCAACACATTCAATTGCTCGGGGATCAAATAAATAAATAAATACATAGCTAAGCAAACACGAGATCCAAGATAGCAAAAATATTAGCATAGACATTGAGTAGACTGATAATTTGCAAAGGCTGATACCGTAGAATTTAATCAGATGTCATCTTCCCTCACGCACCACCCCCCAACCTGCAACACATGAGCCCCAGGATAACCAACAGCTGGTCTCAATTGCTAAAAGCACTAATGTCACCAAGTACATGGTAAGTTATTCTGTTAAATAAACAGAGCTAAGTGCAACTGCCGATGGTCAGCAGCGCCTGTTCCCCGCACACCCCATAAGCAGAGGTCAGGTTTAAAAAGGAAAAAAAAAAATTTCAGAAAGCTACAAGGTCCTACCTGTGCCTTATGAAAATCCTCAACGCACTGAGAATCCCTAGTTCCTATTAAAAGAAAAAACCTGTCGGTCTGCATATTCCCTAAACGCTGCGTGGTCCTGCAAGCCCAATGCAAGGCAATATAGAAACTCATTTTCATGAGAGGAGGCTGCAGCTGAATGAATGAAAGTGGGGAAAGGAAAGGAGAAGGGGGAAAAAAATCAAGGAGTCAAAAAGTGTATTAGAAGCAAATTTGGAAAGAAATCAATGGCATGTAATTAGATTTGATTTTTCTTCACATTTTGTTTAGCTGGGGGTTATATATAGAATCTCTATATAAAAGGAGTAAAGAGATTAAACTGTAGAGAACAGGTGCCTGATCATGAGACTGTGGCCACTAAAGCATGACAGTTCCATCATCGCTGTCAGGAGGCACAACAGAAATAAATAAATAAATAAATACAAGAGAAAGGAGCACTGGGAAGAGAGAGGGTTTTTTTTTTCTTTTTCTTTTTTACTGCTGAGTCTCCCTCCCACCCCCACCTTTGTCCATGCAAAAGCATCTAGTCAGCAGGAAATAGGAATGTACTGGAATTGCAGAGCTGACTTCTTCCAGGTACCGTCATTGGAGCAGCACGCCTGGCCTCCTCCGTGTGCCTTCAGCCAATTCTCCCCCATGCACCTTCCCGGGAGCAGTGTGCCCGTCCCCTTTGGCCCAGCCTGCCCCATGTACCCCAGCTGGGGCAGCGTGCCCAGCCTCCCTCACAATACTGCACACTCATTTGTATCACCACGTGAAGTAACTCCACTAACGTCAACGGAACTACACTCAGATAACAGCAGTGTGGGAGGAACACCGGGCCTAGTGACTCAAGTTACTTGAGACCAAAAAATCCAGCTTTGGAAAAATATAAAGTAGTTTTAAGGGTGCCTTCGATCCATTAATATTCCATCCAGGACCAGCAGCCGAGGAAGGAAATGGGAGAGTAGGCTAGAGAGGTCAGGATGGCAGCAGTAAAGACTGAGGCAGCAAAGGAGAGGCATGAAGAGAGGTCTGACTTATCAGCTTGATTCTGCAAACATTTAGCACCAGTGGGTAGTAAGTGGTATGGCTTAGATCCTCAAAGGCATTGAAATCAATGGGAGTTAGGTGCCTAAATACCATGAGGATTTGAGCTATGTGCCTTCCGTGGGACTCCCCAGGGCAATCAACGTTTCACCCCGTCGTAAGTGTTTGCAGAATGTGGCCTAGAATTTTTTTTTTTAATATGCAAGAACGTAGGGGTGCCCCTGAAACCCATCCCTATTGACGGGGGGGGAGGGGAAGGTTGCCCGCAGGATCAGGCCCATATTTCATAAACTGAATGTTATGTCACTTTCTAAAGGACAAGGTGTTGGCTCCTACTCCTTACTCACATTGCCTAGCATCTTCCTCTGCACACCGGTCGTCTGATTCCAGCCCAGCCACTTGCAGATTATGGGGCTACTCAGCATGAGCACAGGTGACAAAGACTAACTAGACCTTTGTTTTATTTGTTGGTACTTGTCCTAGCCCTGCCACGAGTGATCTCACAAAGGTCAAAATGCTACACTATCGGCCAGATTTTCCAAAGTGCATTGCATCCAAAGCTCCCACTGAAGCGAACGGAAGCTGCAAGCGTTCAGCATCTCTAAAAATCAGGCCACGTCTTAGGATATTTATAGAGCATATTATAGAAATAATCACTACAATTCTACAACCCTCCCTGGTAGCTCAGCTGGAAATCACACAAAGCAGGAAAAAGACACAGCTAGAGTATCCCCAGGTCCCACCATGTGCCTTTTCCTACACCTCCTTTTACCCTCCTGTTGGACACTTTTCCTGCTACAGCCCTGTCCGTATGCCCCTTCGTCACATAAACTGTAACTGCTTACACCCTCTTGCACCAATTTATGGCAGTTTATTGATGTGAAAATTACACCTGCTCTGAATTGGGCCCTGAGTCCCTCTGAATGGGGGGAGAAATACCTTCAGATATACGAGGACTCTAAAGGCAAGTGCTCTGTAATGTCCCTACCCCTGAGCATACTGGATCCTCCAAGGAGATCGAAAGCCCTCCAAGGTAATCCAGAACTTCAAATTCCTCCCAAGGTAATCCCGAACCCCCACCCTGTATCCACACACAACACACTCCCCAAACCAATCCAGAATCCCCCTGCATGCGTGCACACGCGTGAACACATTCTCCTAAGGCGATCCAGAATGCATGCATACATTCCCACGGCGTTCCAGAACCCCTCCAAAATGATCCAGAATACCCAGGCACTCTGGAGCAATGGAGTTTAAAAGGGACATCCTTACACACTATCATCTGGGATTGCAAGAAACAGGAGGAGGATTGCTCAGTTATTGTGGCTCTGAGAGGGTGGCGGGTGTTTGGATGTTGATAACTCTCTCTCTTTCTCCTTCACTTGCAACCACTACATTATTCCTACAGTCACAGATTTTAAGCTTAGAAGGGATCATTATGGTAATTGAGACTGGCCTGAAGAAGTAAGCTTGGAATTTATGGGCTCTGGGCCCAGCTTTATGCATCCTCTCCTAGAGGAAACAGCATTTTTGTCCCAGTGTGTTGCATAACAGTGGGATTTCTGGGGGAACCTACCATGCAGTGTCTACTCTGACCTTTGTGGTGCAGGATGACATTAACGTACCATATGTTTGAGCTCCATGCGGAAGCAGATTGTTTTGATAGACAGCGTAGCAGATTACAAGGCTGTACAAGACGTGAGAGTTGTCAGGTTCCAAAAACACGGGTCCCCATCTTTTGAGCTGAAAAGAGAATTTATAGATTTTAAAGGACCATTGTGATCATCTAGTCTGACCTTTTTCACAGGCCATAGAATTTCACCCGGTGATTCCTGCACCAAGCCCAATAACATATGACTGAAGTGGAGCATATCTAGAAAGAATTCAAGTAATGGAGAATCCACCACATCCCTTGGTAAGATGTTCCAAATATTAACCACCAACAATGCTGCTAAAATGTGTGTCTGTATTATCCATAGTAGGATTAGAGTTCATACCATTTGTGGGCTGCAGTCTATAGGGGGTGACATTATCCGTATTAGGAATGTTTCAAGAGCCTATCGGTTTAGTATCTCTCTTTTTCTCTCACACACTCAGGCACATCTGACATTTCATCTGTTATAGGGCAGTAACACACACACACACACGTATGAGTTCAAAACTCTCACTGGAAGGAGATGCTGTTATAATATTCTCCTACCTTCAATCTTCTATCGAAGTAGTCATCTGCATCAGCACCTCCTGAGTTACCTGAGTGAGACATGGGTCAGTTAAGTATCGTTGAAATCCACTTCCTTTACAGTCTAACACGAAAAAAAGGAAGAGTTCTTCTGATTTGAAAAGTGACATTGGTAAATTTCAATATGCCTTAAAAATATACGGGCTTTTTCTCATTCCCTCACACCCGCCTGAATCAGGGAGTTTTACGTTACGTTTTGACAATTAATCTGAACTTCTGCCTTTGATTCTGACCTAATCTGCAAGCTCTCTAAGTCCTCAGGATGATATCTTTTGGCGCACACACACACCGTTATTTTCTATACAAAAACAGTTATATGTGAAATGCTGAAAAATGTTCCACCCTCCCACGATTATATTTGATAAAACCCATATTGATTGTAAACCTCAGCAGTCCTTACACACTGACACTTCAGCTTTAAAAAAAAAAAAAAAAAAAACCTAGCATGTTTTCACCTGCTTACTAAAGACCTTTCTTCAGATAGACATTTTGACATTGGAGACAACATTCTTCCCACAAAACTTAAAGGAACAGACACAGATGATTGGAAAAGAGTGGATAGGTCTGAAAATCTCCATATTTCTGACTTCTGCTGCAAGCTCTCTGGTGAAATATATTTATATCCACCTCTGTATCTTGATATAGTAATTCTTTGTGTAAATATTTATCTAATTCAATTCCCTCAGAAAACATATGATCGCATTAAATGATAAAAGACATTATTTTCATATATACCCCCAAAAATATGTATGCCAAGATAATTTGATGCAGCTGTAAAGTTCTTGTAGTATGTAATTCCAAATCAGCATATTTTCATTGCTTTATGCAAGACTTTGCATTCAGATAGCAGGGATATGGGATGGAGGAAGAAAAAGACACTGCCTGAGGTCAAAACAGAGAGATAGCTAGTTCCTTCTCTCCACAGTACAAGAAGTATTTGTGCATCAATTTCTTTTTCAATAATTGTATTCTGTTCTGCAAGATATCACGGGCATTTTCCTCTTTAAAATATGTTATGTATCAAGATAGAGAGGCCTGTGTGATTATACATGCATATGCTTGATTCTCGTTTAACTTAAGCTCCTTTTACCACTCTGGCAGTGTAAAGGCTCCCGCGCTGAAATCCATAACATCAGCAAATTAGAAGAGTTAACAGTTGAGAGTTACTTAGATTATAAACTCTTTGGGACAGGGACCAACTTTTTGTTCTGTAATTGTACAGCGCCAAGCACAATGGGGTCCTTGTCCATAATAAATACAAATACTAAATAGTACTGCAGAGTTATCTGAAGATGTTATAGGGTAACAAAGTCTGATTTGTAAGGTGGTGTCACTATTCTGATTTCTACAGTCCCTAGGCATAGAGAGGTTTAAGGTATGTAACCTCAGAATTTCCTTCAACTTTCAGTTTAAATCATGCCCTTAACCATAAATGCTAAAAAAAATAAAACCTATGTTTAAATTATAATTCACACAAAGAGAGAGGGATACTCTGATATAGGAGTGCTCTATAAATGAGAGATGTCCATATACACACAAAGAGTTTAATAAAATGCGAGCAGAGGATGTTCAAGAACATAAGGCATAGTTCCTGATTTTTGTAGGACCAATACAACTTGTGTCCTATAAATGGTTTCTTGTGTGTATTCTTTACATGGTGGTTTTAACATATACCATATGACAGAGACAGGGAGGTGAAGTAATATCGTTTATTGGACCAACTTCTGTTGGGGGAAGGAACAAATTTCAAGTTTCACAGAGCTCTTCTTCAGGTCACAGGATAGGAGTGTGATAAATTGCACAGCCATATGAAAAACTGCATTTGAACATGCACCTTTGATCACCTCCCGTGCACTCTGCTCACTAATCCATCCCACCCAGGATTTACCCTAACACTCCAAACCACCAAGCAGCCTCAAAGAGATACCTTTTTTTTAAATACATCTGCCACAAAAATGTTTCCTTCTTTCTTTCCCAAACGTGAAATTTTTCAGCTTTTCCAACATGGCATTGCTTCCCCTATTTTACGTCACCGGCTAGCCAAAATTCAGGATCCAAGGGGTTGTTAAGTTTAGGAGGAGAAATTGATGCTGGAGTCAAGTCTCTTTGATGCAATCCTGTCTATTCATAAAAAAGGTGTCAAAGCCTGTTTCCCTAAACACAACAGGAATCAAACAGCAGGTGACAGTTTCCTTGCACACAGTTCCAAACCACTTTCCAGCCAGCACCTAACCCAAAAGCTCTCTCTCCTTCTAGGCTTTTCTCAGGGCCACATGCCCAGTGCTTGTTCTGGCTATGTCCTTTGCATTCTGCTGCTTCTCTCTCAGCTGTTTCTTCTCATGCTTCTCCAATAGAGACAGACACACACCTCTCCACCAAATAACACCCAGCAAAACCCCTGCAACCCACATGTGCCTTTGTTTTGAGTGGTGATATGTACCTGTGGTTTGTCATGGTCATAAAGTTTAAGGTCAGAAGAGACCATTGGATCATCTAGTCTGACCTCCTGTTCTGAGTGGACCCTGCTATTATTTTAGCTACGTGGTTCCGTAGAGGGGCTTAATTGTTTCTTACATTTATTTATAATGAAGGGTGGATGCTACACCCACGATTTTCAGCAAGCTTTAACTCAACCCATAACTAGGAGCCTACCAAATTCATGACCATTTAGAAAAATGCATTAAAGTCCATGAAATCTGGTCTCCCCCTGTGAAACTGGTCTTTTTTGTGCTTCTACCGTATACTATATAGATTTCACAGAGGAGACCAGCGTTTCTCAAATTGGGGGTCCTGACCCAAAAGAGAGTTGAAGGGGGGTTGCAAGGTTACTTCTGCACTGCCTTCAGAGCTGGGTGGCTGGAGAGCGGCGGCTGTTGGCCGGGTGCCCAGCTCTGAAGGCAATGCCCCACCAGCAGCAGCACAAATGTAAGGGTGGCAATACCATACCCGGTCATCCTTTCTTCTGTGCTGCTGCCTTTGGAGCTGGGCAGCCAGAGAGCAGCAGCTGCTGGCTGAGGGCCAGCTCTGCAGCCAACAGCTCTGCCTTCAGAGCTGGGCTCCCAGCTAGCCGCCGCCGCTCTCCAGCTGCCCAGCTCTGAAGGTAGCGCCGCCGCCAGCAGCAGCACAGAAGTATGGGTAGCTGTACCACAATCCTCCTACAATAACCTTGCAACCCCACCCCCCACAATTCCTTTTTGGGTCAGGACCCCTACAATTACAACACCATGAAATTTCAGATTTAAGTAGTTGAAATCATAAAATTTAAGATTTTAAAAATCCTATGGCCGTGAAATTGACCAAAATGGACCGTGAATTTGGTAGGGCCCTACCATAACAACACGTATTATTTGGTTTTGGCCTTGAAGGTCCAGAGATGTAGAAATCCAAGACTTTAAAGTTGGGATTTTTTTATGTTTAGAAGACCTATTGTAGGTAAATTGGGTAGTTGTTTTTAATGTATTAGTGATTTTTTTCTTTCCTGCAGAGATTTGTAGAATTGGTCTTGTGGCACCAATGAGTCAGGCTTTACAGTCAGAGCTATACAAAAGAAAGCATCCCAATACTTGTTTTTAAATTCACCTACACTTTTCTAAAATATATGGCAACTATAGAAAACGTGATGGGAGATGTGCACGCCAATACTCCTTCAGGATAGCCCGTTGAACTCACTTGACACTTGCAGCACGAGTGACACTGCTATCCCAAACACAAGCTGTCAATACCTTTATATCACACTACACTATCATATCTATCTTCTCTGGATATTCAACTGGTTTAGCTCTAGCGTTCATCTTCTTGAGTTTAGAGACAATGTCGTAACTCAGAATTAAACATCTGGTTGAGAAACAATAGTAGACCTGAATAAACCAAACTCTATGGGCTGTTTATAGCGCTGGTTCTGCCAACTCTGTTCCTCATGACTCTTAATGGGGTTACAAGTCCATGCTACCTTGCTGAGAACTTTTCGAAATGGAGGATTCACCGTCCAGGACACCTTTTTTTGTATGAATATTCAGTTAGAGATCTTCCTTCTTCACTAATTTCTCTTAAGAAATAAAGACAAACCTGAGCTGCCAAGTTCACATCAAGACCCAAACTTCACCATAATTAAGGGGTGCCCAGATCTGGGGGCTTGAGTTAAGGCTCAGTGCTAACTCCATCTTACCTGATCGTTCATTTCTGATAAACAGGGTAAAACCTTTCCACTGCTTTGCTTTGCCATTTTGGACAGAGGTTTAGTAGCAAATATATACACATCTTGCTGTATCAAATGTCCCCCATGGCATGGATTTATAGAGGTATGAGCAACCCTAGCATATATTTTATATCCACTGATACCTGGCATCTTTGGACTCTCTGAGACCTATTTGATCTGAGGTCAAACAGGTGAAGTCACTCACACCATGGGTATAGATGGGTAGCTATCAAACAAGACTGTCCTCAGAAGTTGCAGAGGAGGTTTTTTAAATTCTACCCTTTAACCTTGAAAATTAACCTAAAATGTTGGCTGCTGTACACGACTTACTAAAATAAATTGCATCCTTAATTATGAACACCCTCCGTTCTTCTGTGCTTCAGGCCACGTTGGATCAGAGGACACCTCCCCCTTCTAATGAGTAGTTATTGAACATGTTAACAACAATCAACCCTAATTAAATACTCAGCTGTTGAGAGGAGACAATGTTTATCAAAAATGCAAGAAGAGGGGAGCGCATCTTCTGTTTTCTATAATTAGTTAACAATATTCCCCAGGCAGTGCTTGGAAATCGAACTTGGGTTTATTCACATCTGTTTCTCACACACACACAAAAGATACCCCACTTTTAGTAACCCTGTAACCTTATCATAACACTTAGGCAAGGCTGCAGACTAAAGATACAAACAGTATTTCTTTTCCTTCACAGCCACAAGAAAAGTCGTGTTTAGTTTAACTGGAAACTTTCCCCTCTTGTTTATGTTTGTGTAAATCAAGAGTAACTCCACTAAAGACAATGGAGTTCCCCTGGTGTAGCTGATGTATGTGAAATCAGAATAAAAGTCAATGAAACAATGGCATTTGTTGGATAAATCTTTGACAGAAAAGACTCCGGGTCAGAGCCATGCCTGGTGTAAATCAGAATAGCTCTAATGACAATGTCAAATTACACCAGCTGAGGATTTACCCCCAAGAAACTCAGGAAATTTTGCCCCAGGATTAAAACTGAAAACAATAGCTAACGTACCGCACAAATAACTCCCTCCCGGGCTGCTGAAAGGACGATGCGTTCTCAAGGGACGTTATTGCCTCCAAGTTCCCTCCACTTCTGATTGCGAAGTACAAAATCTGCCATGAGTTATGCCGGAAAGTGCAATAAGCTCAGCTTGACTGTTTAGGCAGCCAATCACCCCTTAGTTATGTCTCCGATGCAATGACAGATGACTGAAAGCTGCAGCTGCTATGGGGCAATCAACAAGATTTGTGTAGGGAAAAACGTCTCTCCACCACACCACGTGCACCCATGGCACTTGGTAAATAAGTAACCCCTCATTCTAAAAGATGGGCCAGGTCTTCAGCATGTGTAAATCAGCATCGTTTCATTGGAATCAATGGCGATACACTGATTTACCTTTGTGGAGAACTGGGCTCTATGTTCCTAGTCCTGCTAGAACATGTCTTAATTAATATGGATCCAAATCCGATATTCCTTACACTGTACTGGCCCCATATTGATTAAATCAGTTATTCTCAACCTTATTCTCAGTGGGATCATCCCAGAACACCTCTTCAATCTAACCAGGATCCTCTCCCGTTTAGCAATATGGAAAGGGCAGAATGATCGTGATCCTTTGACATCTAAGAACCCTTGAGCTAGCGCAGGGGTTCTCAAACTTCATTGCACCGCGACCCTCTTCTGACAACAAAAATTACTACACGACCCCAGGAGGGAGGACCGAAGCCTGAGCCAAAGCCCCGGGCAGGGAGGCCAAAGCCGAAGCCCAAGGGCTTCAGCCCCTGCAGGGAGCATGTAACCTGAGACCCGCAGCCCAGGGCTGAAGTCTGAGGGCTTCAGCCCTGGGCGGTGGGTCTTGGGTTTCTGCTCTGGCCCTGGACCCCAGCAAGTCTAAGTCTAACCCACTTTGGGTTCCCGACCCACAGTTTGAGCTAGAGCATACAAGGGTGGTGAGAGGACTTTTGGAAAATCAAGGACTCAGCAAATAACCCCAGTAAAATCAATGGCAGCTTTGCCTGAGTAGAGACTGTAGAACTTGGACCATGTTATTTTCCCTAAAAAAGAATTAAAATCTCTGATCTGTGAATGAGGCAATTGCCAGATTTTACTGTATCCACGAAAGACTTTGGTCTTAATTCTGCTCTCAGTTACCCCAGCATAAATCTGGAATAACGCCACTGAAGTCAATAGAGTTATTCTGGGTTTATACTAGTGTAATGGAGATAACAATCTGGTCCATAGGGAAGAAAAAGTCTAGTCAACATGCACATACTGATATTTATTTGATCTGTAGAAAGTAAACTATGAAAATAAAACTTAGGCTTTGTCTTCACAAGGTTTCTTCCATCAAGATAGCTTGATAGCGAACAAACCTCAAACCACACACAATGCCCCTCTACAATCCTGAAATAAAATGTGACACCCCAATGACTATCACTTCAAAAAAGGTGTGTGTTTATATTCAGATACTAACTCCATATAAAATTCTAGTGGAGATAAAGCACTGTCGTTTCGACCTTGCTGTAGCTCAGGGGTCGGCAACCTTTCAGAAGTGGGGTGCCAAGTCTTCATTTATTCACTCTGATTTAAGGTTTTGTGTGCCAGTAATGCATTTTAACATTTTTAGAAGGTTTCTTTCTATAAGTCTATAATAAATAACTAAACTATTGTTGTATGTAAAGTGAATAAGGTTTTTAAAATGTTTAAGAAGCTTCATTTAAAATTAAATTAAAATGCAGAGCCCCCCGGACTGGTGGCCAGGACCCTGGCAGTGTGAGTGCCACTGAAAACCAGCTCGCGTGCTGCCTTTGGCACATGTGCCCATAGGTTGCCTACCCCTGCTGTAGCTAGTCAAGGTGAATCTCAGCTGTGGGGTATAGGGCTGACCTCAACTAGCCTCATCAAAGTAAAAACTACCTGCCTTGTCTGCAAACACACCCCTTTTTCTGCAGTGAAGACAGAACCTTACATAATCAGTGGGGGGTCACCTTTTATTTCTGGGCTATAGGGGGAGATTTGGGGTGCTTTAGGGTTTGTTTGCTTCTTGCTTGAGCACCACTTTAAGCCTGTTCATTACTCCCATTTTCTGCAGTCCTTATGCTAAACTGTCCTCCCAAATACACAACTGTAAATCCAGAGTAACTCCTGAAGCCAATGGAGCATCTCCACATTTACTTACAGTCAAGTGGGAGGAGAATTTGCCCTTCATCTGATGCTACACCCCGGAGTGCAATGCATGAAAGACACAAGCGTCAGACTGCAGATATGTGGGAAACGTTTAGATGTGACTAAAATCAAAACACACAAAAAGCAAGCGACGATGCATTCCTCCTCCTAAATGTCAGCAGGAGGCCCCGCTCTCTCTGTGTGCATGTATAATGGGGCAAGTCTGAGAGACAAAGCATCTGTAATGATGAATTTCCTTCTAGTTCACATTCACTTCTTGCAGTGTACTCCACCTCAGGTGACTAGGTGAGATCACACAAACCCACCGCCTCCTTCCATCTCTTAAGGCACTGAGCGTAACGTTCATCCTGCTACTTAAAATTCCTGACTCCAGCTGTCCCCCTGAAATGCAGAGATTCCCATCCTCACTAGAGAGCCCAAGAGCCTAGCTACTTCCATGGGGTAACAGCCAGCTTCTGGACCCTGAAGCCAGCAACCCGAGTTCAAGTCTCTGTTGGACCTCGACATTTTTTTTGTTTAGATTGTAAACTCTTTGGGGAAGGGGCCATCTTTTTGTTCAATGTTTGTACAGCACCTAGCACAGCGGGGCCCGGTGCATGACTTAGA
This sequence comes from Terrapene triunguis, assembly GCF_002925995.2. Lineage (NCBI taxonomy): Eukaryota > Metazoa > Chordata > Testudines > Emydidae > Terrapene > Terrapene triunguis. Next base: position 13,655,398 of record NW_020664582.1, read on the forward strand.
CGCCAACATGCTACCACAATACAAATACATTATTAATTATTATTATTATTATTATCAATAGAAAAGTGGAATATAGAGCAAGGCAACTGCCTAGAGTGAAGCTGACAGAACCAAGGACACGCCCCCAACTACTCTTGACATCTATACCTGTGTGACCACAGCTGCTGCTTCAGAAACAGAACAGGATTAATGTAGAAGCAGGAGAGAAACCAACAGTGGAACTATTAGAAAGGAGCCTTCTGACCTTAAAGTCTATGAGTAGAAAACAAAATCCACACGTGTGGTTAATGTTTAGTGTCCTCTGTTAAATGATGGTAGTTCTCAGCCTATTTTCCAGAAGTCCATGTCACCCTTCTCAGCATGGTCCACACCATGGTAAAAAGGCCAACTACCAGTCTACATGAGCATTCGCACCAATCTTGACACCAGTACAGCTGCGCCCGTGCCTAAAATTCTCAGCATAGATGAAGTGCCACTGGGCTGATCCCCGAACTGGGGAGTTCTCCTCTTTATTTCCTGATTACATTGACTCACTTTATCCTTTTGTTTTAAACACTAACTTTTGAGGAGAAGACCATGCTGACTGCGACGCTTTGTTTCTTTTCCTGCTGAGTCATTCCACAAACTCACATATGGGCCCCCAATGCCAGATCAACAGGGCACTTTAAGTTTCCCCTCTCTCATGATCTTCTCAGGGGCTCCAGAATCACCAGGAAAAGTTAATGCAAAAACTTCCTTGAAGCAAACTGAAGTCCAAACGGAAATATTCATAAATGGATGAAACTACTAATGGTTTCTGGGAAAGGGTGAAGAACATCGTAGACACAATCCCACCACTGCCATCATATTGAGCACATTTCCCTTCTCTCTGTTTATTCATTCATGAGGTGTCTTTTGCTTGGGAGGGCAGTTACTCCTGGCTTTTTATTCCCTCATCCACATTCCTAATCCTGTTTGTCACCTTAACAGCAGTGAGGAGGTGGGAGGACCAATGAGGATTATGATTTATGAGGCAGGTAAAGAGTAGCTGAAGCAAATAAACTACTGTAAGCGAAAAAGATCCTATTTCCATGCATATGTTCTGGGCACTTAAGGGGACGTACGTCTTGCCAGAATCATTTCCATGGCTGTGGGGCTAAGGAGTTTCTGTGAGTCATGATTATAGAAGCTACTATATACCTGGTGGGAGAAGCACCCAAATTTGTTAACTTTTCTCACTGCCCAGGAGCAGAATTTCTCTCCACCAAGCCCCACCACTGTATATTAAGGAGGAGGTAGGTTGGGAGAGACACAGGAACTCCCTTCAATCAGCAGAGAATGGAATCTTTCACAGCTGATTGACAATCAGCAGGAGGGAGAGACTTTAAAGGACTATGTGGCTTGAAGTCATCTCCCTGGCTAAGGAGTCTTGATATCTCTGGGTAGCCCGGAATCCAGCTAGGCTGAAGGTAACCTCCACCCTACCCTGCACAGGCATGGCAACCCACCCTGCAAGGTTCAAGTCCTACCCCTTGTCTCTCATCTTCCACCTCCTGCCCCAGCAGGTAAGAGCTGCTAAGGGAAACGGGGGGACTCATTTCCATGCAATCCCAGCAATACAGAGCTGCAATCCCCATCCTGAGGAGTGGTGGTAGTTCCCCTCCTCTCTTGTTATACCCAGCCCAACAGCTTCAAGAGAAATGGGTCCCGGGGGACAGTCAGTGACTTTTGTTCATATCAAGCAGCGGTAAGATCCTTACCATTCCCTCTAAGTTAGAAACCAAGGGCCAGATTTTGATCTTATTTATGACTGACTTTAGTGCAGTTATTCCAGTATTATAGAATCTGGCCTCATGGCAGAAGTTTCCTAGAAACTGGCAGGCTACGTATAGATGCTAGTTTTTAAACAGGTTCCTTGACTGAGGAAATAAATTATGGAAGGAGAATTTACAGGTAATCTTGCACCACAACAACACAACACACTGGTCACTACAGAATAACTAACCTTGAGACTGCACTGTGGGAGAATAGTACGTAATACACACCTAATTATACCTGTGCCAAAAGCTTGGAGGGAAGCAGCTAAAGATAAAAGAGATGACAAGGGGGGGAAATGTACATAATATTCCTCACATCATGTTAAAAATGAACCCCTCCACAGCAGAAAAATAATTTGAATGCAAATTTATACCCCTTTAATTCTACAGCTATGATCTTTGGAGGTCTTCGTAAACAGAATGGGCAGACAGAGCCAGCTAATTCCCCTCTGTCTCACATTATTACCAGCTTAAATATCTACTCAGCAACTGAGGACAAGAGTTAAAATTTCCCTAATGGAGGGAAAGTAAGACGATTAGCGTTCATGAGTATTTGAATACCGAATCCTAGAAAGGGTTCCTGATAAGAAAATGGTGTTTTCACTGGTTTGTACATGAATGCAAAACAACAGGAACAAAATAATTATTTGTTATAGTTTATGCTCAGACATTTATATTAGGCCTACTGAACTACTAGGAGGGTGGTGAAGCACTGGAATGGGTTACCTAGGGAGGTGGTGGAATCTCCTTCCTTAGAGGTTTTTAAGGTCAGGCTTGACAAAAACCTGGCTGGGATGATTTAGTTGGGAATTGGTCCTGCTTTGAGCAGGGGGTTGGACTAGATGACCTCCTGAGGTCCCTTCCAACCCTGATATTCTATGATTCATTCCCCAAATTACAGCCTCTTCTATTAAATACCGCTAGCCTTTCTGAATATTCCCCATGCCCCATTCACTCATTTTAATAAAGCTAATGTTACCGACCACGCCTCATACTGCATCGTGCCCTAAGTAACCCTACCTAATGCTTTCAGTATTGTCCACTGACCAAAACTACTGCCTCCTCTGAATACTGTATACTCTGACACCGATACTGGAGACCTATACTGCAGACTTTTTAATATTACCAGCTCTTATAAATAGGTACACTGTCATGCACACTTTCATGCCAATACTACTAGCCCTTCTGAATACTCCCCACACTCCCGTATTAATAGTTAATCTTATTAAATACTCTACATACTCTCATATTAATGCAAATTAACTGTACTGAATATTCTCCATGCTACATAATCTCCCACATTAATGCTACTAATCTATTAATACGTCACATATTGCATACTTCTTAATACTAAAGGTTACTAAATTTCCCCCTGTCTATCCTACTAGCCCCATGCTGTGTGCTCCTATTAAGAGTACTAGCTCTTAGGAACAGTCCCCCATCCTGCACACACGTTAATATTACTAGCCCTCCTAAATATTGCCACTTTCAGGTGCAGCGAGTCACATATTATAGACCATTACTCTTGAAGTCCAAAGTGACCTCAAGTTATAAACTGAAATATTTTGTTCCCTCTGCTGCAGTGAAAAGAAGTTAATATGTTTGGGGTTGGGTCGGGTCATTTTACAGAGTCTAATCCTTAGAGACACCACTCTGCCTTCAACCCCCCCTCCCATGTACAGCCAGCAGACGTTTGTTCCCATAATAGGACCCTGATAGCCAATTCAACCTGTCAATACTCGACCCAATCACCATGAAGAGAGAGCACATTCTTGCTCCAAGCATCACTGCTCAGGCTCCCATCCTAATCAATAGGCAGCAGCCACTATTGATGACCCTGTTGGGAATTTCATTTCGGTTTGTGCTGGGAGATGGGCCAGCGTGTACAGCGCCACACTCGTTGGCTGAAGCTAAGAAAAGAAAAATCATATTTAATAGGGACCCGTTTTTTAAAAATCAGAGGGCAGGAGCAGCATAAAGCCTTGTAATAAACTTTCCAATGCTAATGACGTTGTTGGCAAAAAGAAATGCCAAACAAGGGATTTGAGGTTTGCCTTGAGAAGCAAGGGCTTCCTTAACACATCTGTATCACCATTCATTGTGTTTCAGCCATTGCATCTGACACAGCTAACGACTGACAAGCTACTGGTAATAAAATACACTGGAAAAAATAGATTAAACTTCATAGTGGCACAGTGGTAACTATGGGCTCTTGGTCCTGCACGGTTCCTGATAAAGAGGTCTTCACCTTGCATTTCCTCTTTGTCTGGCGGTTTGGGGTAGCTTTACTCTAAGAAATCATCTGGATGGAAAGCGCTCTGCAAATCAGGATTTGACTTGTCTTGGCAAGTTTAGAGATTACAATAATTGGTAAATGATACATTTTATAGCTCTCCTCAGCTGAGGATCTCAAAGCATTTTTGCTAAGACTATGCATTAAGCCTCACCACACCTCTAGGAGATCAGTAAGTATTACTACCCCATTTTTACAGATGGGGAAACTGAGGGACAGAAGTTAACTGACTTCCCTCAGGCCACGCAGCAGAGCTGGGAACAGCACCCCGATCTCCTGACTTCTGTGACTTCAGTGGCTTTGGATCTAGCCCTAAGATGGATGCTGTGGTTTACAGGCTAGTGAAAGACTGACACAAGAGTGAAATTCGCCCTTGCCTAGAGGACCTGCACAAGTCCTATGTACCATTCAAGTCTTCAAAATAGCCGTTGTGCTGGCCCTCTGAGAATCTCTCCCTGAGCACGCCTTGAAAATATCAGCTGAGTGGTCAACTGTACATCTCTCCCACTAAAGGGGCTTGACTTTGTTTTAAATGGTTTAGCAGGAGAGGACCTAGACGAATCATGGTCCTGTACTAGGACCATAATGAAAATGTCCTTCTCAAATTAGATTTCATATAATGAATATGAATTTCTAACAGAATACTATTTTTTTAAACTAGGGTCTTTCCATAAACTGCAGTTTTCATAAATGATTGACTCATGGAGCTAGGACTTTTTTTTTATTAGAAGACTAATAAAGCTAAATCTGTAGCTCAATATGCATTTTATGAAAGGCTCTGTTTATTTTAATGTTACTGTAAACTAAAGCTATTCTTTTCAAGACATCAGAGACCTTTTAAATAGAGCCTAACCAAGGACAGAGGTGATGAATTTAGGGGCAAAGCAGCAGGAATCTGCATTCACTTTAAAGCAATTATTGGAGAGCGTACTTTCTATAATTAAATAAGAGATTGCTCTTTTTGGGGGACCAAAGCCATGATTCAGAAACAGCTGCTTTCCCACCCACACAGAGCCTGGAAATGCAGGTGGCCTATGCTAGAAGCCAAGGTGGCTTATGCCCCCTGTCTTTCACTGTGAGAGTGCAGTGACCATCTCTTTACTGGCACACCAAGAACTCAACCAGGGACCAGAATTAAAAGCATGAGTCTCTACAGCTTGTGCAAAAAGAGACAGGCTCTGTAACTTGTGGACTGTACCAGACTGACATCCTCTGTGGACCAGACACAAAGCAGGACGCACAACACACATTGACCAGTGGGTCACAAGAGTAAACAGACAAACTCACAGCTATCCATTGTGAGTAAAGATTTCAGAATATGGCCCATAGTAGCTAAAGAGCATTGTAAGTGCCTCTGAGAGAAAATAAATGCATCTTATCTACCTAGCTATGCATCCATCACCATAGTATTCAAGTGCTTACTCCACTCTAATTCACCGCTGGCAACATACTATGGAATTTGTATTTTTTTTAAGCTGTGGTATCAACTGGGATGTTTGAACAATAGTGAGCTGTATCATGATACATGTACCTTTGCCAGTAGAGGGTACATGCTTTTATAACTTATTAGGCTTGTGGCTTTAGTATTACTGATTTATATCATCAGGATTCGGAAATAAATACATTGCCCCTACATTCCACTGTGATATAGCCTAAATACCTACAATATTTCTGGTAGTAAACAATCTCCAAGACTCATTTCTTAGAGCAGAAGCAGATGGTCAAGAGCATTTCCTGAAATTGAATATTATAATGAATTTAGGATAGAAAAAATTTACATAATAATCTTTTTTAGATTCTGATAGTGAAGAAACCTACACAGAAACTGCTTCTTTTCAGCTATTTGAATTAAAATATAAATCCTCAAGTACTTTCATTATAAACAAACTGCTCTCTATTTCGGATCCATGAAAGAAACTGAAAAATTAACTACCCAGTAAAGCTCAAGGCCATGTCATACTTAATTCATCTACAAATTAACTCTTGTGACCTTTAGACTAGGCTCACCAACTAGAGAGGGGCCGGAATGAGACAGCAAGGAGCTCTGGGTGCAGGGGACTGGACTAGATGACCTCTCGAGGTCCCTTCCAGTCCTATGATTCTATGTATGTCAGAACTCAAATGTAATTTTGCCTGTTGTACTTTTAGGTTGAGAACTTAACTAAACCTAGCAAAGCATCGCTATATCTACAAGAGTATGCTCCTACAGGCCTTACTCGTATGACTATTCCCAATGATTTTCAAACAGAGTTGGAGGAATTACTCACAGGAGTAAGGGTCATTGAATCGGGACCTATTTTGGAGTTGGATGTTGGCCACGAATTTTCTTGGAGAGTCAAACTGTTAATTAAGAAATAGCCCATGAAGAAGGAAAAATAAAACCTTAACAGAGTGATGGAGAATAGGAGAAAGAATGTTGTTTAGTCATTAGAATAGCCGGGAATAGAGCATAAAGTCTCTCAGGTTCAGCTCCCCACTCTGTTACTGACTTTTGCCCAGGTGTGGACAGCATGATGGCATCTTTGCCCTTTGTGGCCTTTAGGAACCCACGGGCCCCACTTCAGTCATGTGTGATGTGGATGCTGATAACATCTCAGAGGTGTGTTGTCTTCATTAGAATGTGGAAAGTGCACAGAGATCATTGGCTGAAAGGCTCTGCATTATTGCAAAGTAACCTAATTATTACAAAATACGGAAGATATGAACGCTCTTCAGGGCATTAAAATTACACAACAGAACTCTACAGCAATAGGATTTGTAAAACGCAGTCAGGGAGTGGGAACAGCGCAACATGGATTTGCTTGGAGGCAGGTGGCTTTTCAACCTACAAATACAATGAAAAACAGGCCTGTGTGTCAAGAATATTCTTATTTCTTTTTGTTAACAGGGACAACTATATGAAGGGTAGCGCCAAGCACTTACGTTCAGTTTGGAAAAAAGCCCCGAATGGCCTCAGGTTGTAAGAAAAGAAAAAGCCCAGAATGGGTAATAGGCAAGGAGAAACGTAAAAGGGAATCCAGATTTGAACTCTAAGGCTACGTCTATATTGACCCACAGTTCCGACTACAGGGATGTGAATAGCAGTGCGCACCAAAGCGCTCCACTGTAACTCCCCCATGTGGGTGCTGTGGGCAGTTAGTTCGTGTTAACCTAATCCTCTTCAAACCGGATTAGAGTAACGTGAACTAGGAACCTCTTAGTCCGTGTCCACAAGGGGGAGTTGCAGTGCAGCACTTTGGTGCACACTGCTATTCACACCCCCATCGTCTGAACTGCAGGGCACTGTACATGTGACCTAAGACACTAGGCATCACCCTTAGACTGCAAGCTATTTGGGGCAGGGACTCACACATGCCCAGCACAATGAGGTTTGATCCCTGACTGGGGCCTCTGGACACTACCACAATACAAGAAATGAATAATAAATAGCAACAACCATACTGCATGGATACTACTTATTGTCACTGGGAACCACTGTAGGAACATAAGCATTTACTGATTTTTAAAACATGCAAGCAACTTTTGGAGGGCTTTTTCCAGAAAGGATAGAAACGGAATGAAATCCATTAAATGTCAGTTCTAACATTATACTAATATTTAGTATTTACACCAACTTTGCATATTAAAGCACTGAGTAATTAATAATCCTGACATCACCACCATGAGGTAGGTGGGTAAGCATCATTATGCCCATTTTACAGACAGGGAAAGAGACAGAAAGGGTAAGTGACTCACCCAAGGTCACACTGTGAATCAGTGGCAGCGCCAGGCTCAGCAGTCAGACCTTCCTTGTGCCCATTCCTCCAGAGTACACTTCCTTCCATAGAAATATCACAATGATGCTATAAAAGACATCTGGTGAAAGGGATGTATGCAATGCAGTCTAGGCTGAAACCTATAAAAGAGGGACATCTGACAGTCTAGTCTAGCCAGTCCTCTGGTTCTTTAAAGGGTCATTTCTCTACAGCTGTAAAGATTTCCAAACTGACGTCAAAGGGTCTCACTCAGGAGTGTTTCTCTTCTAAATATGGTCTGCACTAAACAGTCATTAGACAGCAAAGAAATTCCTTGAGTAGCCCATGTTCCGTCTTCCCTCACAATAGCATTCAGTAACCAATTTCATTTCCATAAATACAACCCCTGGCTGGCAAATGATTCTGAAGTGCTGCTGCTCCCCCCACAGTGGCATGTGGATTGTAACTAGGTCACAGGTGCACCAGGGGGATGGTGATGGAGATGGCACTTCTGAGCAGGGGCCCAGGAACAATCTTGCTCTTAGTATGTAAGGACCAGGTGCTAGAAACTGCAGAGGAGGTGCAGGGGTTGAGGCTCACATAGGAACAAGCAGCGCTGGGCCAGCACAGAAAGGAAGGATCATATATTGCAGCCTATGAAAGGGTGTAGCAGATGGCAACCTGCACTCTTACAGCCGTTGTGCCTTCTTCAAGCACAAGCCTGTTGGCACTACCGCCAAGGGATGTGCCTGCACAATGCTCTTACCATGGGCAATGTCTTCTAGCCTGAATCTAGCCCTGATCAAGTCATTGCCTAATGTTTTAGGTTACAATATGAAAAATCAAGAGCATCATCTAACCCCCAGCTGCAGTGGATCGACCAGGACTGCACTCAGCGACACACACTGTCTCCTTTTTGTACTCCCCCAATTGGTCTGTCTGCCTGTCCCTATCTGTTGGCTCTTGTCTTATAATTAGATCGCAACCTCTCTGGGGCAGAGGCCATTTTTTGTCCTATGTTTGTACAGCACCTAGCACCACAGGGTCCTCTTCCATAATTAGGGCTCCTAGGCACTACAGTAAAACAAATAACAAATAATAATACAAATGCCAGGAGACAAGGGTGTGGCTTTTATGGTCCTTTAATGTTATCACAAGTAATGACATTATTTTGCTTGTTTTATCAGATCAACTTTTAAAAATGCTGAGGCTGAAGGAATTGCTACAAGTCAAGATAATATTTATATTATCTTGTTATCCAGTTAACTTGGTCTCTTCATTTGCACAAACTGAGTGGGGACTGAAAGATATACGGACTAATTTTTAGAGGCACAGATCAGCCCCAAGGTCCCACTGAAATCAGCTGGGGCTGCAGGGGGCTCAGAACCATGGCAAAATCAGCCACATTTCTCTCATTCAAGAAAATAACACCAGTTGCTGTCTATATTACTGAACCACGGTAATGTGCTCCCAAACGGCGGACTGGCTCAAAAAACCTACCCTTATTAGATGCTAAGTGGAAGCGAGAGGGAAATTTCTGAATTTGACATTTGTTTGCGCTGTTCAATTTGTTTTTCTCCATCTTCCGATTAGCTGACCACCATCACTAGCAATAGCAGATTCCAGCCACAGGGGGTGGAATGTGCCTGCTGATCTATCAGAATCAGACATGATCTTTATGGCAGCAACACACCATAGTTAAGGAGGGTAGCAGCATTCTACAGGCTCACAGGTGGGAGAACATTATCTACACAGAAACAGGCATTTGTGGAGGGATGGGACGTGACAATGCTGGGATGCCAGGCTGTCGGCCTAGTAATGTGAAATTGCTGAGTTATAAATCCCCGAGAGCAATGCTGACAAATCCTTAATTATAATGATAGCCTAAAGCATCATAGTTGGAATCAAATGTTAAAGTCAAGCAAATCTTAAAGATGTTCAGACACCACCGTGAATGGCTGGGGAATAAGAACCTCAGCAGAGGCGAATATAGAGCAGACAAATACATTTTGAAATACGTCTCGTAGATGAGTTTTGTGGGGGTGAACGGGGCCAGACTGACAGCCTTGAAGACTGATGGTCTCTGCATATCCACAGAAATATGCACATCATGGGCAGTAGTTGCATGAGCACTCCAGGCACATAAGTATGTAAGAGGGAAAATTGACTAGGAGGGAGATTTTCAATGGGAGCTGGAAGTCTCATTCACACTGGTGCCTTTGGGAATTTCCCCTTCGATGGCTAGTCAGCTGGTGATGTGGATTATTATTGTTTACTATTTGGATTGTGGTAGCGTCTAGAAGCCCTAATCAGGAATCAAGCCCCTCCTTATGCTAGGTACTGTATATACACATAGTTAAAAGACAAGACAAGCCCCATACAACTTGTGATCTTAGGATATGAGAACTAGCCCTTTCCAGCCCTTCCACTGAGCTGCTCTTCCTGCAAAGGGTTTACAAAAGCAAGGAGAGAGATTACAAGGAATCCTGCCCCCTCCAAAATTCACGATAATAATACAGGAGGCAGAGGGAAAGGCACAAAATAAAGCAGGAACAAATGGAGAGTGGGGAGTCGAGAGGAGAGATGCCCCCAAAAGAAACAAAGAAAAGGGAAAGAGCAAGAAAAAAGCCACAAAGTACAGGTGGGAAAGATTTTTTAAAATGGGCAACAAGCCCCCTTTCTGTCTCTGTGTCAGAAAATCTCCTGCTTTCCAGACCTTTGCTCTCCGCAGACATGTGGGTCATTGGAGGGGTGTGTGAGATTGGTGTGCATGACAACCCAGACAACAGCACGTCCTAGAAACTCTGCTATTGGACCCTGGGCAATTGCAATCGAAGCCTTGGATTAGACAATTTAAACATCTATTATTAGAACTGGCAGTAAGACCCAAGGAGAGCCAAAGGAGCTGTCTCCAAAAGAATTCAGAGACAAAGCCACTTAGAGTATCTCAGGTCCCTAAAAACAAAAGGCAAGATGCAAAAACAGCATCTAATCTAAACAAAATAGCATGCAGGCTGAGCATGAGCCGGCTCCCCCCTCTACATATAACAATCAAAGATCAAAACACTGTATGAACTTTAAGAGAAAGTAAAAGTACAACTTGTAATTACCGGTGATTAAGCCATTGATGAATCTGTTAAGGGGGTGCAAGGAGACACCAGAAGGAATCAAACTGGGAATTTGGAATGGGATCCAGTCAGAATTACTGCAGTACTTGGTATAAAGCAGAGAGAAGTGGGGGAGAAAAAAATTAACTTCCAGTTATGCCCCCCTGCAAGGTGTTGGAATACATGGGACTGTTTTAACATAGGGCCTGATCTTGCAAGGTGCTAACGGCCCTTCCTTTTACAAAAGCAAATATTTAGACTAGATAAAGAACTCTGAGTACATTTTCCCCAGGTAATACTAGTAACTAAAATAAGCACATTACAGTTCCTGGTTTAATTTTATATTTCCATTTCTACCTTATCTTTTTTCTGCAAGCATCATTAAACTGCACCATAACAAAAACACACGAACTGTTATTCTTTCAAGAGAAGCCATAAACCACCTCAAAGCTTTTCAAGTCTATTCTTATCTCATACATTCTCCTCTGGTGGTGGGTTGTTTGTTTTTTTCCCCTCCATGCATTTCAGAAAGGTAGTTTTCCCTGGCATTGAAAATGAGATGCTGCCTCTGAAAACCCCTCTGGAGGATTAAATACGTAAAATATACCCAGAAAATAAACCAGAACCTCATTAAAATAATTTTGCAAGAAGAAATCCTACTTTACAATAGGTTTTCAGTGTCACTTAGAAAATTCTTAAAGTCACACATATATGTTTTTAATTCAGGACCGTCTATTAAAAAAGGCATTAGGAAAGGATCTGAAAGGCCATTTAGTACCTTTGTTTATATCAAAATGTATATTAGGCACAGATGAAATCTAAAGTAAAATATTTGTGATATAGTTTGAACAAGCGCCGCTTTGCTGAGAGGTGCTAATGAGGCTAGGTAAAGCTGTGAACGTGTTGACAGACACTGCTGCCTAATTTATTCTGCTGGGTAATACAAAACCTAGCACATCATACTTGCATCCCCAGTCACTTTTAAATATTATAATGCTGCCAATTCACCTATGATCCATTTGGAAAAATGCAGGTGATGGTTTTTTTTTGGGGGGGGGTCTTAGTCTATATACGCCAATGTTATTCATTGGGCTTTTAGAGAATCTTTGTGTGAGATTGCAAAACTACTCAGTTCTTCGGAATCAATGCACAATTTGGTGGTGTTTGTGTCTCAATAATAATCCCACATGGAAAGCCAAGGAAAGGGGCACCAGCAATTTTCCTTGCCGTTACTAAGGAAGGTAGGTTTGCTTGAAAGCACTGCAGAAATGCAAGGCATTCTTCCCAACGTGCACAATGACACCATTTGGTTCACTTTGCCATCTTGTATATGCTGATCAAACTATTCATAACCTCCAGCTCCTAGACCTCACCTTCATTGCTCTAGATATCTCTTCCCCTGCCTACATCTCAGCTCTCATTGCCCCCTCTGGCCCTGTGCTCTGCCAATTCCACTTCCTTCCATTTTTGCTTTGTATCCTTCTTCCACACCTAAAATGGGGAAGTCCTCTACTCTATGTCCTATATTCCATGCAGCATCCACACTCCACTTTTCCGCTCCTACCTCTTTTGATGCTCTCCAACACTGAGCCAACCTCAAATGACTCATCATGAAACGTACAAAGAGGTAAAACATGAAATGTACCAAACTAGCAGCATGAGAATACAGGTATTCACCAGGAGCTGAAATAGTGGTGGTAACTGGTCTGGAGGGAACGAGTGCCCCCTCTGAATGAGAAACTGTGGGCCTAGTTTGCAAATGTGACCCAAAGCCACTGTGGGGGATGCCCAAATCAACACTTGGGTATGTAAAATGGACATTTGCAGGCCATCTTAGAATCTGGACATCCTAAAGGTTTGAACTCCAGGTTTGGTTTCTGCGGGGAAAAACTGGTTTTCAATAAAGCCAAAGCACAATTTTACCACCTATTTGCTCCTGCAGAGAGGGGCAACTAAAGATTGCTCCAATAACTGATCAAATATTTCACTCGTTATAATACTTTGCACATATATAGCATCTTCCATCTGAGGATCTCAAAGCCCTTTACAAACATTAATTAAGCCTCACAACACACACACACACACACACACACACCACTCCTGCCAGTGAGGTAAATAAATGTTATCATCTAGATGGTAAAACCAGGACAGAGAAGGGTCACATGGCCTAGGCCACAGGAAGGCAGTGGCAAAACTAGGAATAGAACCCAGCATTCCCAGACCCTTATAACCATTGGACAACGCCACCTTAGGCAGCAGACCAGTCAAGATGACCACTTAAACAATGAGGCTGCAGGAACAACACTGGGGTGAGGATCATTCATCATGCCTGCTCTGCGATATGGAGGACAATAAATTGCAAGACATCTGTTTAAGAGTTGAAAATCTCTCTGGGAATGATTCAGAAAAGTGACGGGTGGAGGAGTCAGATGGATTTGAACATCAGTTCTTGACTGTGTAAAGGTAAAGCTTAACAGCTGGATGTGGAGACATGTGGTTGCCTTCCTGGGGCAGCAGGGAAACCTTACTCACGGGCACCTGAATCCTGCTGACAGTAATGCGTGTTTTGATATCAACTCTCAGGATATAACGTTTTTGCCGGGATGCACTGTCCTACCGGGCAGTTTTGAAGGGGTGGTATGGTGCAGTGAAAAGGACATGGGAAGGTGAGTCAGGAGACCTGGATTTTATTCACAGCTCTGACACTGACTCACTCATGCCCTCAGGGAGATTGTGTCACCCCTATGTGCCTCACTTGCTCCATCTGTGAAATGGTAATGATCATACTCAGCCTCCTTTGTGAACAACTTTGAGATCTAGGGATAAAAAGCAATGATACACAGTATACATATGCACGCACACACATTTACATATATTATACATACACCCTAGGTAGCTATTAATGTATCTCAATTTAAAGGAGCATGGACTAATTGTAGAGCGTTCTCTGCGAGTGGCCCTTTCTTTGCAACAAGCTACCCTCAGTCCTAAATAGCCCAGTCTCCTGACCTTCAGGGCACACACTACAAGATGCATCTACTTGCGCTTGGTGCTGCAGAAAGGGTTGTTTTTTTTTTTAAGGAAATCAGATTTTGTGAGGAAAGGAGTTTGGTGTTTTACAGGTTTTACTTGTTTCTGTAGTCTATACAAGACCCTCAGTGCCCCTGCAGTATTAGCCCCTTTTTAAGTCTGCATAAATCTAAATAAATAAATATTAGTGCCAAGTAGTATTATTCATCTGCACACATCACAGCAATACAACTTTTGTAGTGAGTTGATAAATTTGTGCAATCAGCGCCCAAAGCAGCCACAGTATAAATAATCCTTGGCCTGAACGTTATTTTTCCAATAGTTCAAGACATTTGGATTAAGAACAAAAACCTTTAGCCCGAGACATTTTTAAAAAATGTTTAAGACGTATACATCTGTGCTGAACTGGGGCTAGTAGAACTTTTGCTCTGTGAAATTGGCACTCAAAGGAACAGCAGCTCCAGGATCTTAGTATCTACATGACGTAAGGGATCAAATTTTTAGATGTTCAAAGAAAACAGCTGATCCATCACTTATTGAGCACATGAAAAACTCTGCTGATTTTGCAGCTTCTAAAACAGGCCAACAGAAAAAAATTGGCAGCATTAACTTTGCATCAAATTCATACTGCATTGTTACACTTTACAATATATAAACTATTGATTATAAGCAAGCATTACATGCAACTCAATTACCTTTCCCCATATTTTAAGTCACATGCTAGGCAAACAAGGAGTGATTGCTTAATAGACATAGACCAGTAATGCACACTCCATTTTACACCTGGGGGGGAAAAGCCCAAGTCAGAAAAAAGACAAGAGAAGGGTAATTATATTGGAACCCCAGCATATTATGCCCAGGACTGCTGGTTTCAATAAGTGCCGTACGCTGCACTTACTCTAAACATATACAGGTTGTTAACAGAATAATTCCAGCGCTAAAGATTTCAGAATCTATCAACAGCTATTTTTATTGAGCTCAAAGGGCACAAGTGTTGCATCTCTCCATACTTTGGCAGGTATTACTTTTCACGAAGGGCACCGGGGTATAGATGGAGGGACAAACAGACATGCACTTTCTTTGGGACATTTGTCATGATGAGGTACTTATAGGGCTCCCATTACCGTAGTTTCTGAGCATCTTATACTCTTTATCCTTGCCAGACCCCTGAGAGGTAGGGCAGTGCTATTATCTCCATTTCACAGATGGAGAATTGAGGCACAGAAAGAATGAATGACTTGCCCTCAGTCACACCAGAAGTCTATGACAGAGTAGTAGATTGAACCCAGATCTCCTAAGGCCCGGCTAGCACCCACCCCACTGTATCATCCTTCCCCTCTCCCATTTTTACTCTGGTTCTGGGATTTATTCACTACTAAAACAGCCCCAGGAACAAAAACTAGACAAGTTCAAAATACACCATTTCACAGGCTCTTGGGACATGATTTGCCTCTCATTTATACCTAGTTTTACATGGGTGTGAACTGTACGGACTTTCTGGAACCAAGCCAGTCTCAAAGGAAAATTCATCTCATAGTAATTTATGATTAACTGTGAATTTCTTTGAGGAACGTGGATTGATTCCTGGGATCAGCATGATCTGAACAGGCATGGTAGCATTTTTCTCATGAACTTCCAGATTGAGATCAGATTGGATTTGGACGTCATTTAATATCATTGTGCTTCCACTTCATCCTCATCAATATGGGGACAATCTAGACACTACGTCAACCCTTGGGGCCAGTTTGATTTGAGTGGGAGAACTGTAAACACCTTCCACTTATATTTTTACTAAACCCAAAAAAAGACTATGGGTCTGATCGTGCATCCATTTAAGTCAACGATAATTTTTTGCCCATTTAAGTCCCATTCACTTAGGTGAACACAGGATCAGACCCAATCTGAATAGGACAATAGCCAATGATGTTCTTGCACTGACATCCATAGAGCTCAAACTGGTCTGAGGATGTAATCTGTTCTATGCAGAAGAATGGTACCAGATCTGATTTCAGACACGTGAAGAATGAATGTCCCCAGTTTGAGTCACCAAACAACCGTTTAGTATGGCTGGTCACACGTAATTACCAAACCCATTAACCAGGAACAACTTTAAAACAAAACAACACACGAGGTGATGCAAATCAATGCAAACAATGTTCAGCTACAGTACGTGTGCTACATACCATGTTCCCGAAAACTTAAGCACAACAGACCTTCCAAGGGAGGCTGTAGAATTCACATCAGTGGAGGTTTTTAAGAACAGGTTGGACAGACACCTGCCAGGGATGGTCTAGGTTTATTTGGTCCTTCCTCAGTGCTGGGGGCTAGACTTAATGACCTCTCAAGGTCTCTTCCAGCCCTATATTTCTATGATTCTATATTACTGGTTTTCTTAATAGACCCTGGTAAGCCTAGTCATCGAGGGCATAACAACAATATGTATTTCCATAGTAACTTCCATCTGAGGATCTCAAAGCAATTTACAAATATTAGGCTGGGATTTTTTAAATAACTTAGGAGAATTAGATGCCCAAATTGCACTGAAAATTCAATTAGAGCTAGGTACCTGATTCCCCTAAATCTCTTGAAAAATCCAAACTTCTTGAATTTTAGCCTTATAATATCCTTATTTTACCAATAGTGAAACTGAAGGATAGTGAGGTTCAATAATCTTCCCATGTAACCAAATAATGTTTTGACCTTGTGTGCCAAAAATGAATGTTCCTTAATGTTGATATTGGTGCAATATTTCATGTATATATATGGTGTATAACAAAACTATATCTGTAGCAAACAAAAACTGATTGTATACAATATTTGAGTAACACAAGTCTTACAGAGAGTAATATCACACTTCAATATCATGGTAACTTAAGTTTCACTGGCAAATATGATGGCTTTGTTATGCTTCTACCAATTACAAAAAAATTACATGTAACATAGATCTGGAGGACATATATTTGAGCTGTAATACATTCCTTTGTTTGTGAAAACAACTTTTTTTATAAAAACTCCCATTAAAAGCCATGTGCCACTATATTCCTGGGTGACATTATTAAAACTCAACATCAATATCAAACTCAAAGCGAACACTGCCATTTCATTAACACATCAGTTGTGGGATGATCAATAAAAATTTACTTTAAACCACGCCATATGTCGCTTCCAACAAAGTTTTATTATTCAGATTCATCAGTTAGTGCCCCAACCCCCATGCAATTAAATCCCATTTAGCTGCAGCGACCTTTTGATTTGAACTTGTCATTCCTACAGCTGGTTTGGAGTTTAACAGCACTTTTAAATAATGAAAACAAAATGTCCTGTGAATTAATGGCGGAGTATTGAGAACCCTCCACCGGGAAATTCCTTCCGTGCTCCCACTTCTAATGGTAACACACACACACACAAAGTGGGGGGGGAAAGAGTACAGGCACATTTTAACATGTTGTAGCATATTTGTAAACATCGTTAATCATGGATTAGCAGATGGTAATGTTAATTGCACCTGTGGAAGTAACAAGACCTCAAGGTTGATTACATTTACAAACTCCGATTATCACTACGGTGCGGCTGGAGGATTCAACACAGTACCCAGAGGTATCATTATTCAGGAAGAACAGTCTGCAAAATGAATCAACAAGCAATATTTTCATCACGACCTCTTTATAAGGCTGACACAAACAAACTTGGGACAATTAACAGCGGTGGGGACCTGGGATATTGAATGGGTGGGGCGTTGGGTTTAACAAAGGGTATGTCTATACTACCCGCCGGATCGGCGGGCAGTGATCGATCCAGCAGGGGTCGATTTATCACATCTAGTCTAGATGCGATAAATTGACCCCCGAGTGCTCTCCCGTCGACTCCTGTACTCCACTGCCGCGAAAAGCGCAGGCAGGGTTGATGGGGGAGCGGCAGCAGTCGACTCACCGCAGTGAAGACACCGCGGTGAGTAAGTCTAAGTACGTCGACTTCAGCTACGTTATTCACGTAGCTGAAGTTGCGTAACTTAGATGGACCCTCCCCCCCCCAATGTAGACCAGGCCAAACATGAAACAGCTAACAAAATAATGACTGTGCAACTTTCTTGAAAACAGCTTCAGGAAAAAGTAGGAAGAGGAACTTTTTAAAAAGCTCTTTAAAGGGCCCAATTCTGGGACGTGCTAAATCTTCTCAACTCTCATTGATAGGAATGGGAATGGAGGAGACACGGGGCCAGGTTTTTAAAGATATTTAGACTACTAAAGATGCAGATAGACACCTAATGGGATTTTCAATGGGAGACAGACATTTAGGCACTTTTGAAAATCTCACTAGGCACCTATCTGCATCTTTAGACACTTAAATACCTTTAAAAATCTGGCTCGTTGAGCTTAGTGCCAGTGAAGTCAATGTGAATAGTGACAGACTGCTGAATCAGGGCCTAAGTGCCAATCCAGCATCAGATCCAACAGCATGCATCCATGGGGACTCTCAGTGGGAATCTATATGAGCATAGGGATCTGCACTAGCAGCTCTCAATGCAGGATTGGGACCTAAGTATTTTGGTAACATTAACCAGTCATCCTCTCAGAAACAAAACAGAATCACATTACACTGATTTCCAGACTTTACACTTCAAATCAGAACGACGAACAACTAGACAGGTTCCTGCAAAATCATTTTTAAATTCCTAAAAAGAACAAGCTGGGATTTGTTCACAACTTGGGATTGGCGGCATTGTGTGTATGTTGTTTTCACATTTAATGTTTGTATGCTTTAGGGGGAGAAGGTTAATTGGCATCACCTCTGAAAAGGGACATGTGTGAGCCTCAAAGAAATTAACATGCAGAGTTAATCGTATGCATGAGAGATGAGATATGTATGTGTAAACTTCTCTGAATTAGGAGCCAAAGTCAAACCAAATGGAAGTGAGTATTAACCCGTCTAAAGCTAAGAGAGCTGTGTCACACCCAGGCTGAATTTAACCCTGCATGAGGCAGAGTGCTGGAGTTTGGTGGGGGATTTTCCATCTGTCTTAGACATTTTAATTGTGTAAGAGCCAATAAAAACAGGCCTAGCCCAACAGGCTCAGTGTTGCAGCTTGGTTGGTAAGCTTAGAGGCGATCAAGATTATGTGGTTATAATTGTGGCAAAAAAAATACATCCACTTTGTGCACTGTATAGAGCGCAGGCACTGGGTAAATGGAAAACTCAGAGAACTTTGTTCACGAAACAGCATGGCATATCTAAAACAAATATGACATCGATATCCCTTTTAAGAAGATATCATAACAAGAAACAAGAATTTGATATGCACTGTATATTTGTTAAGAGGGGGCACTGCCAAGATACCAAAAGAAAGGGATCCAAAACTTTCCCCGATTAAACCTGAAAGAACGTGTAGGGCAGGCAGGGATGTTCAAGGAAGCCTGAGGGTACGGCTGCGCTACAGTAGAACTCCCACAGCTGGCCATGGCAGCTGACTCGGGCTCAAGGGGCTCTGACTGCAGGGCTATACAATTGCAGAGTACATGTTCAGGCTCAGGCTGGAGGTCCCGAGCCCGTATGTCTACATTGCAATTTTACAGCCCCACAGCCCGAGCCCCGCACGCCTACGGTGGCTTTATGGCCATGCAGACATATCCAAAGAGACTTGGACACATTGGCCCCAGTTAGGCAAAGCATTTAACTATGTGTTTAGCTTTATGCATGTACCTAAGTTCCATTGAAGTCCATGCACCTGAAGCACATGCTTAAGTACTTTCCTGACTAGGAAGGGACTTAAGTATTATTACTTGTCTTGCAGTAGTGCTCAGGAGCCAATGTCATGGATCAGGACCTCAAGGTGCTGTACAAACAAAACAAAAAGATGGTTCCTGCCCCCAGCGTATTTACACTCTAAGTATTGTAAGTATGACAGACCCAGACCAGTGGGGTACAGGAGTCTGGTAGAGGGCAAATATACTGGTCACTGGATGAGTAGTTTTCTGTTCCCTGAGTGACCAGAGCAGGGGCTGCACTAGAGTAATCAGGAACCTGCTAGAACCAGTTAAGGCAGGCAGGCTAATTAGGACACCTGGAGCCAATTAAGAAGCTGCTAGAATCAATTAAGGCAGGCTAATCAGGGCACCTGGGTTTTAAAAGGAGCTCACTTCAGTTTGTGGTGCGAGTGTGAGGAGCTGGGAGCAAGAGGCGCAAGGAGCTGAGAGTGAGAGGGTGTGCTGCTGGAGGACTGAGGAGCACAAGTGTTATCAGACACCAGGAGGAAGGTGTTTGGAGGAGGCCATGGGGAAGTAGCTCAGGGAGTTGTAGCTGTCATGCAGCTGTTACAGGAGGCACTATAGACAGCTGCAGTCCACAGGGCCCTGGGCTGGAACCCGGAGTAGAGGGCGGGCCCGGGTTCCCCCCCAAACCTCCCAATTGACCTGGACTGTGGGTTCTTCCAAAGGGGAAGGTCTCTGGGCTGTTCCCCAACCCACATGGTGAATCTCTGAGGCAAGAAAATCCGCCAATAAGCACAGGACCCACCAAGATAGAGGAGGAACTTTGTCACAGTATATGGCAAGAAACAACAGGTGGATATAGACAGATGTGAGAGCACCAGGAAACAAGGAGACAATACTGGTCAGCATGATGGGCAGTGGTCTTAGCCCAGCAGCTGCCTAATCACTGTCGAGTTTTAAGGTATAAGCACATTTTTAAATGCTTTCCTGAATTGGGCCCATTACAATTAATAGAATTTGGGTGTCCAGATCCCTTAGGCAGCTTTGACATTCTCAGCCTTCAAATCTCCTTTACTTTTCACCATTTGCACGGTCTGTTTGCACTTCATTCACTTTGAGCAATGAAAATGGAACTCTTTCCCTTTCACTTTACAGTCAAGGCAGTTCTCCTGCACTAAAACGATATTGGCCAGATTCCTAACATGGGAGGGCAGGGGCGGGGAAATGATTAAATGAATTTTAAAAATTTAAAAACTTTCAACTGAAAATAAAATATATTTGTATTTTTAGAAGTAGCTTCCATTTGTGTATGTGCAATTTTGCACGTGTAAACACCTAAATTTGCACTAACATCTGCTGCACACAGTACTATTAGAATTTATTAATTATTATTATTTGTCTTGTGAAAGCCCCAGTCATGCACCAGGACCCTTTGGTGTTAGGCGCTGTACAAACACAGAACAAGAAGGCAGTTTCTGCTCCCAAGGAGCTTCCAATCCAAGTATACGTGCAAATCTCATTGAGACAAATATTTGATTTTAGTTTGGGGTTGTAGGGGGTTTTTTGGTTTCTGTTTTAAAGCACAAAACCTAAATTTGGGGCTTAAACTAAATTAACGGAGTCCCTTTAAATAATGCCTCACTTGAACAGTGAAGATTGGGCATGAACCAGATGTACTCAGCTTTGTCTGGGCAAAGACACAATGTGCACAAAATACCTACTGAACTAATAAGGAAAATATTTTGCCAGTGTGTGTAGACACTTTGACTATTGAAAAATCATTGTAGAAGGGCAATTACTAAATTTTAAAATCAATTTGGTAAATATGTTCCTGAAAATAATCCATGACAAGCAGCAGGGAGGGAAAAATTGACTTTCAAATTACACACTCACGTTATTCATATCGAAGTATCAAAGAGATGGTATGTACAAACAGAAGTAATCAGCCAACATGTTTTGATCTTGCAGATGTACACAAAAATGACAATTAATAACTTCCTTTATGATATGAAGCTGGGAGTTTTTTACAGTTACATTACAGGGACAATTATATTCAAGCTCAAGGCTAAAAATAATGAAAGACTATAAAAACTACATTTTAACATTTAAAAATACCCAGGAAATTAACTGGAGAAGAAGGCAATGATCCAATTAACGAATCGCATTTATTAAATCAGGGGGCAAATTAGATAGCACAGAGCTCTGTCGCAAAGGGCATGATCCTGCCAGGGGGCCAAAGACCCTTGGCTCCTGTTGATTTCAATGGGATTCCAGGGTGCTCAGTGCTTCTTAGGAAGCTATCAGCATCTTGCAAGATAGGGGTCAAAATAGGGAGAGAAATTCTGATGGCAAATGATCGTGACTATCCCAGCCACCTGGTCCACTGCTGCAGTGAAACAAGGGTGAGAGCATCAAGTGACCCTCCCTCCATGGGGATTTGGATAGGAAGAACCCTAGAGAACAGAGAACGCAGTCCTGACTGGGTGTTAATACGCTTACAATACCTTTAATTCAGCATATATAAATACAGGAACAGATATGCAATTCTAAGTACTCAGTGCAGCTGTGGAGCTGGCAATGTGAATCATGCCTGTGTACACATGAGTGTCAATTCATACCCCTACCCTATGTCTGCATTAGACCTAATGTGGTCACTAGCACACCAGCTGTATTTCCATAGAGATCCAGCAGCGCATTAAAACACAGACTCATTAAAAATATTAAAAAACAATGTTGCTACCATGAAATGTACACTATACGCCACGGCCAGCCCTCGTCCTTTGATCCTCTGTTGCCAAATCAGATTACCTAAAAGAGTGAGAGCACAAGAATGAGAAAAAATAGAGAAGAAGGCAAGGAGTCTGACATCCCTTTTGGTAAATGCAATTAAACTACAAGATAAACAACTACAGTTTCTTATTTCTGATATGCACGTGCAAACTAATAGTGAGATCTATAAAACCTATGGAATAATCTACCAAGAGAAGTGGTGGAAACCTCTCTGCTTGGCACATTTAAAAACAAGATTGAACAAAGCACTTGCAACTGTACATACAACAGAGAACAATTATGCACTGGCCAGGGAGACCTAATAGGTCTTTCTCCACCTCTAAGCTCTTCACAAACTTAAAGCCAACTTCTGCTAGGCTTCCGCATGTGAGTAGGCATGGCTGACTTCTAAGGGTAAGACCGGCAAGATTTGGCTCTAAATTCTCACATTCTGACCTCCATATCCTCTCACTTCCAAATGCATTTCTTCCTTCTATGAGAGTGGAAAGCCACTGTTTACACAGCAGCATGTTGTGATATCAGGAAGTCAGGATTGGGACTTCACAACAGACAGGAGCTGGGTGGCAATAAACAATAACAACAGGAGGAGAATACAACAACGTAATGTTCCAAAAGTTCCCATCAGTCTCCACTCGTAACAGAACTGCTGTAGGTGTAGTGTGTGCAAAGTACTTTTGGAACCTTCAGGAAATGGGCAAAATAATTATCAAACATATTGACGTTATTTACAACCGCCTCTTTGTTAATGTGTAGCTTTGCTTTACTATTCTTAGACTTGAAATTACAAGTCATTTCTCAGCATACATACAGGATCAAATCAAACCTAAAAATGTGCCTCCCCTTGCCAACTAATTACATCCAAAAATCAGTTAGTACATAGAAAAATATATATACCTACCTATATGACAAGAATAAAGAAATGGCTTTATTCGCCTCTCCTGATGTTAACAAGGATGGATTTTGTTTGCTTCTAAGTCTCTAGAATCTTTCTTTCCTCCACAAATGCAAAAATGCATAGTGGGCACCACCTAATGGACAGAACAAGCGTTTTCCTTAATAACAACCTGAAATACAGGGAAAAAATTCATATGAACCTTTCTTTATCCCTAGCCTTTTTTATTACTATATTAAAACTGATTCATTCTGCACAGGAAACTAAACTGCTATATATCTACCAGAAAAGCATTACTACTCTCCAGCAACCAGTTGTTTCAATGTCACCTAATAGACAGCTCTCATCTTTAAATCTGATAACTACAAAGAATCTGAGTTCCAAAGAGCTGTGTTTCACAAAATAATAATTGTTTGCTTGGCCAGTGTTTTATTTTCTCAATTAAGAGTTGAAGGGGAAAATATAATTAAGCATAACCAGTCTGTTGCAGGGATGCTGCGCACCCACATCTTCCCTGGTTTGCAATAGAAAACGTGAGTGCTCAGCACCTTTGAAAATCAGGCCAAATAAAAGTAAAATGTCAAGAATTCAACACAAAATACAGATGATCACAATCTATTATTCATTTATATTACAGTTACACCAAAAGGCCTTAATATGAAATGTTTGGTAAGCACTATACAAACAGATGAAAGGAGACAGTTCGGTCCTGAAGAGCTTACAATGTTACTCTCCCCCTTTTACAGAAGGGGAACTGCGGCACAGAAAGATTAAGTGACTTGCTCAAGGTCACACTGAAAATCTGTGGCAGGGCAAATGTTAGAGTCATCTCTCAAGTCCCAGACCAATACCTTAACCTCTATGCGAACTTTTTTCTCTGACCTTGTCTCTGTGGAAAAGTTGCAAAGGTTTCATGTAATCCGTTTTTAAGGCAATATAGTTAAACCAGTGTAAATCCATGTAGATGCTCTTATTTTAGTTTAAGGGGGGCTTACACTGGTTTAAACTTAAATCTTTTCTCGATCAATTTAAGCTAAACTGAAAAAAGCCACTCCCATATCAGAATCAGTGTGTCTACACAGAAGTTTGACTCAGTTTAAGTCTACTGGTTTAAATTCACACCTCAGGTTATCCCAGTGCGTCTTTCCCATATAAACAAGTCCTCTATTTTATTAATGTAAAAAGGTACACAGATTCTGTCTTTGGAAAAACAATCTGAAACCATGCTTTAAGAAATGCCAAAAGCAACAATTTATAACAAAGGCCAGTCACTGGGATCTTGCTATGAGCTGCACAAGGCAGGCTATTTAGGTGCCAGCATCAAAGGAAAAATAATGTGTGCAAAGCAGCCACAAGACAATTCAGTTCTTGAAAACATTTGGCAGGTTAGTTTTAGAAACAAGGCAAACGTCAATGAACTTTGCCTGTGTAAGGCTTCAAGGTCCATTCCCTTTCTGAGAAACCATTCGTTTGATCAAGAAGGTTTTAAGGAGACTCTACAGTGCCAAGTATAACTGAATAGAAATATTAGTAAAAATAGCAAGCCAGAGGCACACACCTCAGATAATGCAAAAAGAAATCCTGAAGGAACGGCACCTTAATGAGCAGTAAGATTATTATGACTCTGTACATTTCAGCTCCCAAACATCCACCCTAAAGGAAATATTTCACGGCAACACATCTCTGCAGAAACCTAGGCCCATGTCAAGAACAAGAGGGAGAAATGGCTGAGTGTGAAGTAAAGAATGCAATCTCCCGTAGCATACTGAAAAAGATTATGGGCCAGAACCTGAGTTGATGTAAATCAGGTAGCTTCACTGGAGCTACACTGATTTATACCAGTTGAGCATCTCGCCCTTGGGGCAAGCCCGTATTCCTTGCACACCTGAAATTCTCATCAATTTCAGTGGCAATTTTGGGGTCTGCACAGGAATGCAGGAGCCAACCCCATAACTGCTCCAAAGAGGGGCTGCGATGAAGAGAGACTGCAAAAACAAAGCAACCAAAGAAAGTATTACTCTAAAAAAACCAAATCCCCTAACAGCAACAAATTGGGAAGAGAGCATTGTTTAGACTGAAAGTTCTTTGTGGCAGGGAGGGTTTCATTTATTATGTGCTTATGCAGCACCTAGCACGATGAGGCCCAATCTGATTGTGGCCTTTAAGAGCTACCAAAATACAAATGTAACAGAGATTCAGACCCACTGCATCTAATAGAACCTACAGCAGCCCCAAAAGGAATTTACGTACATGAAAACGTGCTAGGACATCACCTTCCTTCCTACTAAATAAGCCAAGGCAAATCCAGGCAACGGAATGGAGACTGGGCTGGCAGACACCACAGCTTTTCCAAAGACTGTGAAACCAGCCACCGGCCTGAAGCATCTGAAAAACTTTCAGATTCACAGACCAGAGTTTACAGACTTCATTTAGCTCACAGGCAAGTCTAATTAGTCTCTCTGAGTGATTTAGCTGCTCATTTGGAAGGGGGGGATGGAGTAAGCTAAATTGTTTGAAATTATCCCTAAAGGGTACTGTAAATCAAGTGTTAATGACTGATCCTATGCAAAGGGCCACAGTAACTAAATAAAATAGTCAAGGTGCTAAGCGATAACATTCATTTTGTTTTCAATAATTTAGCAAGTGTGGTTTTCAAGCCAGAAATATTTGCAAATGAAACCCCCATCACATACACCCCCTCACCCAAATGCAAGGCAAGATGCTGAACGTCATGAATTCCCATTGACTTCACTGGGAGTTGAAGGTGCTGGGGTGTTCAGCATCCTACAGGACCAGAACCATAACGAAAGAGGAACATTCACAATATGAATGAAAGAACATGCTAGTGAATCCATATCCTTGTTCCTCACCCAGAGCTCACACAAATATGCTGTGTCCTGGTTCACTAATCATGTGGTGGGTTTATATATGAGAGAGAACAAAAGGAACAATTTAATACAAATCTACAACAAATCTTTAGACAGTTTTATTTCAATGGGTTACTTTTTTCCCCCTCAACTGAGTTTCATTATAGGTCACATCTGTCACACGATTGAGTTCACCGACCTATTTTACAGTCAAATTCAATGCAACATGTTTTCAGATGTTCAAACAGTGATGTGGAATGGGAAACACCATCACACTATGAAAAAAATACAGAATAGGCCCGATTCTGCAGTCCTTATTCCAGCAAAGATCTCACTGGGAATGAGTTCTGTAAAGGAGTGTTAGTGTACCCAAGGTTCATTTATTTTAATGGCTGTTTTGCATCAGTATACACAGAGAGATTTGGCTCCCTGTTTTTAAAATCTAGCTTTCTCTCTGTCACATTTTCTTTTAATCTTGTCTCTTGGAGTTTATGTATTCAACAGGTTCCTGGAGCTTTTAGCAGTCTGTAAACACAGCATGATGAAGCCACTGCATCCAATACTCAGGTGGAACATTGTGCAGAGACAACCTGGAGTGCAGGACATTGGACATAACCTGGAATGGTATCTGGAATCTTCTAAAGTTTAAGTTGAACATTCTACAGCAGAAGTTTCAGTGTTTACTTTCTTCTTAGCTTCTCAGGAGCTCACAGCTGTAGAAAGACTCTGGAAAGTGCAACAGGGTGTCTGCCTCTACTGATTGTCAGTGAAGCCACACAACACTGAACTGTTTTCCCTGCTCAAAAAGGTTGGATTTTTAAAGATCTACGCAATTCACGGTAAAATCATATTCCGTTACTTTATTTTTTGGCTGCATATAGAATGCAAGAGAATCCCTGCAAAAAAACAAAAAGGCATCACTAATAGAAACTCATCCTGAAAATGTTTATCTTTAAAGAAACAGGAATTGCAATCAGTTTGAGCAATTAAATTATTTTTACCAGTAGCAACAGAAACATTTAATGATTCAATCCCAGGCTGCAACGTTCTTCCAGGAGGGATGATTAGCATCCTGTGGCACAAACTTCGTGTCTCCGAAGATAGCCCATACCCTTCATTCCCTGCAGAAAAAAGATATTGTATGGGTATGTTCATGCATTTGTGTCGCCAACTTCACACATTTTCACAACTCTGCCACTGATTTATGAATAAACCCGTCAACAAATGCCTTTTTAAAATAAAACCAGAACACCCCCCTGACCAATGCTGACTCACAGGAGTTGTCCCATTGACTTTGATAGGACAATATACATGATCAAGAGCAGTTTTGCAGGATCCAGCTGTTAAATTGAAATCGGAGGTAACAAATGACAGCAATGTATCTAGTTTTCCCTACTGGCCCATTTCAACCTATCTGGATTTGTTTGTAGAGCTCATGGGAGTTTCTGAGCCAGTGCTAATACCTTGCGCTTCTGCAGCACTTTCATTACAAAGCCTCACAGCACCCTTTCAAGGGCCAGGGGAAATCCTTCCCTATTCCCAATGTAGAGCAATGCATAGCTGATCAGGTACATTACAGGAGGAAGCTTCATAGTGTCCAATGCTGGAAGCTGAATATAGGGGTTGATGGACCAATGGTCTGATCTGGTACAGCAACTCGTATGTCTCTATTGATATTGACTTGTTCAACTTTTCCAGTAGACGATACTACCAGCTGGGTGCAACTCGTGAACACAGAGAGTTTAACAAGAGGTTTCAATTGATTAGTTGCTAAACCATCCAACAACCCCAATATGTTTGACCTGATACACTAGTGAAGCAGAGTAGAAATCTATGCCAGGTCATTAGTAGTAGTTTGGCTTGTATTGTCACAAAGGAAAATGGAAAGGGAGCTGCTTAAAACAATTCCACTTGTAGACAAATGAATACAGAAGGCCCAGGCTAACCCCAGTACCATCCCCCTACCTCGGACTCCAGATCGGCTCTATTATCAAAAGGTGTTTTCGTGTTCATTATTTATCGAGCTCCACGGGTGCACCTGGTACAGTTTAGACAAAGACAGAATAAGGTCCCTGGTCTGCAGCCAACAGAATAGATCCATGGAACAGGAAGCCACCCATTCCCCTTTCTTAGCCTTGCCAAAAAGGGATTGTTAATAGACACACTGGCCATCTCTACTAGATTTTAGACGTATTACTCTAGAATCTAGCAGCTGTCCTACATGCTGGAATTGTCTCTGTAAAATGCCTGCAAGCCTCCATCTTCTGATGCTGTCACCAAATCATCTCTCCAGTCTTTCTAAGGTACTTATATTGCCACCATTGCTGTACTATCTGAACACCTCAGTCTTTAATATATTTATCCACTCAACACCCCAGTGAGATAGGGCAGTGCTATTATTCCCATACTATGGATTGGAAACTGAGACACAGAGCAGCTAAGGTGACTTGCCCAAGGTCACACAGGCAGTCTGAGGCAGAGCAGGGACTCAAACCTGGGTCTCCCAGGCTAGCATCCCAACCACTGGGTCACCATTCCTCTCAGTCACAAGATGTTGGTGGGAAAAGCAAGGATTTCACCTTCCCCTCTACTTTTTCTTGATTTGATACAGAAGAGAAAAGTTTTATAACTTCAAGCAACATTCGTCTCATCAGCCTTTCGCGCTCATATTCTGGTGTGTTCCTTCAGCTTGGGACAGCAGCTATTGTCAGATATGTCATGTTTCCTGGAACACTCCCTTTCTCTCACTGATAAGGGTCTTATGATTCCCAATAAAAGCAGCAATTTTGCTTCCAGCTTTTACAAAGCTTTTTATGGCCTTAGTCGCTTAAGATAATTAGAACCCATAAATTCAGGGCAAAAAGACTTGCAGATAGAGAATGATGTGGGAGGGAGTGCTGATGGAATCAGATAAAATAATACAAGATGCTAGTTTATATTGCTGCACAAAACATTTACCACTTTGGCTCTTTGACTTTAATCTCATAGTTTTATCTCAGAGTGCAGCTGAAATGCAATCATTTAATTATTATTTTTTATCCCCATTTCTGACTGTAATATTGTTCAGGGTGTGGCCTGATGATTCTGGGGGTCGATAATGGGATGCAGAGCCTTTCATCTCTAAGTTAGGATTTGCCAGACGGGATCAGACCATGGTCCATTTAGTCAGGGGTGAAAGTAACTTAAAGGACTTACCGGTATTGCCAGGAGTCCCGGGCCCTTTAAATCGCCCTGCCAGTACAGTCGGCTGTGTACCGGCTCTTGCCAGTACGCCGGACCGGACCGGCTTACTTTCACCTCCACATTTAGTCCAGTATCCCATCTCCATAGTGACCAGCCCCTGATGCTTCAGAGGACAGTGCAAAAAACCTCCTACACCACATAGTTAGAACTTGGCTTACGCCATGAAGCATGATGTTGAATATCACGGCCAGAATTTATGTTATCATTAACTATTGTAACGTTGGATGTTGACAGCTCAAATCCAGCCAAAATAAGCACCGACCAAAAGATGATGGTTGTTCAGTGGCCTGTTAAAAATGAATTTGATTGATCTAAGTGGACAGGTGTCCAAATAAACAAAACCATGGTAGGCACCCTTATTCCCAGACTCAGCACCCATGCCAAGAACTGAAAGGATATGCAGAGCTGGCAGGACAGGAAAGGGAGTTAATCCTATCCCGGCCCATGCAGAGACCTTCAGTCTCTAGGGAAGTCAATCTGTTGCCTTAGGCATTGACTTTGCACACAGACAACATTAAGAGATATTGTTCAGATCATTCTCTTTGGCAAGCGAGCAAGACTGTAGCTGACTAGGATGCTGGGAAGGCAAATTCAAGTCTGTAACACTTTTCTTATAAGACAGTGTGTGGGGAAGCTTGCTTCCACACTAATTTATTGCTGCTCTTCTCTGTTTGCTGCCACAGGTACGCTACATATTTAGATCCAGGACATTTCTTCAAACAACCCCAGTATCACACAACTCCATAATGTTCAATTTTCTTTTCAGCGAAGAGTTAGTGCTCAGTAGAGAGTTGAAGTCATTACTGTTGTAAGGTTTGGGAACTCTTCTCATGCATCTACCAATCAGCCTCCAGTCTCCCCTGACAAAAGAATATTTGGACTTTTTCCTGGAAAAATCTCTTATAATTCAAGGTAATGACACTGCTGTCACTTTCTCTCTCTTCCTTTCTCTTGCTGTTGTCATCGTTTCTGGTATGTATTTCTTTGTGGTCCATCATCTGCATTGCCAGCCTTTCTATTCCCTTTGTAATATAGTGCCACACATCTTGTAGAGATGCCAGATTTGCTGTGTTGTCTTGTCAGTATTTCCTGGAGTTCAATAAACATTTTAATTAAAGAAATGTCTTCAGAGCCAAGTAAATGGTAGCATCAGGCAGGATTACAGCCCCTCAATGGCTGATCGTCAACATGACATTACCCTTCAGTGCAATGGTTCAAACCACCTTCGTTGCCTGCTGACATGGAGCAGCAAAAAGGGCTTCCAAATATGCATTCCTGGATGATTCTGCAATGTTTCTTACTTCAGCTGTAACGTCCACTTGCTTCTCTACCATTCAGACCATATAAACTCAAACATTTCTCCATAAAAGACACCATCTTGGTAAATTCATTGCAACCATCTCCTTTATCTGCTTAAGATAAGTTTGGGGGGAGGAGGGATGTGCATTGCTCAGGGGTCAAGTAACAAACTACAGTTGCTCCAAATGAGAAAGAGGTTGGAAGTGACCAAAAGTTAATATTGTATCTCCGTGGCTCTCAACCTTTCCTGACTACTGTACCCCTTTTCAGGAGTCTGATTTGTCTTGCATACTCCCAAGTTTCACCTCACTTAAAAACTACTTGCTTACAAAAATCAGATATTAAAAACACAAAGTGTCACAGCACACTATTACTGAAAAATTGCTTACGTTCCAATTTTTACCATATGATTATAAAATAAATCAATTTGAATATAAATATTTTACTTACATTTCAGCATATAGTGTATAGAGCAGTATAAACAAGTCATTGTCTGTATGAAATTTTAGTTTGTACTAACTTTGCTAGTGTAGCCTGCTGTAAAACTAGGCAAATATCTAGATGAGTTGATGTACACCCTGGAAGACCTCTGAGTACACCCAGAGGTACACATACCCCTGGCTTGAGAACCACTGATGGCTGTTTGGTAGCCACCTGTGTGAAATGAGCAGCTAGATCCTATATCCGCTGGGGCAGCTGTCCACATTATCAAAGCTACCCATGTAATGGACACTCTTGTTGGCAATCTCAGTAGAGGCCAAGCCTGTATAGCATGGAGACTTACCTGCACTCATCCCCTTAGAAATGCCATCCTGCACCTGTCTGAGCACTTACAAATTTAGAGCCATGTACACATGAACACTGAACTCCCTGGCCACTACATCAGCACTAGTTTAAGAGGTGACGTCTCCATATCACGCACCTTCACCCCAGTTAAAGTTTTGCACCGTACCATACCTAATACTAAAACAGTGGGTTTATTCCAGTGAAACTCTAAGCAGCTGATGACGGGGACCTTATCCTCGACCTCAGATTTGCTGACTGTTCCTATGACTTCCCAGCCTTCTTCAGTTTTAGCCTTAGAAAGAAAAGGGGACAAAAAAGAAAAATATGATTCCAGGTTCTTTAAATGTATAAGAACAATACATACACATACAAGCTTTTAGATTTTCAGCACAAACATGCAGCTAACCTACTTTGCTTCTTTTTGTTTGTTTGTTTTTTTAATACATCTAGGTCTTGTTTACACTTAAAACTTATACCAATATAGCTATACCGGCAAAACCCTGCAACTGTAGAGATAGCTTGCTACCGTTTCAGGGTAACTGCACCTGTAACCCCACCCCCATGGGCCACTCCAGAAGTTCCCAGTCAGGTCTCTGGGAGGGACCCTTCTCCCACTCCCTTCTGACCGGGGATTTTTAAGGCTGGACAGCTCCCTGCTGTGATATCCCCAGCAGACCAGCCTGCTGCTCTTTCCGAGGGCTATGAACAGTGTATTCCCAGCTGTTACAAGTTACCACACAGCTCTTTCCAAGCACACACATATTTTCTAAAGGTAGAAAGAATTACAGAGAAAACACAGAAAACAGTAAACAGATTTAAACACACACGAAACATACCAGGAATTACCCATCAGTCTTATGAGGCCCTAGTAGGCCAAAATCTTTCCAACCCTTCCGCAAGGGTCAGGATCCCTCTTGTCCGTTCACTGGATCAGAAAGAAGGCCCTGAGTCAGTTCAAACCCAGCCTTTTAATACCAAAATCCCTTTCTTTGTCTGTTGGTTTCTGGGAAAACCAGTTTGAATCAGTACATGCAAACCTCCCAAGAAGGTGGTACCTCTCTGGAGGTGTTTGCAATCTAAGTGTTTCACTTTAATCGAACTCCACTGTTTCTGGTTCCTGGAGAGCTGTGGTAACCCTCCCACAGAGTTGTATATAAATTTAACACAATGCCCCCAAAGATACTGCATGGGGTTGCAAATATCTGTCACATAGCTTATACCAGCAAAAAAGTGCTTTTGCTGGCATAACTTATTCCAGTCCGGTGAGCAAAATAAACTATGCTGGCAAAAGGAATTTTTTGCCGCTGTAGCTGCATCTCCACTAGGATTTCTGCCAGCATTGCTAAGTCCCTAAAAAAAATATCACCCCTGTAACCAATACAGCTACGCCTGCAAAACGTTAAGCGTAGACCTGTCTTTAAAAGCCCAAACCAAAATTTTCAAACTTGGATGCCTAAAATTATGCCCTTAAATATGCTACCTGATTTTCAAACACTCTGAGCACTTTCAGCTCTCAATGTCCTTACCTAACTAGTGGGTCAATTCTGCTTCCCTTACTCTTGTTGAGTGGCAGCTTAGGCTTGGTCTACACTAACCCCCCAAATCGAACTAAGGTACGCAACTTCAGCTACGTGAATAACGTAGCTGAAGTTCGAAGTACCTTAGTTCGATCTTACCTCGGTCCACACGCGGCAGGCAGGCTCCCCCGTCGACTCCGCGGTACTCCTCTCGCCGAGCAGGAGTACTGCAGTCGACGGCGAGCACTTCCGGGTTCGACTTATCGCGTCCAGACAAGACGCGATAAGTCGAACCCAGAAGTTCGATTGCCAGCCGCCGAACTAGCAGCTGGGTATAGACGTACCCTTAGAAGACTAGCAATCCTGTTTTATTTGACAAAATCTCAGTACAGGTGCCTTAATTTGGCCAGGGTCCCTTTAACTAGAAAATCCACTTTAACAAGAGTCAAGTTGCTGCTTCTTGCCAACCTCATTTCCTGTGAAATCTGCACTTTTTACATTACACTACATTAAATTTACACTCCTGTGATGCCACAGGTTAGACTGACCAATCTGGGTCCAATTAAATGGACTGCAGCAATGGCCCAAAATGTTAATAAATTGAGCTTTATAGTAACACGGTGATTCTTCCAGGTGTTTCAATTAAATATCAATATCTTTTATGTGCTTTTTATCTCACTATCATCCAGAGCTCCGGCTGCCATAGATCTATGGTGGGGCTGGAGAAGGTTTCCAGCTTTGCACTGGAAGGAAGGGGGCTAGAGATCTCGGTACCTCCCTGGTGGTCAAAACAGGATATGCAGGGAGAAAAATACTGACTTCTTGGGATCTCCACCAACAGAAGTTGGTCCAATAAAAGATATTACCTCACCTACCTTGTCTCTCTAATACCTTGGAACCAACACAGCTACAACTACACAGCAAACAAGTGTGAACTCCACAGGCATTTCTGTAACACCAACTCCACGCAATTCACTGGCCTCCAAACACTCCTCCAAAACTGATCAGATACTCTCTCTAATGTGAAGTAAGGATGCCAACTTTCTAATCACACAAAACTGAACACCCTTGCCCCGCCTCTTCCCCGAGGCCCCGCCCCGCTCCCTCCATCCCCCCTCCCTCCATCGCTTACTCTCTCCCACCTCACTCACTTTCACCAGGCTGAGGCAGGGGGTTGGGGTGCGGAAGGGAGTGAGGGCTCCGGCTGGAGGTGTGGTCTTTGGGGTGGGGCCAGAAATGAGGGTTCAAGATGCAGGAGGGGGCTCTGGGGTGGGGCAATGGGTTGGGGTGCAGGAAGGAGTGAGGCTCCGGCTGGGGGTATGGGCTCTGGGGTGCGGCCGGGGTTTGGGGTGCAGGAGGGAGCTCCGGGCTGGGGCCGAGGGCTTCAGAGTGTGGGAGGGGGCTCAGGGCTGGGGCAGAGGGTTGGGGTGTGGGCTCTGGGAGGGAGTTTGGGTGCGGGAGGGGTCTCAAGGCTGAGGCAGGGTGTTGGGGTGCAGGAGGGTATTCGAGGTGCAGGCCAATGGGAGCTGCGGAACCGCTGCTCAGGGCAAGGGGAGCGTGCAGAGCCCCCGTAGCCACCCCTGCACCTAGGAGCCGGACATGCTGGCCGCTTCCGGGAGCCACGCGGTGCAAGGGCAGGCAGGGAGCCTGCCTTGGCCCTGTTGCGCCACCAACCGGACTTTTAGCAGCCCGGTCAGTAGTGCTGACTGGAGCCGCCAGGGTCCCTTTTCAACTGGGTGTTCCGGTCGAAAACCGGACGCCTGGCAACCCTAATGCAAGGATATTTTTTGTTTTAAGAGTCTTTTCAAAGCCTTCTCCCGCTTCCGTGGAGTCATTCGTCAGAGGCTTCATTATGGAGCTCAAATCTCCAGATTCATTTTGTAGCTGCCACTCCAACAAGGTTCACAGCATTTCAACCCACCCACGGTTTCTCTTTTCCTCTACATTTTAACTGCTGCACAATGCTGCCCTCATGTGAGCAGCCTTTGAGCAGCAGCCTGTAGCTGGTGGTGCATGAGACAGAGAAACAATGCGCAGACTCAACAGAGGCCTCACCGGGTATGTCTACACTGCAGCTGAGAGCGAGCGTCCCGGCCCAGGAAAGACAGGCAGGCGCTAGCTCCACTCAAGCTAGCTCACTAAAAATAGCAGTGTGGAGGTTGCAGCATGGGCGGTAGCACGCACTAGCCGCACAATTATCAGCTCGTCTGACCCAGTGGATCCACGCGAGGATAACCAGATGTCCCGGTTTTATAGGGACAGTCCCGATTTTTGGGTCTTTTTCTTATGTAGGCTCCTATTACCCCCCTCCCTCTGTCCCCTGACCACTTGCTGTCTGGTCACCCTAATCCACGCTCAGGTGGCGAGCCCGTACCGCTGCCCATGCTGCAATGTCCACACAGCTGTCCACCTAGGCTGGGAGCCTTCCTCCCAGCTGCAGTGCAGACACGCTCCTAAAGGCGATCGCAGAGCTGCCTACTTGCTCTGGGCTCAGTGACGTGGCTGCTTCAGTTTCTTTCTCTCAGGCTCCTTAATAACTTCACAAAGGCTTTTGTGTATCAGCTAACACCCCTTCTTGGGATCTGGTTTATTAATGCCAAGTTCTAGAGGGAACAAACCCCCTGCTGAAGCTTCTCCTTCAGCAAGCTTGGTCTCTACACTCTAGCCTCTCTAGCGGGTATTAGCTCTTGCACTTCCCAGGCCCTGTGCCTGGGAGCTAAGAAGAGTTGTGTAGACCTGCTCACACAATCCTCCTGCTCCCTTTTCAACTTCCCCCTCAGAAAGCCTGATTTAGCCGCATGACCTGCCTGTCATGTGACATTATCATTCTCTCCACCTGTTAAGTGTCACGGGTGGGGCTGGGACCCATCTCCCTTTAAAGGGTCAGTCACACCGTGACAGGTGTAGGGTACAAATTTCAAAAGCAACTAAGTGACTCATGAGCCTAAATCCCATTTTTCAAAGTAACTTAAGTCTCTGAAAATGGGATTCAGTCGATTTTGAAAACCATACCCATAAGTTACATCAATATTAGATCTGTTCTCTATGCACATTTAGGGGGATTTTCAGAAGCACATAAGTGATATAGGACCACACGTGCCGTTGACTTTCAATAGGAGTTGTGTTCCTAAGTGACTTAGGTGCTTTTGAAAATTCCCTTTGCTCTTTAAGGGATATTCATTCAAAAGGAGTACAGGGTGCTTAGTTCAAAAGCATCAACCCTGACACCATGGAAGCAGGTGCCTTTATTTGTTTCAGTTTATAAAAATGTTCCTATATGAAGCATTAAAATCTATACCCATTGATACAAGAGAGCTACTCACTTGGCCCTGCAATGCATTTATTGCACTTATTTACTGATTTTAGCTCCCTGAGAAAGCAGACACTGCACAGTCTCCTTTGGCTTGAACCATTGTCTGCAACCAGTGGGGAGTTCTCCCACAGACGCCTTGGACCAAGGCTGTTACTTGTCTAAAAACAGTTTGGGATTTTTATCTAGTTAGATTGTAAACTCACTGGAGCAGGAACCATCTTCATGTTATATATTTGTACAGCGCCTAGCACAACGGGGCCTTAATCCCTGATTGGGGTCATAGGCACCAACACAATACAAATAAATAATTAAGTGTCTGAACCAGATTCTCATGGCTGAGGAGAATCAGAATAAGTGGCAGTGCTGTTATTGTTCAGCTAATACATGGTTTGGTGGCCTAAAATAAGCAGTTGATATATATTTATTTTAAATTCCCTTAGCTGTTTAAGGGATATTCATGCTAAAAGGTTACAAGGTGCTTAGTTCAAAAGCATCAACCCAGGCAAGTGCCTTTATTTACTTGATAGATAAAGATTTAGCTTATAAATATAGATAGGATATGTGTGTAACAGTCTATAACTGCACCAAATGTTGTAAAAAAGTGATCTCCCCTACTGACAGGCCACACGATCTAGCTGGTGAGATGGCCTGAAAGTTTTTGGGACCTTTAGTGGTAAAAGGACAAAGAAAAAAAAAAGAAAGCTGGGTTCTTCTACCTTCAGAAATCTCTGGAGATTATCTGTGCTGTATACCTCCAAAACTTCCATGGCTCCAGAGCTTGCTTTGCTCACCGTAGGAGTAAGGGGGCAGCTGTGAGTAGAGAAGCCAAGAAAAGTTCCAAGTTAAAACAAAGCAAAACAAAAACCCTGAAAAACTGTTTTTGCTAGCTCATCCGATTGCCTTCACGACTCACTTTAAATCAGTTTACAAATGATTCTACTCACTTTATAGATGCACTTTCTTATAGGGAATGGGAGGTTTTGACAGGAACACAGGGACAAGGCTGGAGG
The DNA here is from genome assembly GCF_002925995.2 of Terrapene triunguis. Classification (NCBI taxonomy): domain Eukaryota; kingdom Metazoa; phylum Chordata; order Testudines; family Emydidae; genus Terrapene; species Terrapene triunguis. Next base: position 13,692,780 of record NW_020664582.1, read on the forward strand.
AGCACTTTTGAGCACAATTAACATCAAGACTAACTAAAAATGATAACAAAACAAAACTTCTCATCAAACCAAGTTTAAATACAACTGGCTATCTTTATATGTACCTACTGCACTGGTGACTCCTTCCCATTGTTAAAAATCTATGTGAATCCTAGCCTTGCATACATGAGACCCTTGTGCCACACGCCTGTATCAGCGGGGCTAATCCCCTATTTGCCTCCCTCAGCAGAAGCTGTTCAGAAGAGAGAAGGCAGTGAGAAGCGAGCATCCCTCCCACCATCACTGGCCACACAAGGCTTCTCCACTGTCCTCCTTAAAATCACCTCTGCTGTGATGCCTACAATGCAATAGTTAGGCTGCTGGTCTGCTGTGACCATTGCTCATCACCCTGCTCTTAATCCTCTTGCTATTCCCTTGTGCTCCCCATGTCTGTCCATCTCCACCTGTTGTTTCTCATCTTATACTTAGATTGTACTTTCTTTAGGGCAGGGATTATCTTTATGTTATTTGCATGCCCAGTGCCTAGCACGGTGGCACCTTGCTCCCGGACTGGGGCCTCTAGGTGCGACCTTAATTGTTCTACTACAAAATAATCATGTTCCCTCTGCATTAAAATATATCTCCAAAAAAAAAACCACAGTGGTGGAGTGGCTCAGCAAATGATATTGATCAGAAAAGCACAGCTCAGAGGTGCAAGAATGCATTCATCCCTGGAATGAGAACAGCAGGGACATGGCCAAATCTTGCAATCCTGCAAGCAGCAGTCTTGCACTTTTGAATCTAGAGGCAGAGTGACTAGAATAAACATACACCTCTACCCCGATATAACGCTGTCCTCGGGAGCCAAAAAATTTTACCACATTATAGGTGAAACCGCATTATATCAAACTTGCTTTGATCCACCGGAGCGCGCAGCCCCACCCCCCCCGGAGCACTGCTTTACCGCATTATATCCGAATTCGTGTTATATCGGGTCGCATTATCTCGGGGAAGAGGTGTACCATGGAAAGAAAGAAAAAAACCTAGGGTAGAAAAGAATTCAGGTCTGTTCTGACTAGCAGCACCTGCGCCTTTTAAATCAAATTATACACTCCACTTAGGAGCTGTGGACACCTGGCAATCTGCCTGGGTGTGTGTTTGTGCACAGCACAGAACTGAGCACGCTTACAAATCTCTTTGCATCCCAAGAGATCCCATCTTTCTAGCTATCTTGAGGTTTTATACTGCTGCCCATCACCACAGTATCTGAACGCTTTCCCTGTAAAATCAGTAGCAATAATCTTCTCCCTAGCAGACTTCCAGGGGGCTCCAGCTCTGTTTCAGGGCAAAACTCTACTTGGGGGTATGGGTTTTCGATTTTTTCGTAGCATGTCAGTGCTGCGAGGTAGAAAGCATGTTAGTGCTGCGAGGGTCATATTTATGACGGAAAGGCCTTCTCAAAGAGGAAGGCTTTGCAAAATCTCCTAAAGATGGTCAAACTCTGGATTCACCTGATGTCCTCTGGGAGTTTGTTCCATAGCCAGATACCCTCGACCGAGAATGCTTCATCCCCACCTCTCACACACCTTTTCCTGGGCTTTGTGATCCGCATTGACCCAGAGGAGCGCAGCTGTCGTGGTGGTGAACAAATCAAAATTGATGTAGCTGGGGCATGATCTATTAATTGCTTTGAAACCCTCAGTAGTTCAAACATATACACACACCCTATACAAGGATATGGCCATCCACTTCCGGGGTGGAACATGGCAGCTCAACAATTTAGGACTGGAAGTGAAAAAGGCAGCATCCAGCTGAAACTACAAGGTAGGCAGGATGCAACAACCTGAGCTGGAATACGTCCAGAGTGGTGGGACTGACACTCTTATCCTTACAAAAAGGATGATGGGATCTTTAATGCCTACAAAAGGACCTTGGTTTTACATCTTATTTGAAAGACTGGTGAACTGTTTAGGCAGAGACAACAAAGCAATACTTACTGGAAGAAGGAAATTACTCTTGGCAGCTTGTATAGAATAAGCTCAGAGAAAGGCTCCAGTTCCCTTTATGAGGAGTTAGTAATACAGCACTGGGGGACAGGACAGTTAAGTACGTGTGAGCAAATCTTCATTATATCCTGGAGTCTTTCCACGTGCAGGATCAGACCCATAGGGTTTGAAAACTTGGACTACAGAAAAAAAATCCCTTAATCTCTCCACGGCTGGAAGGGAATGGCTTTTCGGTCACTGAAATGAATGAATGCAGAGGGGGCAATTAGAACGCCAGAGGTTAAGATATGTTTTTAATCCCTTTGCAACTCAGAAACTCTTATAGCAATAAGGGAAGAAAACAACAATCGGAGATTGCCCAGTGTGCTGGTGGCTACACAACACACTGTCCAATGGGGAGCAGGGGATTTTCTGATTTTGGCTCATGGTCCTGCTGCAGAGGCAGTGAGAGGGGTCCAATGGGAAAAGGTGCAAGTTGCACACACACACACACACCACCCCTTCCAGCTGACAAATGGAAACTGCATTAATTGGCTCTTGAGGCAGTTGCATTCAGCAGCCTCAGGTACAGAAGGAGGACTTCAGCAATAAAAGGGGGGAACGCATTTGAAAACGGAGAGACCCAAAAGGAACCTTCCCCACCTTCCATCCCTGAAGGAGCACAGGTTGCTGAAACGAAATCAGCATCTGTCCCAAAGCAGCCAGTGTAGTTTCTATATCTGCTTGGTGCACACTTTGGGGGTCATTTGGGGTAAAAGGAGCTATACAAATATGCAAGATAGTAACATCCTTTGGAAGACAGTGGTAACGTGAACAGGAAACCCCACCACAGAAGCAAAGCATAAAATTTACCTGTCCTTTTGGCTGGTCACCACTCTGTCAACTCCTAAGAAGTATGCAGAACGCAGCACTGCACCCAGATTCATAGGATCCTGTATCTGCTCCAGCACCAGCCAAATCAGCTGTGTGCCCAGACCAACCTGGGAAGCTTCAGCTTCTTCCAAGCTGCTAAGATGGAGAGGAGTGGCTTCTAAGCAAACTCCCTGGTGGACTCGACCTTTGCAAAGAGCATCCAGCACCTGCCTTCTGACATGGTGCACGGGGACCCCGCAGGCCTTAGCTTGTTGGGCAAACTCTTCCATCACAGGCCGTGCGCAGCTGCTGTCCGACTTGAGGAACAACTGGAAAAAGTCCCTCTTTGACTGCGAGAAAGCCAGGGAGCAGGGCGCAATGCCAAACAAGATCTCCGAACCTTTGGTCCTTTCAATGGACATAGGCTTTGGCACTGGTCTTTTCTGCTGTTTTGAAAAGTCATCCTCTCTCAGGTTCCTAAATTCCTCACTGGAAGATGCAGCCTGCTCAGTGCTGCTCTTTCTAGACTTCCACTGCCACCGCAAATTCTTCTGAGGGGCGAGGCCTTTATAGCTTTTGGGAGGAGGATGTGATTTGGGGATCACTCGTGCAGCAGCATCCCCAAGTCCCGATACTGGAAGCTGGTGGCTGCCGTGGTGCTGTGAATGTCCTTCATTCCCGAACCCCGCAGGTGATGAAGATTGCGATGGCTCCTTCTCCTGAGCCAAAAAATGTTTGACTGCCCGAAAATGACTGTTGCAACTAAAAGCAAATGAAAGTCTTGCAGTTTTCCAGATGTTGAACTTAAAGGTCTTCACCATCACCACCACAAAGGCCATTCTACCGCTCAAGTCTCCTCCCTCGGAACGGCTATCCCTTGAAAAAGGAGATAATGGGCTAGTTATGCAATATGGGTTAATATCCCACTAATATTTACAATTTTAAAACATGCTTATGATCAGAAAAAGGACTATTTACAAATGGAAACCTTACACTTAACTTCCACTCTACTCCCTGCCTGTGTTCCAAGTCATAGCTGCTCTTTGTTGACTAAAATAAGTTTTTAATATTAGCCTAATATGCTCACGGGAGAATGAGCTGGATTCCATTCTGACTCATGCATCACAAACAGAATTAGCTAAGTTCAAACTGCCGAATCTTTCACTGCTGGCCACATGTAAGCCACAGAAAGTGGCCCGCTTGACTCTCAAAATATAGTTAAATACTCTGGGCCAGATTCTGAGCTGGTGGAAACTGGTTTAGCACCATTCAAATAGAAGATGCTATGCCAATTTAGATCAGTTTATGATCTAGTCCTCTATCTCACCACTCCAGCCCACCTCAACCTCTGGCCAATAACATTAACTTATAGTCATGGTCAAGAATGTTCCCTGCATGATTTTCTTTTAAATACACATCTATATACTGCAAGCATTTGACTGTATCAACAGACTTAAGAAGCCATAGGTTGTGCCATGTCACATGAGAGAGTATTTCATAGATTTGCAATAAAGTTGTCATACTGAGTATTACCTGTCTACATCATATATTATTGATGATCTCCATGAAAGAAATATACAGAAGAATATATATATTATTTACAGCGATAAACTGAACTAGCAGAACTTGTTCACTGAATATAGTCTACTTTAGGTTCTTATATGGCTCCCATTGTCATACTGAACACCTTGCAAACTGTAACGTATTTATTATCACAATACCCTCATGAGGTAGGAAAGTCCTTTCTATTCTGGGCTCTCCCACTGGATGACCTTGGCCTAGTCACGTCCCCCTTCCATGCCTCAGTTTCCCCATCTGTAAAATGGGGGCTAATGATAATTACTTCCTTTGTAAAGTGCTTTGAGATCTATTGTTGAAAAGCGCTAGATAAGAACTAGCTATTATTATTATCCCAATTTTCCAGATGGGGAACTGAGGCACAGAGAGGCTAAGTGACTGTTAAACAGGAAGCTTGTAATAGAATAGGAACATGACGCAAGGTTTCCCACGTTCTAGGCTTATATCCTAACCACTGGACCATCCCCATTCCCCTCTTGGACACAGCTTTATTAGTTAATATATTGCGACAGACATAAAAACAATAAGCAGGGCTGAGCACCCAGCTGCACCAAGTCTGCAGAGATCCTCGCTGCAAACACGTCAGTCATCTTCAGTGCTTGCTGCTGTTGCAAACCGGAGCACCAACGCATTAGTCTGCTATCCAGTAGCATTACAAGAAGATGGAAACGAACAGCCTCCAGGGGGGAAGAAGAGTGGGTTTTAGGGCTGACAGGGCCGGGGCTCCAGGGCGCTCCGTTCCATTCCCAGCTCTGCCGTGGACTTCCTACGCGACTCGGGGCAGGTCCTAGTCTCGCTGCCTCAGTTGCCCGTCGTCTGTCCCAAGGAGGCCGCTTCGCTGTGTCACCGGGGCGGTGGGGCAGGGGATGCCCAGGCAGCGCGGGTGACAGGGGGCCTGTGAGTACAGTGGAGACGGGGCTTGTGAGGGAGAAAACGAGAACGGGACCCACCTCCGGGCGGCTGCGCCGGGCTGACGCTTTCTCCCCGCGGGTGAGGTGGGTTCCGCCCAAACCCCAGGAGGGAAACGGAGTTTTGCGGGGCTAGAAAAACCCACGTGCGCAGCGGGGCGGTCCCGTCCCCACCGCCCCCCAGGCGCGTTACCCGCGGGCTCTGCCCGGGGGAAGGGAGCCGGGCCTGGGCGCCGGGGGCAGCGCAGAGGGGGGGGGCGACCCGCAGGGAAGCGGCTCCAGTCTCCCCGGGCTGGGGGAGGGGTCACCCAGACCCCCGCCCCCCCCAGCGGTGACCCCTCGGCAGCAGCCCGGGGGGGGGGGCTGAGGACTCAGCAACTCCCCCCCTCCCCCCGCACCAACCTCCGCCTCCTCCCCTGGGCGCCCCCAAACACACGCCCCTACCTCACACTCCACTTCCGGGTCCGCGCGCCACCAGCGAGAGGAGAGGACAGCGGGGCGCCCTGCGCTGCAGCGCCACCTGCTGGTAGGCGTTGTCCGGTGCAGAGCGTGCCCGTGGTGGGCGGCCTGGTGGCGTGGGCGGCTGGGGTCACTCAGGTCTCTAGGGGCAGCTGGGCAGGGGGCACCAGTGCTGCAGCTCAGCTGCGCCCTGGAGGTTGCCCGGGGGAACCAATGCGCCCTGCATGCCCTGCAATGTGCTGGCGCAGCCCGAGAGCGCCAGTGCACGCCCCCAAGGATCTCCCATGGTGGGGTCACCCTGCATGTGCCCTGGAGTGGGCCGGCCAGCATGTGCTCTGTGCCCAAGAGAGCACCATTCCCTGCAGATAGCCATATCCCAGAGGAGTGCCCCATCCCCGGCAGGGCGTCTGCGGGCCCGCTAGGGTGACCAGATAGCAAGGGTGACAAATCGGGACCAGGGATGGAGGGTAATTGGCACCTATATAAGACAAAGCCCCAAATATCAGGTCTGTCCCTATAAAATGGGGACATCTGGTCACCCTAGGGCCCACCCCTGCCCGGCAGCTGTGCCCGGAGGCTGGGAATAATTATGCTGACTCTGGCAGATGCTCAGGCCCCATGGCCGGAATATCAAAGTGAAAACAGCACCTTGGCAGCGTGCTCTGAGAGGAGAGACCTTGCCTGGCACCTGCAAATTTGCCTGCTTGCCCCACTCAGGAAAATTCCCCCCACCACCACCACACCATCTCACGATGAGCACAAGCTTTTGACTCCGATCCACCTACTGTGGCTTTAGTTGCACACGAAATGATTCCACGGCCTGAGAGAGAGAAGCTTATTTTGTAAAGACATCATTTATGATGATGATTTTCTATCCTTTATTGTATGGATTAGTTTGTATTACAATAGCACTTTGAGACCCCAACGGCAATCAGAGCCCCCTTGCGCTAGGTGCTCTGAGACAGTCTCTGCCCCAAAGAGTTTCCATTCTACATAGACAAGACAGCTAAAGGGGAGACAGAGGCAGAGAGGTGAAGTGACTTGCCAACGTCACTCAGCAGAGCTGGGAGGGGTATCCAGGTCTCCAGCTTTGCTGATATTTTCTTGGAAAAAGTAACTTCTTGGCAATTATTACGGCCCTTCTCTGTAAAGTGATGCATGTCTTCAGAAATTCCCCAAAACAGGGACCAGCTCTTTATCTGTCCTAGTTTGACAACTTGATATCATTTCCCCCAGTGTCAAGCGAACCTCGGACATGGGAGAGAATGGGCCAAGTTGCTAAAGATGTTTGATTCCTTGGTTGCCAGCAGAGGGAGCTTGGCTTCTACCAATACACAGAAAACCTCCTGATAAACAATGTTAAAATCCAATTAGGGTAAAGAGATGCTTGACAAGGCTGACAGTATAAACAAATCTTACAGAGCCAAATTCATCCCAGGTGTAATTCCATTGGCTTCAGTGAAATCTGGCTCAGTCTTGTGCTTGAAAATGCACATTTAAAAATGCAGCTTCTTCTGCTAAAGATCAAACGTCTCAGCTCCTCTCAAAGAAAAAGCTGCAATAGTTTTAAAATGCCAGCTCGCGGCTTGGGCGTGGCCTGCTGCTAAAAGCACAGTGATGATGGACTAAGGTTGCCACTTTTCAGATCTCCGGATTTGCCATGTCCTGATACAAGATAGTATGTTACATGATCAGGTGAGACTGTGTCATGACGTCAGAAGGCGGTGGCATCACATACTGATACAATTTGGTGACAGAGACCTCATCTACAATAGAAAGTTGTACCCTTTAATAAACCTGTGTAGGCAAAGCAGTGGAACCTTCCTCCCGTGGATTCAGTAGAAAGGACCTTTATACTGGTATAGCTATTTTCATACAGGAAGGGGAATAACTATACCAGTCTAATGCAACTTTATAATGGTATAACTCTACCTAAACTACAGTTATACCAGGATAAATCACACTCCTAACAGACATAGTTATATTAGTACAACTTTCAAGTGCAAATCTACCCCTAGTGTCATTTGAGTCACAAAACTGTTACAGTATCAGAGGGACTGGATAGTGTGCTACAAGCAGAGCTTTCAGGATGTGGGATTGATTGGACAAAATCTAGGCTGTCCCACAAATTCTGTGATACATGGCAGGTGTGTGCCCTCAATGTGCCATCCTGCTCTCCTGCCAGTTTGCGTTCTCTGGCACTCGAAAGCAATGCACATCCTGCTTTCTGACGCTGAGAAAGCAGAGTGACAGCTGGTTATGTACAGTCACAACCCAGCAAGTCCTTGTGCTCAGGATACTTCTACAACAATAATACTCTATGTGGACCTTCCATCCAAAGATCAGGTGGAGCATTGAGGAGTGGGATGGGTGTACATGTAGGGGGGAAAGGGGAATTAAGTGTTTCTTTCAATGAGCTGCAGGAGCCTGGAGACAGGTTAAGGGTTTTGCTCTAGATTACTGTTGTTAATAACTCGTTATAATTAATGATGGTCTCATTAGAACATTCCCACAGGAGCCCAGGGTCTGCCTGACGCACTTGCGCCCCCAGTAACAATCACCTTCTAATGAGTGCTCTGTCTGCCTTTCCCTCTAAGGCATGTTGTTTAAATATTACAAGAGGGCGGGGAAGTGACTCTCCTCCTATCTCTAATAATCAAAGATATTTGAATAAGGCCTTGCAGCAGAGCTCAGTATGTAGCACTAGACTCAACGTAGGCAGAGAGCTCATGGAAGGAGCTGTCCTACAAACACTCAGTCACAGTCCCCCTGGGCTGCATTGTTGAAAACAGAAGCAAAGTCTGTATTTTTGCTAGTCATCCACACCCCCTCTGTTGCGCAGCCAGTGGAGCAGCTGTCCTCGCAGCACTGCTGAGCCGTTATGGTGCCCAGACGCAGACTGGGAGGATCTACAGAAAGAGACATCCTAGGTTCAGAGCTGCAGACTCGCTTTGTTTTCTCCTCCAGGACAGGAGGTTCTAGAAACAGAAGGAATCTTTGCACGCTAACTGCAGTGTCCTGGGGACATCGCCCTCTGGATTTCTGCTACAGGAACAGACCAAATCAATCTTTGCTGCTGCCTTCTCCCCCCAGATTACTTGTGATGTTCAGTGCAGTTAAGGCTGAGACTGCAGCATATAAGGATTACAAATAACCTAGCTGGGCTGAGGGCCTGGAAAGGCGCCATTCTGTCCCCTGGGGTCTGTTTTCTTGATGGTTCTGCCTACGCACTCTTCACAATTGCTTATGCCGCATTCCGAGGCACCACAGGAGGCCATTACTCCACATTTCTTCATGGCTCCTAGTCAGGGGCATCTGACATGTTTTCTTGTGTTATATTTATTACATTTGCTATTTCTTTGGAGTGCTGGTGAGAGCCCACCTGTCGGTGTAACTTATGTCACTCAGGGGGGTGGTGTTTTTACACCCCGGAGTGACATAAGTTATACCAATAAAAGTGCTAGTGTAGACATACCATAGACACTGATGTCCAGTAGTTAGCCAACGATATGGGACTCAACTTACCCCTCTGTAAAATGAGTATAATACCATTTACCTAGGTGTTGTGAAGCTTAATTAATGCCTGTAAAGGACTTTGATGATGTGAAGAGAGGCAACACCATCTAGAAGAACAAACCCAGTTCTAATCCAGGCCCGGCCACTGACTGACTTGGCCATCTCTTTTAACCCCTCATTTGTTCCATCTGTATTATGGGAACGATACTACTTGCCTCTCTGGGATGTTTGGAGCACTAACTCATGTTTGTACAGTACTTTGAACATGGAAAGAGCTGAGTGTTAGTTTTTGTAATAATACACTATCCGCAGTGTGCATAAAGGCAAATGTACTTTCATTGATTATGTGTGTTCAGGAACAGCAGCAGCTTGGATGGCGTACGTACACACTTCAGCTCGCAAGCTGCACTTCTGCACCAAGTATTTAGATCCAAATCATCAAAGGCATTTAGGCACCTAACTCCCATTTCCCACCCTGCACTGTCCCAGAGCCCAGGCTCCCGCCCGAGGCCAGAAGTTTACACAGCAGTGAAACAGCCCCACAGCCTGAGCCCTGTAACCCCAGGTCAGCTGGCATAGGCTAGCTGCAGGGTTGTCTGTGCTGTGAAGACATACCCCTCGAACTCTGCAGATGGATAAAACTGCAGGTGTGAATGACTGCACAACGTGATCGTAGAAGGTGCTACTTCTGTTACACTTTGCTTGTGACCCAGAGACAACACATGAACCACCCAGGTGGAGTAGGGTTGTGATTGAACCAATGGCAAGGTAACTGAACAGAAGAAAACAATTCCTTGGCCTCAGCGTCGCAATCTGCAATGGAATAGCATGTTAGGCTGACTATCGGGCTGGTGGAATTGGAACCCTGCCACTTAGCTCTTCTCTTTACTCTACATAAAAAATATTATTAGGGACAGATAAGTGCTCTGTCTCCTTAGAAAGCCCTTATGGGCAATTTCAGCTGGGATGGGAAGTGCCTGTTTGGGAGCACAGACCTTTAACACGCCTTGAAATAAATCAGATTTTTTCCCCTCGGCTCAATTAAATAGCAAAGTGGCTGCAGCGATAATGAAACTTTTTTCTACATCATAATGAATTTTTTGGCTTTCGCCATCAAGTGTCAGGAGGTGTCAGGAGCTATCTTCAGACTGCTTGGCTCTGGGCTCCGAGAGGCGTATGGTCAGAGGCATTCAGTCCTGCACAGCTGTGCTTCCTCGGCCAGCCCCCAGGTGGTGTAGATTGGCATTATCTCCATTGATTTCAATGGAGCTTTGCTGATTTACACAGGCAGCTTGCACATGACTCCCCTAAACAGAGCCAGCGTTCTCTCTCCGCATGTGTTCAGTGAACCCTGTACAAGCCACTTTTATTTAGACAATCTCCTTTCTTAAGCGACTGCCTTCAAAGCCACTGGGCCCACAGCAATGCAGCTCCACTCACTTCAGTTCAGTACCGTTATTTCTTCTTATTTGTATTACCACAGCACCACGGAGTTCCAGTCATGGACCAGGAGCCCATTGTGCTAACTTACATTTATCTAGGACTTTCTATCCTGAAGGATCTTCAAGCTCTGTAGAGTAGGATTTTAATGGTAATGGCCATTGAAGTCAGTGGCAAAACACCCACTGGTTTCAAGGAAAGCAGTAACAGGTCTATAGTTTGAACCAGGCCTATCAGGCTAGATGCAGGAATTCCTGGGTGAGAGTCTGCAGCCTGTGTTATGCAGGTCAGACCAGATGAGATGATCATAAGGGGCCCGTCTGGCCTTAGAGTCTATTAATTCCACCCCCACTGCAAGATCCCCGGTGACTTCAATGGGACTGCTCCATGTCGGAAGCCCAGCACACAGCTGGAAGGGTTTGTATGATTAAACACCGAGTCTGCAAGCACCGAGTCAGCCGCTCCATCGGCGAGAAGTACGGTAAAGCCCTGTGCTCAGCTGCGGCGCTGTCTAAGCAACAAATAATAACCACAGCAAGTGCCGTTCGTGGCATTAAGTAGGTGCCCAGAGCGGGCACAAAGCATTGGGGAGGGGTCTTCACAAGTGACTCAAAAAACGTTCACAACATCAGTGCAAGTTTATTTGGGCCAGACTGAGCCTTTAGACACAGACGTGGGGGTGGGGCAGCGTGTGCTGCTCTGGAATGCAGGGTCACCCCTTCTCCCCGCCATCCCGTTTGCTTCAGGGGGAGGGGGAATAATTGACTGCAGCCCTGAAAAGGGTGCAGTGTCCATCCCCCCCCTGCATCTCCCTGCAGCCAGCCAGCCAGCTCTGCCGGCTGCCATAGTGGTTGACTCCGTTCACTCCCTGCTCATCTCTGCCCCTTCCCCACCTACTTGACTTGAAGGGAAGCTGCAGCTGTGTAGAAAGGCTGCACTCTGGAGCCATGGATCCAGGGCCCCCCCCCAACATAGCTCCGGGGCGGAGGATGGGTTTTCCTTCCCAACTCACTGCCCTATATGACCACATTAGGGCTCATGAGACTGGCCATTCTGGGTCAGACCAAAGATCCATCTAGCCCAGTGTCCTGTCTTCTGACAGTGGGCAATGCCAGGTGCCCCAGAGGGAATGAACAGAACAGGGAATCATCAAGTGATCCATCCTCTGTCACCCATTCCCAGCTTCTGGCAAACAGAGGCGAGGGCCACCATCCCTGCCCATCCTGCCTAATAAGTCCATTGAGCATAGGTCCATCAATGGCTATCTAGTTCTTTTTGAACCCTGTTATAATCTTGGCCTTCACAACATCCTCTGGCAAGGAGTTCCACAGGTTGACTGTGTATTGTGTGAAAAAATACTTCCTTTGGTTTGTTTTAAATCAGCTGCCTATTAATTTCATTTGGTGGCCCCTAGTTCTTGTGTTATGAGAAGGAGTAAAACAACACTTCCTTATTTACTTTCTCCACACCAGTCATGATTTTATAGACCTCTATCATATCCCCCTTTAGTCGTCTCTTTTCCAAGCTGAAAAGCCCCAGTCTTATTAATCTTTCCTCATATGGAAGCCATTCCATACCCCTCATCATTTTTATTGCCCTTTTCTCAATCTTTTTCAATTCCAATATATCTTTTTTGAGATGGGGCGACCACAGTATTCAAGATGTGGGTGTACCATGGATTTATATAGAGGTAATATGGTATTTTCTGTCTTATTCTCTATCCCTTTCTTAATGATTCCCAACATTCTGTTCGCTTTTTTGACTGCTGCTGCACATTGAGTAGATGTTTTCAGAGAACTATCCACAATGGCTCCAAGATCTCTTTCTAAAGTGGTAGCAGCTAATTTAGACCCCAAAAGCTAGCCCTTTTCAAACACAAACCTTTGTAGATTTGGCTGTTCCTGATCAGAAGTGTGCGTGTCTGGGGAACACATTCGCTACTTTCAGCTTAGTCAAACATTGAGCATAAAAACACGGACATTGTCCCTACTGTGTGCGTATTTCAAATCAAACCATTTCTAGGGGTTTTCTGCCTCATCCTTGTGGGCTGTATTTGTTACATCTACCTCTTTTAGCCAGCTCCATAAAAGTCTAGCATGCTACATAGGAGAGGTGAATCCAGTTGTCCTTTCTGCCCTGCACCATGTGATAAACACAGGGTAACAGTACAAACTATTATTATCCCGGATCAATTAAAAGACATTACATCATTAGCAACTCACTTTAAAAACAAAAGATATATACAGATACAGGAACTTATAGATTACTTCATCTTTCATTTCTATAGAGCGTGCATTAACCTGGCTCTACCTCCTTGTTGTGATGCTAAGGCAGACAGTTAATTTCAGACCCATCGCTGAATTACAGCCGTGCATTGGAGACCAGAGGCAGTGGGAAGCAGTTCTATGTATGTGGGTGTAAATCAGAAGGCCTAAGGCCCTCTTCATTAAAACTGTGTTCATTTAGGAAATAGAAAGATGCAACAGCAACTTGCCTTTCCTACCCTCTGGTATTTAGAGCAGTTGCAGGCTGCTGCTGGCAGATGGCATTTGCAAGCAGGCCCATATGTTTCTCTCCAGCTTTATTTATTTATTGTGCAAATCTCTCTCTCTCTCACACACACACACACACACACATACACACACACACTCTTTGCGCCCACAAAAATAAAATCAAACTTAGAAGTGCAGAGGCAGATTCTACTCTTATGCCTGAGCACCTGGAGATCAGATCCAAAAAGGCATTGGTGGGGGACAGAGCAGGTCAGCGAGACTGGGATCCTTTGGGAGCTCTTCCATTTTCCAGCAGTATTTGGCCCTCTGCTCTCCTGAGCCTTCTCGCCTTATAAATAGACCCTGGGAAGTGAGAGAGAAAAGTTACTGTGTTGTAGTACAATGCACTTCGGCCATGTCCTGATGAGCTTCCTCCACTGGGCAGGGCCAGCAGTTTTCCATCGGCTAGGGTCTGTTTTCTGCAGACTTTTAGGTGTCTTTATGCTGTCAGGTGTAAAGGGACCTTTGCGTGACTGAGAATCAGGCCCAAGGTCTCACACCAGTTTCATATTGGTGTAACCCACTTGGCTTCAGTGGATTACTCCTGATTCACTCCAATGTAATAATGAAGCAAGGCTGCACGTTGCAACGGCAACAACAGGGCTCATGAGACATTACCCGCCGCATTTATAAGGCGCCCATCAGGGTAGTATCCATCTGCCATTGCGTGAGTTTATAAACAGATCAAGGCCTTGCTCCAGAAGAGTCAGTCTCCTCCCCTCCCAATAGAAATGCCATTTACTTAAGGGGGGGGGGGGGAAATCATTTAATTTGCTTCCCAGAAGAGAACAAGTCACCAAAGTCATTCCTCAACATCAAAGCAGGTACAGAGCTCTCCCTCTGCCATTAGTAACACAGCTAGAAAATGTCCATTGAAACCTGATTTTTAACCTGACAGTGCCCTGTCTACGTGCATCTGTCTACAGGCCTGATCCTGAGCCCACTGAAACGGATGATAGTGTTGCCGCTGATTTTAATGAGCAGACACATGCGCTATACCTGTCTAGCTCCTGTACATTGATTTATGATATACTTATCACGGTAGCATTTGGGTAGAGGTTGTGGATCTGAACAACCTGTCAATGCTCAACTGGACACAACTGGAGTGCCAACAAGCCCTAACCCAAAGGAAGAGGTATTGAGCAATCCTTATTACCTTTGCATTTATTGCTTGTAACTAACCCTGATAAATATCATCGCCACCTAATCCACCTAAGAACACTCTTTGGGCTCCTAATTTACCATGATCTTTCAGAGGCGGCTTTGTTTTTACCTTCCCTTTTAGCCCGAGCAGGATGTGCTCCATATACTGGATTCCACTAGTGCCTTTTGTCTGCCTGCCAAACTCAAAGCATTTTTCAAAACCGGGACTTCTGCTTTGCTGACCACAGTTAAAGGAACGTTCTGTCTTCTCCCTGATTGGGTTTGACAGTCTGAACTTGGTACCTTCCGGTTGCCTCTTAACTGCCCCTCATTAGGCGGGATGACCCTCAGTTTAGACTCAAATTTGTTTCGGTCCCATCCAATATTGTAGCCTCTCGCTTTCATCATAATCCAGAATTGACATTCCTGACAGCGGGTCATGTAGCTGCCATTACAGACAATACAAACCATTTCTTTAGAGCCTTCTTTTTTTAAGGCAGGGGCAGCTGCTCGTTTTGGGGATCTCTCTCCCCACTGCATCCCACATTTGGGCCTTGTCACCGTGAGGTATCCATCAGTCTGTCCCGCTGATGGAGCTAGATACTCATCTGGCAGAGAGACAGGCTTTGCGAGGGGAACTGCTCTGCAAAGCAACAACCGTTTGCATGGTTTAACTCACACCAGAAAAAGAAAGAAAAATTAGGACATAGCAACACCAAAGGTCCCCGTTCCAACCTATAGACAATCAGGGCACCATGAAGTGGGTATTAATATTATTCCCAGGTTACAGATGGGGGATACTTATGCACAGAAGGGCTTCGGCTGAGCTCAAACAGTGCATCAGGAGCAATGGTCGGAGTAGAAACCAGAGGTGCTGATTCCCAATCTCCTGCTCCAACCATTGCCCATCTGCCTCAGTGTTTCCATGTCCCTTAGCTCCAAAGCACTACCTAGGCACCAGGGCTTTTGTGCCCAATGCTAATCCCCCAGCTAGTGCTGAGCACCATAGGTCTGAGTGGACAAGAAACGGGATGTAATAGCAGGCAGTAATATGTAAGGGCTGACCCTTCCTTGATTTCACGGGAGCCTTAAAGGTATAGTAGCAGGACACCCAGAGAGCTAGCAAAGAAAGGGTCATATACCAGCAGCATTTTTGTAACCAGTGGTTTGTTTCCAATACCTCTAGGGGTTACTAGGTTAAAGAGATTATTCTTAACAACAATGAAGGACATGGTGCATCACGGTGCCTCTAAGCTCATTAACGCTGAGCTCAAGCGCCCGCTATCCAATTATCAGGTTTTCATTGTCAAGACATTAAACGGAAAACTCACCGGTATTTTTTTAACCACTTCATTATCACATGTCACAGGCTGGGGTCAGAGCAGGTGTGTGCTGAGCCCATCCCCATTCTCCTGCTTCCCAGCAGCAGCTGCTGTGCTCTGATCACCACTCCGCCCGTGAACCTGCAGTGAGCCTTGGGGCTCAGGCCTGTGAGCCAGAGCAGAGCCTACACTGCTCAGGAGGGAAAGCAAGAGTAGGAGCGGTGCGTTCAGCAGTCGTGCTGAGGCGGCTGCAGTCAGAAGCCAGACTAGGAATATAGGTCATGTTGGAAAACAAGTTAAATTCCAAGGCTTGAACAAGATCAACTGATGCTTTTTTTTTTTTTTTAAGATGTTAGACCCCGTCTACACTAGCATGTAAACACACATTAGCTAACATTTTAAACATGGATTCTTTTCCTAGTCTCTACATGGCTGGAGAGCAGAGAACTGATCCTCCCTCAGGGCTGGTAAGCCCACGAACTCTGTCCCCCAGATCCCATTGTCCTCTGCAAAGTGAAGTAGACACCGGCAACGTGCAGCAGAAGGTGAAACCAGCCCACACAGACACTGCTTCACGGAGGATCCCCCCAGGATGGTAGACAACAACAGCATCCAAATGCTGAGTGGAATCAAACAGAAAGCCATGTCATCGACGGGCTGACAACGGGGACAGGAAAATTAGCATCAGCACAGCTGGAAAAAAAGGGAAAATACTTAAGAAGCTGGGCAGAACAAAGCTAGCTGGACAATTGACCTTTATCAACGGGGAACGTATATGGCTTGGTAAAGGTCAATGTTGTATTTCACGGGCAAGGTTACAAACAACATAAAAGAAGGGAGCAGGCTGCTGTATTTGCCAGAAAGCACCGATGAGTCTCCGGGATAGGCAACAGGAAGAGACTGCACAATGCTGCCTTATCCAGCAGTGTTTCCTCCCTCCACAACTTTACAGGCAGGGGTCAGGTGTACCTAGCAGCCTGAGGCAGCACAGCCAGGAAAACAGGCGCACTAAGGAGGGGACTGATGGCTAAATTTAGCTCTCAGTTGTATCCCTTTAAACTAACGGATTTATTCCGGTTTTGAGGTCAGATTGTGCCACTAAGCCACAGACACAACCAGGGGGCTCTGTGGAGCCATATCAGCCCCCAGGGGAGCTCCGGGCAGAGGACGCATTGCACTGCATGCAGGCAAACTAGGCTGGATTCTCCTCTTTTGTATGCTGGTATAAATCTGGAGTAACTCCATTGCCTATTGTTGAGCCCATGTGGGTGCCGGCTCTGAGCAGCTCCTGATTGTGAGAGCATAAGGGCTGTGGTTGTGGCTGGGCCCTGTAGAGAGGGCTTGAGATGGAGGCCTTGTTCATGGCTGCACAGAGGCACGCCACTGCCTGGCCCACAGATTGATTTAAGGCTGGCAGAATTTGGCCTTAGATATCGGTCTGCGCGCACACACCTGGACCCACACCATCTCTCTGGGGTCTGATCCACTGTGGGACCCACACGGGCAGTCTCTTCTGTCCACCCCGAACCCCAGTGAAGTTAGTGGGACTCTCCGTGGGCAGAAGGGTCCCTCTGTGGGACCGGGGCCTTAGAAGGCTCCTCTGATGTGTTGCTGGTTTCCAGTGCTGTTCTTGAACTCCTCACTTCCAGCAACACCACCCCAAGAAACCCAACAGCAAAAAAACGAATGCTGAGAACTCAGGAGCCTCTCAGCCTGGCACGAAGCACACGTACATTCTGAGGCCCAAGCAGCGCCTTAAATATTAAAAAGCAAGTGTTAGAACTTCAGTTACTCCAGAACGATCGGTGACTCCCTTCTGCTAGGCATTGTGCAGTCAGGCAGGCTGTAAAATGCAGTGGACAGTGGCGTCTGTCCAAACAATGTCTAACCAGCTGGAAATATAAATTGTAAAGGTGAAATCCTGACCCACTGAAATCAACAGCAAAACTACAATTGACTTTACTGAGGCTGGGATATTACCCTAAGTGTTTACAACTGAGCTGTATCATATTTGCAATCTTAGGATTACAAATAGGAATGGCTCATAAACGATGCATTGAATCAGCCAAATCTGCTCCCATTGGCTCCAATTCACTATTACCCTGCACTTTTACACCAGTGCAAAATGCTACCATTCTTATTTGGAAGTATTTTTAGGTCCACTTTACACTTGTGTAAATGACTAAACTGGGTGCGGGGCAAAGGTGAACTGGGCCCATTGACTTCAGTGGGTGCAGGATCATGTCCATAATAAATGTTAGTTCGAGCTTTTGGACCTTTAGGGTTTTTTCCTGTCCAACTTGCTCACACAAGTAATCCTCTTAGGCCCCTCTCCTGCAAAGTGCTGAGCCCTTCCTGCAAACCTGGAGGTTCAAGGCCTTCGAGCGTGTATTCCAACGTTGGGACAATCTTTTAAATAACAAAGGATTTAATAGAACCAGTCAAGTTTCTTTTAGTCCTTTCTAGTATTGTCAACCTGAAACTTTCAAAAAACATGATTCAGGCCCCCAAAATCATGAGATTGGCTTTAAAATCATAAAATGTCAAGGAACACTGGACTCTGTTTATTTGCCTTCTGGTTTTTGAACCTTTAGGATGCACTTACATTACCTTTCCAAGGTTTTCTCTGCAGATGGCTAGCAACTTACTATTTTTAAATAAATGCTGAGATTCCCACATAATCACATGACTCCTGGAGCTAGGGCTTCATGATAAATAGCAAATAATGGGAGACGTGTGATAAAAATCACAAGAGTTGGCAACACTGCCCTTCTATTTCACAAGGTCTTTCTGGCTGCTCACAAGACACCCAACCATTTGTTAATACTCAGTTAACAATTTTTTTCCAGCCACCTGTTTGTCGTTGCAAACAATTCTATTGTGATGGCAGCAAACACTGGCTGTTAAATGTGCCTTTGCACTTGGGTAAATTGGAAGGTGATTCATAAATAAATAGCCGTGATGGAAAAAAAGAGTCTTCTGTATTGTTTGCCCCCCCAGTAACGAACGAAAGACTCCCTACAAGGATACAGTGCTAGTTTCAGATGCAAATCTATGTTTTCCAGGGTGGTGGTACCTCATTCCTTGAGTAGTTCAAAAATGCAATTCAGAGTCAGATTCTGCCATCCCGATGTTTAGTACTTTACCTCATAGACAGTCCCACTGAAATCAGTGCAAGTACTTGCAGATTAAGGTACTACTCAATGTGAGGACGAGTAGCAGAATCCAACCTAAACTGGTTATTCACGAGATAACAGAATGCTCTTTTTGCAAACATCTCCCTCTGACAGATGAACATCCATGAGGCTAATCGAGAGACCATTGGAGTCATTGGGACTCCTTACATTGATTTCAGTGGGTTTTGGATCATCCCCTGTATGTTTTAAAGCAATTACACAAATGGTTGCCATGAAAGTAAGGGCCCAACCTTCAGCCTTTACTCATCTGAGACCTTGGCTTTAGTGAGAGTACCCACAGCACAGACGACAGACCCTGCAGTGGGATTCATTTGGGTAGCAACTTGTGCTCTGGTGGACCCCTGTTGAATGCAATAAGGCTCTCTACAAGTGCAAGGCCAACCCCTGGGGCCTGACTGCAGGCGTGGGGCCCACCTGATTAAGGATTACTCACCCAAGGAAGGGATCAGACCCAGGCCCAATCGTTTTAAAACCATTCTGCTGGAAAATGTTTACTTAAAATACTGAGACAAATAGTTCGTTTTGCCCCTGTACAATGAAGAGTGGGACTGAAGGAAGAGGGACAGCTTTCAGGAGGGACCTAGTTAGGTGTGACACCAGGGGCTCTGGATTGTATGTTGGTGGCCCAGTGCTACCTGACAAACAGTGGCCTCTCAGCGTGTAAACACTGGTCTCTATGCATGTTCAATAAAAGTCTTTCTCCTGCAACTCCGCCTGCCTGCTGCATCACTTAACGGCTCGCAAAACCACCACCAACTCTTATACCAGTTTCTGAGTCACCCATTCTTAGGCATGTAACCCGAGAATATTCCCTCCACCATATTCGGACACAGGCATTGGCAGATACTGTCAGAAAGAACATCTGTATCTTTAATAAAAACACATCACTGCTACAGTTTAACATCAAGAATTATTATTGGTTTCAAGAGTGCCAACAATGTGCTAGGCCCTGTACAAAAACAAAGGAAGCTATGTTCCCCACCCTGAAATCACTCTGCTTTCATAAGACAAATGGTTTTTTACACAAGGATTTAACTGTATATTAAGATATTTAAAAAGTAGGACAAAGCCATAGTATTTTTCTCTTTTTTTATTTTACAGTTCACAATTAGAAACCTATCGATAAATTAAACAGTTCACCCTCCTCTTTGGGGGTTTCAAAACAACTCTTCCTCTTCATAGTAGTGTTGCCAATGCCACATCATTCCGGAAAGATGGTTCAAAGTGCAATCCATCTAGGTAAGTATAAATGAGAGGCAGAGTGGCAGAAGTAGCCATCTGTTTTCAAGCCCCTTTAAGATTTGCACGTGTTTTAGGAAATCAGCCAAAGGTAGAAAGTTAACTGGCAGCAGGAAAAAATTCCCTAAAAAATTTGGAACGGAAAATATACTGGACAGTTGGGAGCAAAATAATTTGAAAGACAACACATTATTTTATCAGTCTGAGAAGGTTACAAATGTAGAAAAACATTTGAATGGGACTTTTAAAACCATGAGGCCGCCAGTTCATATTTTAAGGAACACTAGCAAACTGGAATGGCCCTTTTCATAGAATCATAGAAGATTAGGGTTGGAAGAGACCTCAGGAAGTCATCTAGTCCAACCCCCTGCTCAAAGCAGGACCAACACCAACTAAATCATAGGAAGATACCTTAGGTAATGTTCTCTGAAGTCAAAGCAGAATTATCAATTTAGGCCCTGATTCAGCAAAGCACTTAAGCATGTGAGTATTCCCATTGACTTCAATGTTAAGCATGTGGTTAAGTGCTTTGCTGGACAGGGGCTTAAGGATTTCCCCCACCAGCAGGTTTCCAATTTCTAAACATTCAGCACCCAGGGTAAAATTCACATCTGTGCAGAGGGCCTACACAAAGACCAATACATCAGTTAAGTGGGACTTAAGTGGTGCATTTGCTTGGTTCGAGTTCTCTGCACAGTGATGAATATAACCTACAATGAATTAAAAAGCCAAATCCAGAAACAGCTGAGTCAGCACTTGCCTTACCCAGCAGGGAGGGGATGAGAAACCAGGAATGGAAAGAAAAAAAAATAATAATGAACACACTTTTAAAGAGGAAAAAAAAGTTATATTTTTTTTCATTTATGCCAGCATTACTAACGTATGCGTTACCAGCTATTCTGGCCATATCGGTCTACTGTTGCCAACCTTTGGCACAAGTAATTCTGTGTATCGCAAGATGTAATTAATAATACTTAATAACAATACTTAGCACTTACATAGCGCTTTTCATATTCAAAGTGCTTTACAAAACAGATAATGAGTCCTCACAACACCCCTGTGAGGTAGGTAAGTATTATTATCCCCATTTTACAGATGGGGAAACTGAGGCAGAGAGGTTAAGTGACTTGCCCATGGTTAATGAGGGAGTTGGAATACAGAAGGTATTTGGCCTGATCCTGGTCTCTCTTACACTAATATAAACAAGGAGTAACACCCATAGATGGTGTAAAACTGATGTACGTGAAGAGATCAGAATCAAGTTCCCTGGCTCCCAGTCCTGTGCTCAGGTCACTTGACCACACCTGCTCCACCTAATACAACAGGTTCACCACCGGAAATGCTACAGGAAATTCGGAGCACAGCAGAAGTGAAATCAGAATCTTAAGGCAACACATATTAACAGCTCCACAATTGCATATCAGGTTGGAGTGCACACCTATGTCTCTTTTATACCATTCTAACGGAGTCTAAACATGGTCGCTAAAGTAGTTTTGCAACTGTAAGTGTAATCAGCTATGGGCCTGACTCTCCTCAGTTCTAAACCAGTGTAAATCAGGTGTAACTCAGAGGAATTACACCAGCATAAAACTGTTTATGAGAGCAGAATGAGGCTTTATACCTGCAGTTTAGAAGTCATGTATTCTGGACAGCTTCAGTATGGTTCACCCCTCTCTCTCTCTCTCTCCCCCCCCCACCCCAAGAATTTGATCATATACCATTTCACAGTTTCAACATTTCCAACTCACTAGCTTTCAGCATCAGCATTTAAACAGCACCATACAGCATTTCTAAGACTGTCAATATTTCCAAAAAGTGTCAATACATGCAAATATCAAACATACAAAAACATCAAGAATGCTATGAGATGGTACAAAGGATATATATGATCACAAGAAGACCGTACACAATTTTATTTTACTTTTATTAAAAAGACCAAACAACTCACTCATACTTTAACTATGCCACTTATATGTTAGATAGTCATTCCCTAACCTGTGGAAATTCAGGTGCGTATCCCTCCATCTATCTACCTACCTAGAAAGAGAGAGTAATGGCAATCACAAGAGATACTTCTTCAGATCTGTCAGGCACAATTCATGTAAACAGGAAAGGAGTATTCTTTACACTTCTTCTGGCACCGTGGGATACAATGGGAAAGGGGGAGTCACATGCACCATTATTGACAAGCAAAATTAGCTTTGAATAGATGCAAGAGAAACAGAAATTAGATCTGACTGATACACGATATACACCAAAAATCTGAAGCATTAAGTATGTTGAAAAAGGTGGACAGTGGATGTCTTGTCTCTTGTTTTGACTTTAGAAGAGAGGACTAGGATTAAGACAAATCCTTTGTTCTAAGTACAAAGGAAATCTCCTTCCAATGCATTAGTATGTCACAGCTGAACAGGGAGGAGGTGGAAATCACATCTGCCAAATGAAGTCGTTGGGACACCTCTGACAATAATACTTAAAAAACAGAGAAGAAAGTGACAGGTCATGTGCCATTTAATTAATTGCAACAATTCAAAGAATGTGCATCAGCAGAAAGGAATCAGCAACCAAGTGATGCTTTGAAGTTGGCAAATATCTCATGACGCTTCACCTGTGTCTGTCTGGAGCATCAGCAAACGAGATCCAAACAAAACTAAAAACCCAAACCAATAATATACAGTATTCCACTGATTTGCTTCCCTGCAGTGTTTTCAAATTACATTTACGGTAATAGTGAGGGGGAGAGAAACCCAAGACCAATAGGAATTTTTTTTTTACTGGCTCAGCACCAGCTGAGAGAGAGAGAGAGAGAGAGAGAGAAAATTAATTCTTCAAATGTGATCCTTGGAATCCAATTAAAATTTCGTCAACCAGCAGATGAAACCCTAAACTGCTGGAGGGTGTGAAGAGGGGATTGATGCATGGTGCTGCTTGCATTCCTCTTCATTTGCTATGAAATCTGCTCTGTAGGCCTCATCTGAATATCTCCAATCTGGAAAAGACCAATACATGATTTTACAGTAGCACTGAAGCCCATTTTAAGAGGTTCACAGTGTGCTAAACATAAACACGCTAAACATGTGTGAAACATAATAATGACAAACTGCAAATGAACACAATGCATATGACAAGATATAGATCCCTTCAGTTATTCAACCACCAGTCATTAGATTTTGTTGGTTTGTTTTTAATAACAGTTTTTTTTTTAACAATGATTTTTTTTTTCTAACAGAATTACAATGATTTTAATCTTAGTACACAGAAGCGAAGGAAGACAGTGTAAGCTGATATTGGTTATAAATCCTCATGCTTCAGGGCATAAACCAACTTCTACCTAATGAGAGTCACGAAGGAACATTGCTCATGGCCAGGTTATAACTGCTTATTGCACAGATTCTTGCAAACTTTCTCTGAAGCAAGTAGTGACCAGTGTCAGAGACAGGACACTGGACTAAATGGGCCAATGTAATGATTCAGGAAGACAGCTCTTATATCCAAGTGTCTCATGCCCTGCCTTTGCAGGAGCCCATGTAAAGATCGTGCTAGTCATTTTTTCATGTCCAAAGTCATCTGACACGTTTTCTTGCTTTCATGATATGGACCTGATATTTACATGGGTCTCCACTCAGCCTTCTCACAAATATTTTTTTCAGAGTCTCTACAAACCTGGATTGCCAGGGGTTTGTCACTTCACACCAGCATAGAGCTGAAATGCAGCAGAGAAGCAAACTGTTTGTTTATTTATTATGTAGTGGGTGAAAACTAAGTCTGAAAGCACAAAAGATTTGAAAACCCCTTTGGGACCCTCGATCAAGAGGAACAAGTGCAATGTTGCCATAAAGTACGTGTAACTGAAATGATCAATGTTAATCCCTTTGCGAGTGCAAAATAGATATCAGGCAGATTTCCTAAGGGGCTCAGCACCCAAAATCTGGCCATATAGCTGAGGAATGAGTGGAGTTTGTGCATAACACAGAGGGAGACACTAAAGTTATTTCATGTCTGAGCCACAAATTCATTGTGATTTTAAAAGCAACTGAAAGTACCCAAGGGAATTTACCAAGTAAAAACTACCTCAAATGCAAATTTAATAGAGGCATTAAAGCAAGACAGCAAGGAGCGGAGGATCAGTTCTTAAGTGTCTAGGAACTATTGGATTTAGTTGTGCTGAGGTATTGGAAATTTGAAACTTCACTCTGAATTTGGCAGCTTGCAGGTGTCCTCACTGGTAATAGAACCTGTGCTCTTTAGCACTAAAAGCACAGGCTTCTAGGACTAAAGGAGCAGCAGTAGTAGCCTCTTATCTTTTGTGTGGACCAGCCACTGGAGGGGAGCGGGTGCACTTAGCATATGTATCAGACCTGTTAACAGCCCATATGGCGTCATTGTGGGAGGTACTCAGTACCCCTTGGAAAGAGCGGAGGGAGAGGAAGGATGGTTCAAGTGGGTAGAGTGCTAGCCCTGTAGGAAACCTGCATTCAATTCCTACTCCGCCACACGCATCCTGTGTGACTCTGGGCACTTAGCAAGATTGGGCCCTAAATTAGTGACTGGTAGAATCTGATCTAGCCCCAAGAATGTCAGCAGGACAGCCGAAGACTCAGTTCAGAAGGGGCAAGAGAGGTCCATGTTCCTTCCATTTTAATCTAGGTTCTAGAAGGAGTCCCTGATAAAAAGTTCCTACCCCCAGAGAAAAGTTATCTTGTAGACGTGCAGGCTTTAGCTGTTGGATCCTTGCAGTTTCAACATTGCCATAAGGTACATGTAACTAAAATGATCAATATTAATCTCTAGGCCATACGCTCCTGAGCACACAGCTGATATGGAGACTGCAATGCTGATGAACAGATGTCAGGTCTGCAAAATTCCCCTTTACTCTTTCAGTTACACACAACATACCATCACGGCAAACCTGGTGGCTGAACTTTGCGACTTTGTCCTCACCCACAACTATTTCAGATTTGGGGACAATTTATACCTCCAAGTCAGCAGGAATGCTATGGGTACCTGCATGGCCCCTCAGTATGCCAACATTTTTATGGCTGACTTAGAACAACGCTTCCTCAGCTCTCGTTCCCTTACGCCCCTACTCTACTTGCACTACATTGATGACATCTTCATCATCTGGACCCATGGGAAGGAGGCCCTTGAGGATTTCCACCCTACCATCAACCTCAGCCTTGACCAGTTCACATAAGAGGTCCACTTCCTAGACACTACAGTGCTAATAAGCGATGGTCACAAACACCACCCTATACCGGACACCTACTGACCGCTATACTTACCTACATGCCTCCAGCTTTCATCCAGACCACATCACACAATCCAAGCTCTAAGATACAGCCAAGCTCTAAGATACAACCGCATTTGCTCCGATCCCTCAGACAAGAGACAAACACCTACAGAATCTCTATCAAGCATTCTTAAAACTCCAATACGCACGTGAAGTGAAGAAACAGATTGACAGAGCCAGAAGGATACTGAGAAGTCACCTACTACAAGACAGGCCCAACAAAGACAGTAACAGAACGCCACTAGCCGTCACCTACAGCCCCCAACTAAAACCTCTCCAGTGCATCATCAAGGATCTACAACCTATCCTGAAGGACAATCCCTCACTCTCAAAGACCTTGGGAGACAGGCCAGTCCTCACCTGCAGACAGCCCGCGAACCTGAAACAAATACTCACCAGCACCTACACACCACACAACAAAAACACCAACCCAGGAACCAAACCCTGCTACAAACCCCAGTGCGAACTCTGTCCACGTATCTATTCAAGGGACACCATCATAGGACCTAACCACGTCAGCCACACCATCTGGGGCTCGTTCACCTGCACATCTACCAATGTGATATATGCCATCATGTGCCAGCAATGCCCCTCTGCCATGTACATTGGCCAAACCGGACAGTCTCTATGCAAAAGAATAAATGGACACAAATCTGACATCAGGAATCATAACATTCAAAAACCAGTAGGAGAACACTTCAATCTCTCTGGTCACTCAATAACAGATCTAAAAGTGGCAATTCTTCAACAAAAAAAACTTCAAAAACAGACTCCAACGTGAAGCTGCAGAACTGGAATTAATTTGCAAACTAGATACCATCAGATTAGGCCTGAATAAAGACTGGGAGTGGTTGGGTCATTACAAAACCTAAACTTAATTTCCCCAATACTAATTTCTCCCTACTGTTACTCACACCTTCTTGTCAACTGTCTGTAATGGGCCTCTCTCTTACCACTTCAAAAGTTATTTTTCCTCCCTTGGTATCCTGCTGTTAATTGATTTCTCTCATTAGACTGACCTAACACTTGGTAAAGAAACCCCCATCCTTTCATGTATTGATACCCGCTCCTGTATTTTTCACTTCATGCATCTGATGAAGTGGGCTGTAGCCCACAAAAGCTTATGCCCAAATAAATTTGTTAGTTTCTAAGGGGCCACAAGGGCTCCTCGTTGTTGTTACAACAGAGATGTTATTTCACATGAGCTGCAACTTACCTGTACATGAGGTGGAGCACTTAGTACATATATGACAGCATTGGCCATATCTTCAGCTTTTAGACACTGGAAAGACAGAACCAATATTAACTGAGACAAAGGATTACTTAGGAAAATTGAACAGTAAAACTGCTCAGCTTTTAACAATCAACAACACTGTCCTGAAGAGCTTACAGTCTAAATAGATGAGGCAGGCAAGACTCAGAAGGGAAACAGAAGCAGAGAGAGAGAAAGTGACTTGCCCAAGGTCACACAGTAGGGCAGCAGAAGAGCAGAAACTAGAACCTCGATCTCCTGGCTTCTAGTACCGTGTGCTGTCCACTAGATCACTCTGCCGCCCCTAGAAAGTGTATTTCAACTTTCTGGACCTCGGACACTATCCCTATGAGACACACATTGCAAATACTTCTAGCAGATTTTCAACCAGTGGCACAGTCATAATTTAATGCCTGCAAAGATGATTTTACCGGAGCAATAGATTTTCAGAACTGGGCTGTTTGCTAAGGAAAAATATACACTCTTCTCTTCCTGCCTTAGTCAGCAGCAGACTATTCAGTATCAAAGTTAAACATACCCTATGCACTTCACTCACTTGTGCTGGATACTTTTATGTTCCATACTGTGTATAAACAAAAAAGGTACCATGAGCTAACCAGTGTGACTAATGAGTTTGTGATGTGCAGAGAGAGTTTTCAAGCTGCAAGGAAGACCTGCTCCCTAGGTTAGGCAAATTGTGATCACACTCCGTGGATTCCCTCTGGCAGGCTCAGATTGGGTTTTAAGCTTGTTTTAATGGGATTTGTTTATTTAGACACTTGCTTAATATATTTACAACCTTAAAGGCTGATCAGAATAAAACTCCCATTATTGTCATTGTGTTAAAGATGAAGGGACAAGTCCCAGGGTGTGTCCAAAAACATCTGGTCCAATAAGCAAAGGGCAGCAGCAGTAGCAGAGCCCACACGTGGGAAAATCACCCCAGCAAGACTCCTCACCTCCCCCCTTGGAAAGGAGGTTTTGGGGTGAGCAAGGGATATGGCCTGTGACAATGTGCATTACACAGGTCCACTGGGCTAAAATCCTGCAGAGGATGGGGAGGAGAAGGATCAGACGATATCTGATACTCTTATCCATGGCCTGGATTAGCGCTCATGGCTCTACTTGGGGTCAGACCAATCAGTTGGGTTGAAGATTCCATCCCTCAGCCCTGATGTACTTCCTCACAGAGCTAAACTTTTTGCCTTACCCAGGATGGAGAACTACGTTCTGCTTTTGGGGTGGGGGACGGACGATATGGAAAACAACCTCTCAGCAGAAAGCTAGGGGTTTTATGAGGAATGGGATGACACTCTGGACTTCATGGACAAACTGGGTAATAATTAGGAACATTGAAATTTCCAGACTGGATCAGTCCAGTGACCCATCCAGTCCAGTATCCCATCTCCAACACTGATGAGTACCAGCCATTTCAGAGGAAGGTACAAGAAACCCTGCATTAGTCAATTAAGGGATAATCTGCTCCTTTGTAAGGTTCCTTCCTGACCCCCATTAGTCTGAGGCTGGCTTGTGTCTTGAGGCATGAGGGTTTTTATTCCTCCTAGAGCACTTCATTAAATAAATCAGACTTAAGATGAGCTCTGAAGGGGAGATGCTTAGTTTTTAAAAAATATTTTAAACCAACATCTCTCCAAGAAGCTGGTTAATTTCGGAATTTCCAAAATTGCAAGGTCCAGCTTTCAGAAAGTGTAGTCGCTAATGGGGTATACTTGCCGGATACATAGTCTCTCCAATAAGACACAAGTCACTTAAACCCACAAAATGTCAAAAATTGGTTAATCTTTATACTTGGATGTTCTTCTTGTAAATAAGAAAATTTAAAAAAAAGATTGAAACATATTAAAATCTACAATGTATATGTGGAGGTCAGTGCAAAATCTGAGATTCAGTCTGAAGAGTCCAATCCTGCTGAGGTGCTGAGAACCTCCTAATAGGTCCTGAGCAGGGCCGGCTCCAGGCACCAGCTTAACAAGCAGGTGCTT